>NC_136061.1:2096670888-2097165296 GCF_964261635.1 Lissotriton helveticus
CACCCTCACTCACCCTCAACCCCTCACCCTCACTCACCCTCACTCACCCTCAACCCCTCACCCTCACTCACCTTCACCCACCCTCACCCTCACTCACCCTCAACCCCTCACCCTCACCCTCACTCACCCTCAACCCCTCACTCACCCTCAACCCCTCACTCACCCTCACTCTCACTCACCCTCACTCACCCTCAACCCCTCACCCTCACTCACCCTCACTCACCCTCACCCTCACTCACCCTAACCCTCACTCACCCTCACTCACCCTCATTCACCCTCACCCTCACTCACCCTCAACCCCTCACCCTCACTCACCCTCACTCACCCTCAACCCCTCACCCTCACTCACCCTCAACCCCTCACCCTCACTCACCCTCAACCCCTCACCCTCACTCACCCTCACCCTCACTCACCCTCAACCCCTCACCCTCAACCCCTCACCCTCACTCACCCTCACCCTCACTCACCCTCAACCCCTCACCCTCACTCACCCTCACCCTCACTCACCCTCAACCCCTCACCCTCACTCACCCTCACTCACCCTCACCCTCACTCATCACCCTCACTCACCCTCACTCACCCTCACCCTCACTCACCCTCACCCTCACTCACCCTCACTCACCCTCACCCTCACTCACCCTCAACTCCTCACCCTCACTCACCCTCAACCCCCACTCACCCTCACTCACCCTCACTCACCCTCACTCACCCTCACCCTCACTCATCACCCTCACTCATCACCCTCACTCACCCTCACCCTCACTCACCCCCACCCTCACTCACCCTCACCCTCACTCACCCTCACCCTCACTCACCCTCAACTCCTCACCCTCACTCACCCTCAACCCCTCACCCTCACTCACCCTCACTCACCCTCAACCCCTCACCCTCAACCCCTCACCCTCACTCACCCTCACCCTCACTCAACCCCTCACCCTCACTCACCCTCAACCCCTCACCCTCACTCACCCTCAACCCCTCACCCTCACTCACCCTCACCCTCACTCACCCTCAACCCCTCACCCTCAACCCCTCACCCTCAACCCCTCACCCTCACTCACCCTCACCCTCACTCACCCTCAACCCCTCACCCTCACTCACCCTCACCCTCACTCACCCTCAACCCCTCACCCTCACTCACCCTCACTGACCCTCACTCACCCTCACCCTCACTCATCACCCTCACTCACCCTCACTCACCCTCACCCTCACTCACCCTCACCCTCACTCACCCTCACTCACCCTCACCCTCACTCACCCTCAACTCCTCACCCTCACTCACCCTCAACCCCCACTCACCCTCACTCACCCCCCTCACCCCTCACTCACCCTCACCCTCACTCATCACCCTCACTCATCACCCTCACTCACCCTCACCCTCACTCACCCTCACCCTCACTCACCCTCACCTCACTCACTCACCCTCACCCTCACTCACCCTCACCCTCACTCACCCTCAACTCCTCACCCTCACTCACCCTCAACCCCTCACCCTCACTCACCCTCACTCACCCTCAACCCCTCACCCTCAACCCCTCACCCTCAACCCCTCACCCTCACTCACCCTCACCCTCACTCAACCCCTCACCCTCACTCACCCTCACCCTCACTCACCCTCAACCCCTCACCCTCACTCACCCTCACTCACCCTCACTCACCCTCACTCATCACCCTCACTCACCCTCACCCTCACTCACCCTCACCCTCACTCACCCTCACTCACCCTCACCCTCACTCACCCTCAACCCCTCACCCTCACCCTCACTCACCCTCAACCCCTCACCCTCACCCTCACGTAACCCCTCACCAACCCTCAACCCCTCACTCACCCTCACTCACCCTCACTCTCACTCACCCTCACTCACCCTCAACCCCTCACCCTCACTCACCCTCACCCTCACTCACCCTCACCCTCACTCACCCTCAACCCCTCACCCTCACTCACCCTCAACCCCTCACCCTCACCCTCACCCTCAACCCCTCACCCTCACTCACCCTCAACCCCTCACCCTCACCCTCACTCACCCTCACCCTCACCCTCACCCTCACTCACCCTCACTCACCCTCACCCTCACTCACCCTCACCCTCACTCACCTTCACCCCCTCACCCTCACTCACCCTCACCCTCACTCACCCTCAACCCCTCACCCTCACTCACCCTCAACCCCTCACCCTCACCCTCACTCACCCTCAACCCCTCACCCTCAACCCCTCACCCTCACTCACCCTCACCCTCACTCACCCTCAACCCCTCACCCTCAACCCCTCACCCTCAACCCCTCACCCTCACTCACCCTCACAACACATATTGTGTTACAATAGGTGTCACATTTGCGATAGATAAAACTATTGGCATTGTAAATAACAAAGCTATTAATTCGCTATTTTAAAAACAAGCACATACATAAAAAATGTGTCCTTTACAATACCAATAGCTCAAACTTTCCTAATGCGAGACATATTGCATTGCTGTGCTTCTCTCCCCTGCTGCACTCTCCTGCTCTCTAGAGATGTAGCATAACGACCAGAGCTGCCATATAAGTCACGTAAATACAAAACATGTTGCATTCCAAATGCTATAGGTGTCACATTCGCGAAAGTTATAACTATTGGCATTGTAAATGACAAAGCCATCAATTTAGCAATTTTAACAACGAAAAAATAAATAAATTATGTCATTTACAAGACCAATAACTACAACTTTTCTAATGCGAGACCTATTGCATTCCAACCCCACTCATCCACGCAACGCCACTCACACACGCAACGCCACTCACACACGCAACGCCACTCACACACGCAATGCCACTCACACACGCAACGCCACTCACATACGCAACGCCACTCACACACGCAACGCCACTCACACACGCAACGCCACTCACACACGCCACTCATCCACGCAACGCCACTCATCCACGCAACGCCACTCATCCACGCAACGCCACTCATCCACGCAACGCCACTCATCCACGCAACGCCACTCATCCATTTGCAAAACGAAAAATGTCAAACTCTTCTATTGCGAGACCTATTGCATTTTCAATGCTTGTTTAGGTCTCGCGCCTGCGACTCATATGGCGAAGCCATATGCATCGCGCAGGCGCGATACTATAGTTGCCGGGTCTGCTTCCCAGGAGACAGGAGACTGGCACGCGCACGCTCAGGAAAGCGATCGGAGCCGGCCGCGCGCGCGTGTTCCCAATCTCCTGTCTCTCTGGTTTCAAAATTTGGAGCATTCTAGGCGCCCTGGTCTGCATGTGTGACTTCACCAAAGAGCCATGGGTATTTATATTTCTATTCTTTTCAGTAAACCATATCTTGCAAGTAACATCACTGTGGGTAACTTTCAGTTATGTTTGGGCGGTGTGTGTAGTATATATTAAACGTGCAGTCAGTGTATATTATAGATAGGGGGACACACAGACGCACGCTCAGCGCTGAAGGCTGTCGCTGGTGTAGGGCGATGCTGACGGACTCGCTCCGCATAATTTTTAAGCAGCAGCAGAAAGTTCTTCTGCACTCGTATTAAAGTAGCAAAGTTGCTGAGAGCGGTGCTCCTTGTTAGAGCGGTTCCAGTGGCAGAGCAGAGGGAGCCCCGTCCCGTGACATCGGAAGGCTGCTCCCACGGGCTCTTCACACCGCACGCCACCACTGCTCTCGCAGAGGTATATCCGTGGATGGTGGCCTCTGTCCGCGCCCCCCACGCACTTGCCTGTCTTGTCCCCTCACCATTCCAGTGCCACCCTTCTGTGACGGAGCGTGGCCGCTGTGGCGCGTGACAGGTGTCCCCCTCATGAGGGCAGGGCTGGGCTCTGTGCTACCTCACAGCTGCATACTTGGCACCGCCATTAGACCCTGGAACGTAGGCAAGACTTCCGGCCTGCAGGTTTACACTGCTCACTTTATATAACATCAGATGCACTTCAAAACATTTTTCCAAGCAAATGTAATAGATTAGGTTGTGTTAGACTCGGTAATTAATGCAAATATTCAGTTAGGCACGGTGTTGTGTTTAGGTAAATCCTCCCCAGGGAGGCAGACTCCTCTCAGACTCACTCCATGTTGCGGTATTACTTCTTGTGTTAGTATTGTATGTTATGAGTCTGACACCGCCTGCACGCAGCAACCAGCAGCTTAGCCACACGCGTGTACGTTGTTTTAAAAACGTGGGTTTGTTCCTTTGAATGTAGTTGGGGTGTACCATGTTCGCCACGAGGTGCAGTGGGTGCAATCAGGACTTTTATGAACCCGTCAACCTTTGGGAACCGACGAAGCAGCCCTTCCAACAGCATCTAACGCATAGGTCTGCACGACTCCATTGAAACTCCTGATCCACCCGCTGGACCCAATGAACTTTTCTCGAGGGCAAACAATCAATACAAACATGGTTTCCGATGTTCTCAGACGCCCTGTTGTTGTCTCATTAAGTAAAAGTCAATACGGGAATTATTGCATTGCCACACTTAGGATATCTGACAGGGACCCTGGTGGCGAATAATGACTTCTTTTTATAGTGGATGGTTGGTGCTTTTATCACTAATAAACAATTCGCATTAATTGATTGTATGTTTCAAAGGCCATCTGATTGTGTTTTTGCCTACTATGTTATCTACCCAATTAACTTCATTAAATGTTTTTTTCTGCATCCGCATAATGCATTGGCAGATAAAAGTCTGGTCATTAATTGAGAAGGGCTGCAAGTAACAAGCTGTGCATGTCTGTGCCCCTACTAATTCCTGCACACTACTTCACGATAAATAGTGCTCTGGGGAGACGAGGCCTTTTTTGGAATAATCAATTTCCATTTGTGTGGTATTTGCTGCGTGGAAACAAATACATACTCTGGCAAATGTAGGAATGTGTGAACATGTACGTGCACACCCATATACACCATATGTTTGATCATAGGCAGGTAGAAAATATGAATTATGTATATATGTATATGTGTATGTATATATATATATATATATATATATATGTATGCATATGTGTATGTATATATATAAACACACATATATATAGATAAATAGATATACATATATAGAAAGATAGATTTATAGATAGATGTATAGCTAAAGATATATGTAATGTGTATATATATATATATAAATGTACAAATACAAACACACATAGTGTTTTTCCATTCACCTTTACACATAAATGCATATATTCTTTCACCCATGTTAGTTAAAGCACAATGTAAAACACTTTAGCCACATGAAGAAAGATGAATATCTAACGGATTGCTCTTTGTGCACTTCACATATATGAGGCCTTCTTATTAAAAAGTTTATATGTGTGTGTGATAACGAGAGAGAGTATGTTTTCATGTGACACATAGACATATAAATGCACATATGCATGCATAGACATACATATATGTACCTACATGTTGGACAGGCCCCATGACGGGCTCGCTCCCTCCCCGCATGACAGAGCCCAGCCACCGGCTCTCCGGGTGCTACCCACAGAACCAACCCGCAACCCGTCCCCTATGGGACGCCTGCTCCCGGATGTCCCTGTGTCACGGGCCCGGGCCACCGTCAGCACCATTGCCCGACCCAGCCGCCATCTTGGACACTGCACCACGCGGCCGCGCGGCCTCAGCTCGACCCCAACCCTGGGCCTGGCCAGGCCCCGACATCCCGGCACCACCATCCACCCAGGAGGTGAACGGACCACTTGGCAGGTCAATGGGAGTAAGAAGTGTCGATGGCTCTCTCCCGCCAGGTGCCGATCACCCCCAGCCTCCTCGGGCGCTGGCTCCACCCCCCTGCTGGGTGTCTGGACTCCCTCATCCCGGACCTCCCGACCTCCAAGAGCGAGGGTCCGGACATCAAAGAGCACCAGACCTATAACTGAGGCAGCCCCAGAATAGGAAGGCAGTTGTATCCTGGAGTCGAGAGACACCGAGAAGAACTCATCCTTGACGGACTGCTGGCGCTGCCGCAGCCCTGCCTTGTGAACATTTGTCCTGCCTGCTGGCGCTGCCGCGGCCTTCTGCAACCTTCATCCTCGTGGGACCTGCTGGCGCTGCCGCGGCCCGTTCCAACCTTCATCCTCGTGGGACCTGCTGGCGCTGCCGCGGCCCGTTGCAACCTTCATCCTCGTGGGACCTGCCGGCGCTGCCGCGGCCCGTTGTAACCGTCATCCTCGTTGGGACCTGCTGGCGCTGCCGCGGCCCGTTGCCACCTACGATCTCTTCGGGACCTGCTGGCGCTGCCGCGGTCCGATCCACCCGAACGCCGAGCTCGAGGATTGTGGGCTACCACCGTTTCCACCCCAGTACCCGTAGGTACCAAGACTGTCCCGCTACCCCCTTTCCCCACTAGAGACTAGAATCGAGAGGATCATCGTGTCCTGATCTCCTTGTATCGTACTGCCTCACTTCAAGAACTGCCTATAAAAGGTGTTAATCTGATCTTCGTGTGGTGTCCATCTGTGGGGGGGAAGTTACCTGTCTGTGCGATCGTTGGAGACGGCCCTCACCGGAGGCCTCTCCCCTTGTGCTCGGCCGACCCTCCAGGTCCCCGTCTAACACTACATATTTATGTATCTATATATGTACATCCACGTCCATGTATATTTGTTTATTTATTCAAACACCTCACGTGTGTGTGTGTGGGTGGATGTGTGTGCACATATAGACATTAATATGCAGATGTAAATATACAGTCTCTCTCACAGACGCAAACTCTAACGTACACATGCACACTCTATCAGATGAAAGCCCTCATATACATGAAGCCCTAATATACATGAGACGCCTGGAAAGAAACACCATTATGTAGCTCATTTGGTATACATATGCATGTGTGTAGATGCCGTTATATGTGTCTGCAAGCATGCACTAGGTAGGCAGTGAGGTTCCACGTTTATTTCGTTTGTCATTGACAGACGAAACATGTCTCACAAAAGGACTATTAAGCAGTGAGCTAGTGCATCAGGTCACCTCCTTCACTAGACAATGACAACACGCGTTATATGTTACACTGCTATCGCTGGGACTTATATTGCTCATGTCATGCCCTTCTAATGGGCAACATAGGATTAGCAATTAATAAAAAAAACATTGTGGGGCAATACTCACAATCACCAATACTTAAAAATAAAAATAAGCGGTTGTGCCAGAGTGCAGATATGGTGATGTATGAATGTAGACCTCGCCTGTTCAATCGAAAGCTCACTCTGTACCATCAGCCATGTTGTCTTCCTTATGAGTATAGTCCCTCGAGACAGCTTCTTTAGGATATTCCATGTTCCCTGACTGAACACTCAAACCTCACTAATCTTTTGAAATGTTCCAGCTGTATTGAGCAGCAGCTCAACCAGTGCTTATCTTGTACCAATGGTTTCCTGGAGACGGAGCACCAACTAATTTTTGTGCACTGGGACTTATTTTTCTTCATCAGACTTTGACCCACAGTAAAAGAGAGGAAGGTGGAAAATGAAGCAAGAAGGAGGAAGTGAACAATAGTTAAATAGTAGAAAATGCAGAATGCAGTGATGGACTAAGCTGTAACAAGCATTTGCAATGCAATAGGTCTCGCATTTATGCAAGTTTGAGCTATTGGCATTGTAAATGACAATGCCTTTTATTATGTTTTGGATTTTGAAACCTAAATAAAACACATTGTCGTTTACAATGCCAATACCTTAAACTCCCGTAAATGCGAGACCGATTGCATTGCAAATGCTTGTTGCATTTGTCACCCCGAGTGGGATGGGTATCAGACGCAAGGCCGTTTCTAGGTGTTTTGCCACCCTAGGCGAGAATTGAAAAGTGCTGCCCCCCTCCCTTTTACTACCATCACGCTCTCCCCCTGTCATCCAGGCTAGAGAGGCACACCCTCTACTTCTGAACACTTCTCTGTTACTCTCATTTACTATCAGGAAACACGATCACAACAGTCAGTCCTGCAAACGGCCTCAACGAAAGGCCCAAGCCAGACCGTTAAAGTAGCCATACACTCACAGAACTATGTACACGGATGCCCATTGGAGCCTTGTGTTTAAATACCACCGAGGCGTCAAGTGCACCTCGTTTTCAAAACCAGAAACAAAAAAAATAGTAACTTGCATTTCTCACTCACCCAGTACCTGTCCTCAGTACCCCTCGATGAACACAGTTTTCAAAGTCACAGTCAGTACCTGCCCTCAGTTCCCCTCAGTGAACACAGTCTTCAATGCACACTCCGTCAGTACCTGCCCTCAGTACCCCTCAGTGAACACAGTCTTCAGGGCTCACTCCATCAGTACCTGCCCTCAGTACCCCTCAGTGAACACAGTCGTCAGGGCTCCCTCCGTCAGAACCTGCCCTCAGTACCCCTCAGTGAACACAGTCTTTAATGCTCACTCCGTAAGTACCTGCCCTCAGTACCCCTCATTGAACACAGTCGTCAGGGCTCACTCCGTCAGTACCTGCCCTCAGTACCCCTCAAAGAACACAGTCTTCAATGCTCACTCCGTCAGTACCTGCCCTCAGTACCCCTCAAAGAACACAGTCTTCAATGCTCACTCCGTCAGTACCTGCCCTCAGTACCCCTTAGGGAACACAGTCTTCAGGGCTCACTCCATCAGTACCTGCCCTCAGTACCCCTCAGTGAACACAGTCTTCAGGGTCACTTGGTCAGTACCTGCCCTCAGTACCCCTCACTCAACACAGTCTTCAATGCTCAATTGGTCCGTATCAGTCCTGAGAGACCCTCGGTGAGAACCAATCCTCAGTGTCCTTCGCTCAGTGCCAGTCTACATAATCCCTCTCCAGTGACAGTCCTTAGTGCCCCACTGTTAGTAGCAGTCCTCAGTGCCAGTCTTTGGTACACTTTGCTCAGTACTAGTCCACAGTGCCCCTCTGTGAGTACCAATCCTCAAGACAGTCTGTGAGTACCAATCCTCTGTGCCAGTCCTCAGTGCCCTTCACTATCATTCAAACAGTGCCAGTCCGCAATGCCTCTTCAGCACCTCTCGCTCGTGACAGAATGTGCATGTTTGTGAGATGTCTTGTATCACCAGTACTTTTTTCGAGTTCATCAATTAAGCGTGCTAAAGCACACTTCCTTTTCTGACGCATTAGGTAGTGGTAGTCAGCAGCGTGCATGGCCTGTACACCATAGACATAGAGAGTTTACATTTTAGTGTATATATAGATTTTTTTTGTTTTATAACGGACTGAACTAATGTATTTCTCTTCTATTTTATTATCAATTCTAATTTGTTTAGTAATATTGAAAGAGGCGCTAGCTAAAATGTACAAAATGTGTTTATTTCTGGCAGAATTATTTGGAGTTCTGAGCTTTCCGTGCGAGAGTATATCGTCCAGTCCAAGTTTTCGCTTTACACTCAGGGATTTGTTGTCCTGTTGAAAACCTGGACTGGATGATCTACTCTCGACTCGAGCCCCCCTCCCCCCCCCCCCACCACCTAACACACCATAAATCCAGCAGTTTTGTAATTAATTAACTGCACATTCAGCACTCCTTTGCATGTACTTTCACCATATGCATATCGCCACAAAATAATTACCCATATCAAACACATGCAGTCCTTGAATTTGCTGAAGAGTTTGTGCTTACTCTGAAAAATTTGCCTACAAGAAGCTAGAGCATGTATTTCTTATACCCGATGCATAACAAGGATTTATCTAGACTCCTGTTATGTTTTACACATCAACAATCATGTGAAGGTGGCGTGGTCAACGAATATGGCATCACAGACGTGCCACGTTAAAGCGTGTTTATCTGATCAATTCGGCGGCCCTGGTTGAGCCAAGTCCCTGCAGAGTGTGGCATTACACCCCTGCACCCCGCCTGCATTTAGGGAAGAGCCTCTGCCCTCTGCAACGGGCCGGCGGACGATCCTGAGACTGGGCCGCAGGTACAGTCTGGTGCTGCACTGTACTATCGGGGGTCGGCGTTACTCGGGGGCAGGCTGGAGTGCCCGGCAGCTTGATGCTTGCACTGAGTGCCGAGAGGTGGCATCTGGGCTATCGGTGGGCTGATGCCCCAGCCGCTGGAAAACGAAGGATAGGTGAGGCTGAGGCAGGGGCTGTGCTGCAGTGGAGGAACAAGGAGGCAGGCTGCCCGTGTGAGTTCTCAGCGGGCAGGGCGCCGACAGGGAACTGCGGAGCTACGTTCTTTATACAGTGCCTCTGCCCTATTCAGAACTGCCTCACGCCTGGAAGGGGGTGTGGATGGCTCCCAGACACAAACAGACAGGAGCCGGCTGCATCAGGTGCCGCTGGTAAGCATGATATGGCCGCACGCGGGCCTGTGAACCGGCTTCAGCATTGTGTTGCCCCCATCCCCTGCCACCTTCTTGTATCTGCTGGGGACAGGGCCGTTTCTACCATTAGGCAAAACTAGGTGGCCGCCTAGCTTTACTTTCGCAGGTTCAAATAAAAAAAATAATTCCCCCTTTTGCCGCCCTAGCCTTTTTGCCGCCTAGTCTTGCCTAATGGTAGAAACGGCCGTCAGACGTGAGTCCCATGCTCTCCACACCACTGGAGTCAAGCTATCCAGGCTGATGAAGGCTGACAGCCAGAAACCGGTCCTTGGATGCTTGATTCCGGTCCAGGAAAGACATGGCTTGGCAGTTCGGGCTGGACTGTTCCCATGAGGCACAGGGTCAAGGCTGATTTGCATATGGCCATGTCTGACCTGGGATGGTGTGGAGTGCAAAAAAACGATGGATTTAGGCCCAGATCTCTGTACTGGGGTGAATGCATGACATTGTTCTGCATTTTGTCCATCAATTGTTGTTTTTGCTGGGCCAATTCCTTCGCGCCCCATTATTAAACAGTGATCTGCCGCTTTATGCAGCCACTCTCACAAGGATGTCACCCGCCTCCTCGCTTGTGCCTCGAGGGTGAGGAATAATCCTAGCCCAGCTTTGCATGTGCGCAGGGCCAGGAAGACTCTTCCAGACAAGCACAAAAAAGGATTTCATTTCATTTTTCAGTTTTACATAGTTTCAGTTCACAGAGGAGCACCAAGTGAGCACTTCTTTCAAAACTGCTCCAGTGCCACACGGTGTTCATTCTCGCTCCCCCTTTAGTTTTCCCTGATGCTGGTAGGTAGGGCAACGCCCCCTACGTCCCTTAATACCAGCCGCCACTTCACAGAAATGAAATAGGTTGGTACAGAGGTTTTCTATTCCTTCTGGCTTCCCCGTGAAATGCCTGAAGTAGAAGATGAGCATCTGAGAGGTAACAGGAGCTGCTCAGGACTGGAGAGGAGAGAGACTGTTCCCTCCAGTGATAGTCGACTCCTCCTTAGCAATGGGACTGCTCGTGCCCCTCTAGGCAAAACATGAGCGGAGCATAATGACCTGGGGGATGAAGCGGGTCCAGCGACCAGAACAAGAGCTAAGCACTGGTCAGAAAATGGAGACCTCCTCTGCCACACTAATGTACAGGGCTTGCTCCCCCCCCCCCCGATACTCGGACTGCACATGCCTGCCTTGTGGACAGAGCAATTGAGCACCCTGGGGTAATGGGGGTCCTCACTGGTCAGTGTCTACCTCCAATGCCGGCAAGAAGGGCAGGCCCTCCCACAGAACACTCGTATCCCTGGTAGCAAAGAGGGGTCTGGGGGGAGACTCCACAAACTGCATGAGGCGACAGGGAACGGTGGCCTTTGCCCTCCGGGGCACCTAGAAGCTGGAGGGCATGCTGACATGTCACCGGCCGCTGCAGTGGAGGACCCTGCTGATGCTAAACTGGACAAAATCTTGGCCGCCACTGTCGCTAATAGAAAGGACTTGGGGCCTCATTTATGAGAAATGACGCATCGCTGCGTGAAAGGAAGAGATGCGTCACTTCTCAGTGCGCACTCCTTGCGACATTCCTGATGCGTCATATTTAATGTATGATGCATCATGTCGCAAGGAGTTACAGATACATCAGTATTTCTGACGTATCTGTAAGCGCAAAAGTGACGCATTGCTGGAGTGTGTCACAAAAGTGACGCAACTCCAGCAATGCGTCCTTTCACATGGGGCAAGCCCCATGTGAAAGGGCCTGCGCCAGTCTTACGCCTGCTGTGAGGCAGGCGTAAGATTTTGACGCAACGGCGTCCTAAAAGCGACGCAGTGAAATCTCATAGATTTCACTGCGCCACTTTTACATCCCTCCTTGCGTCAATACGCCCCCCTTGCATACATTATACCTGGCGCAGGTATAATGTAGTCCAGGGGTTTACAAAGTGACGCATCTACCTAGATGCGTCACTTTGTAAATATGGCGCACCAAGGTGCATTTTTTACACCACTGGTGAGTCACAAAAAGTGACGCACCGGCGGCGTAAAAGTGACGCACAGCCTCATAAATGAGGCCCTTGGGATGCAGAGTGGGCGCAGTGGCAGTTGAACTGAGCTTGCTGCTGTATGATCAGAGGATAATTTCTGCGCACATTGCACAGACCAAAAACATGCTACAAACACTCCAACCAACAGTAGCAGACCTCGAAGGAAAGATCAAGGACCTTATGGCTAAAGCTCACGAGTTGGAAAACAGAGCGGAAGATGCACTGCAACAACTTACTCATTGTTGGTTTTCCGGAGCGTACGAAGTGGTCAGACCCTGTTGCTTTCTTCAACACGTGGCTATCCAAGACTGTTTCACCTACATGCACCACTGAGGCCTTTGGTGGCCAGGTTTATGAACTTTAGGGACAAGGAAAACATTCTGCAAGTAGCTTGCACCACCAGACCTCTCACCTATGACAATGTATGTATATTCCTGTTCCCAGATTACACGAAGGCGGTCCAGTGAGACAAAGCTTCATTCTTAGGGGTGAAGAAGAAACTATGATCGCTGGCCTCACCTATTCTTTGCTGTGTGAGAAGTTGGCCTCGCATTTGCTGACCACTAGTTATAGTGGGCACCTTGCACCAGTCTAAAAAGCCCTCATTGATGATAGGTTTAAGACAACCTTTATTGAAAGCTATCCTAGTGGTAGCTATGGAGAGCAGCCTTCAGGCTAAGTCTTGAAGGAGTGTAAAGCAGATTATAACCTCTTGAATGTCTAAATGAAAGGAGAACCACGCAAGGTATATATATATAAAATATATGTTATGTTATGTTAATTTATTTTTATAATGCGCACAGCTACCCAAGAAGGGTTTCCCAGCACAAGCCAACAGAAGAATAACAGTGATCTAGCATTAGCAATATTGATTAAAAAGCCAAGTTTTTAATTGTTTACGAAAGTTGGGAAACAGCTTCTCCCTCCTCATTACATCAGGCAAGGAATTCCACATGGTGGGTCCCAATAGGGAAACGGAACGACCACCCATTCTTATTTATTACAAAACACTCTCTAGTAATCTCTTTGGGCCCCAGGGGGGGACCAAACCATATATTAAGAAAGTGGTATAAGAACCACGACTTGACTAGACACAAGGCCTAGAGCCTATAGAATCGCTGGGACCCCAAGGAACCACCCAAGGTAGTGACACGGAACCCACGGGGGACGCGTGCAGTGTGAGAACACAGCCGCGAGACGCCGTTAGCTTCTATGGGGAAAGTCGCTGTTGGAATTTTAAAGATTAAGGACACTTAGGAGAGGACTTTGAGCAAACCCCTTTAGACTTTTTTTAAATATTTTTTTTATTTTACAAAACCTTTATTGGCACACAAATCAAAGACACAGCTCTCAGCCTACAACCTCAAGGGCCGGCCACATTATGCATATATAAAATGAAAACCAGTCATATATTGACACAGCCCATCAGCCGACAACCCGGAGGTCCGGTGGCGTAGCCCACGAGGGGGCAGACCGACCCAACAGTAATCCTTTCCGAATGAGCATATCATAACTATTGTACATGGTTTCCTTCATCCCTCCATCAGCTCAATCCCACTCACCCTCCCTTCCATGCCTACGCTGTGTGTATAGTCGAATGTCGTCGCATTCCAGCTAGATAAACTGTACCAACAACTCAAGAACCCCCCCCCCCCCACCCCGGCTTCGTTGCATGCACAGTACGTGTAAAAGATGTACTTGCCATATGGAGGTCACATCCAGTGTTACAACCCAGTTCTACTCTGAACACTCGCCGAGGCCACCCCAGTGCCCCATCGGCGCTGCCCCAGTTAGTGTGTCCGCGACAGCATCCGTATCTCAGCCACCCGTGAGGGATGCATTGTGCCTGCGTTGCCACCCCGGGCATGATTCCAACTCATCTCTCATTCCCCCTCCGCCGAATTCCCTGAGGCAGTCTCCGAGTCCTGTATGTGCCCCTCCAGCTCAACTGTTCGCTGCTCTGGCTCCTGGACACTGTGAGTCTGCTGGCCCAGCGTTTCCGTCCCCTGACTTGCGGCCACCTCCCGCTCCACGCCGCTTAAATACGTCTGGTACAAGGCCCAAAAGTTCTTAGGGCGGCTCCTTGGGGGCAGCAATTCACTATAATGCTCCACCTGCGTGCTACAATACAACATGTCTCGCGCCCATCTAGTTTTGGTAGGGAGCGGGCCTCTCATCCAACAGTGCGCCACTACTCTCTTGGCCAGTAACATCCCCATATCCGTGAGCCTACGAATCGCGACTGGTAATCGCTTGGAGTTGCCTATGAGAGCCAAACCAGGTTCCGGGGTCAAGTCTACCTCCAGGATCCTGCTCATTTCCGAGAAGACATCGCTCCAGAAAATCTGGACTCCCGGGCAGTGCCATGCCAGGTGCATGAAATCGGCATTAGCGGCGTGGCATCGTTCATAGTCCGCATTTTGCCGTAGGCCGTACCGGTGAAGTCTCTCCGGGGTGTAGTAGACCCTCTGCAGGAATTTAAAGTGTATCAACCTGTGTCGCCCATTACTCGAGATCCGCCTCGTGCTTTCACAGCAGTACCGTAGACAACCAACTAATGGTTAGTGGTAGTTGCACTCGCGAGTTTCATATGTAATTCTAGGTTTTGTTTGTGTAGTAGGTGCTACCAAAGTAAACCTTCTGGGCCCAAGGTTAGTATGAATTCAAGATGTGCATTACACGGAGCCCGTGTGACGTCCCTTTGGCGCACTCAAAAAATACTTTCTTGCTCGTTTTTTCGTTGACAATTGTTGTTTATTTTCATAATCTTTTCTTCATGAATGTTTCTTCAATACATTATTAATTTTCATAATATATATATGTACTACAATTGTACACGTTCACGCAATATTGCTGAATTGAACCTCACATTATGCATGAATTATCACTTTGTATTTGATTACCCACACCGGACGCTTCTCTTTGAGCACTGCATGAACCTATTATGAAGTGTAAATGGTATATTGACATTTGGTACGGTACAAGTAGAAATCACTAAAGGTTATATAATTCTGGATTAATTTGTAGGACTAAGTCCCCTGAAGAGGGGCTTTAGCCCGAAATGCATTGGGCAAATAAATGGATATATTATGAAAATTAATAATGTATTGAAGAAACATTCATGAAGAAAAGATTATGAAAATAAACAACAATTGTCAACGAAAAAATGAGCAAGAAAGTATTTTTTGAGTGCGCCAAAGGGACGTCACACGGGCTCCGTGTAACGCACATCTTGAATTCACAGCAGTACCGCCAGACCACGTCATCTAGCACAGTCTCCAGGTCTCTATTCCATGCCAATCTCGCTTTCATTAACTGATGTTCTCCCTTCGAGCTAGCTATCCTGTGAAGATTCGTGAGGAGTTTGTGAGGCTCCTTGGTCTTGATGACATATGTCAGTTCTAGTACTTCTGGCGGCTCCGCCATATCCGCGCCAAGCAACTCCGACAGAGCACTACGCACCCTGTGGAATTGGAAGCGCTGCATCATAGGTACTTCACTGCAGTCGCCACCCACTTGATCCCAGGTTTTGGCCACACCATCATGAAAGAGGTCGCCCGCTCGGCATAAACCGATTTTTTCCAGTGCCCTAGTGACACCCTTCTCCTTCAAGGGCGAAAGCCAGAGCATCCACTCCAGGGGCATGTCTGGTGAATATAGCAGCGCTCCCCCCAGTCTCTGTAAAAGCGAGTGCCACGCATGGTTAGTGGCAGTAATAGAGTCTAGCATTCCGATTCTACGGTCCATAGGTAGGCAGATCGTAGCCGGGAGTTGGTGCGGGTGAGCAGAGTCGCTCCATACGAACATGCGGGATCACCTTATCTCCATGCACCCAAGTGTGCAGATGCGACCCCTGTGCCACTCTATAATAAAGTTCAAGGTCCGGGGCGCCCAGGCCTCCCATGTTGTAGGGCAGCGTGAGGATCGACCAACTGACTCTGGGCTACTTCCCAGCCCACGCTAGGCTAATCATAAGACTCGTCAGCCGCTGGAAAAAAGCCTTGGACAGGACTATCGGGATGACATTAAATAGGAAGAGGAATCTCGGCAAGACTACCATTTTCATAATGGCTATGCGGCCCATCAAAGAGAGTGGCAGTTTACTCCAGAGCAGTACGTCATCTTCGAGTTTGCTAACTGCTCTTCCGTAATTTTGGCTAATTAGCAGCTCCGGTTCTGTATGGAGTTGTATTCCAAGGTACCGAATCGGGTCTTCAGACCACTGGAGCGGGTATTCCATCTCTACCTGCCTTGTTGCAGGTGTGAGCGTCAAGACAACAGATTTGGCCCAGTTGACTTTAAGACCAGAGAGCGCCCCAAAGTGGACCACCTCTCTCAGCAGAGGGCACTGGTTCGTCGCAGGGTCATGAACATAAAGCAGTGTGTCATCAGCATACATTGAGACCGTAATTTTGTAGGTCGGGAATCGTATGCCCTCGTGAACATGGTACTCTCTCAGCGCACAAGCCAGCGGTTCTGCCGCCAGGGCGTACAGCAACGGGGATAGAGGACATCCTTGGTGAGTACCCCAGCCGATGTAGAGGGGCTGCGACACCGCATTACCAACCCGTACTGTAGCCGAGGGTCCTTTGTAAAGGGCGCCCACCATCTGTAGGAAGGGCTCTCCCAGCCCCATCCTTCGCAACACCTGGATGAGGAACGGCCATTCCACCGAATCAAACGCCTTTTCCATATCAAGGAATATCGCCATGGCCTCCACGTCCTGCCTGACATGCTGAATGGTCCCCAGTACCGTTCGCACATTATACGTCAAATTTCTGCTGGGTATAAATCCCGCCTGCTCCGGGGCTACCAACTCGGGGGCTAGCAGCGCAAGTCTCGTAGCTAGGATTTTGGCATATAGCTTAGCATCTACATTCAGTAGCGACAGCGGTCGGTAGGATCCGCACTCGTCGTGTGCCTTATCTGGTTTAATTATAGTGACTATCAGTGCCTCCCTCATAGAGCCCGGCATACTACCCTGAATACAGATGTCACTTATCAGGGTGGAGATATGCTGTAGCAGTTGTTCCTGGAACGTTTTGTAGAACTCAACCGTTAGACCATCTATGCCAGGTGCGCTGCCCGAGCGCATGGAGGCCGTGGCCTCCCTAATCTCGTCGCGTTGTATCGGAAACATGAGGAATTCTCTCTGTGAGTTGGTAAGGAATGGGAGCTTTATATGTTCCAGGTAATCCAGAATCTCTGCTGACAGATCGCCACTCCTCGAGGAGTACAACTCCGAGTAATAGGCTCGGAAGATGTTAGCAATAACCGCCTCATCTGTGGCATACACGCCATCAGAAGTTTTCAGCTCCGTGACCACCGGCTTTCCCCTCCTGCCTATAAGGATGTTAGCCAGGACCGAGCCAGGCCTTTCACCCTCACCATAAGTGCGGGCAGTGGCGTATTTTCCCAAGTGTTTAACCTCCCTGTCTGCCTCGTCGTGGTATTCGGCAAGAAGAGTTTTGATTTCCCCTTCAGTGGCAAAATTTGGTTGGCTCAGGTGCCGCATCTCAAGAGCCTGCAGCTGGCTTTCTAAGTCCGACAATCGGCGCCTTATGGCCTTCAGAATGCTGGAGTGTTTAGACATAGATATGCCCCGTATTTAAACTTTAAACGC
Source organism: Lissotriton helveticus (assembly GCF_964261635.1). NCBI lineage: Eukaryota > Metazoa > Chordata > Amphibia > Caudata > Salamandridae > Lissotriton > Lissotriton helveticus. The sequence continues at coordinate 2,096,688,821 of NC_136061.1, forward strand.
CTCCCACACTGTTTGAAAGTCCTCCACTGATCCTACATTTTTTTCAAAAAAGAGGTCAATCGCCTCAGCCAGTTCCCCTCTAAAGACAGGGTCCAGGAGCGAGTATGGCGGAAAACGCCACGTGAAAGGGGGGATCCTCCTAGTCGGGGTCGTCAAGAACAACAATATGGGGGAGTGGTCCGACAGCGTGCGCGGCTGGAACTTGCAATTACTGACACTGCGGAGCACCCCCGGGGTAGTAAACCAGTAATCTATTGTAGTGTGGACTCCATGGTAAGCAGAGTAGTGGGTAAACCCTCCCGGGGCCGCATGCCTACTTCTCCATACATCCTCCATGTCAAGGGCAAGAAGTCTAGCAGTCAGCATTTGTGCTGCAGCCGACGGCCGACGCGGAGGGCCAGTCGACCTGTCCAGGTCTGGTTTAAGCGTCAGGTTGAAGTACCCGCCCCATAGTATTAGGGGCGTGTCATATGCACCAATCACTGCAGCAAGCGAAACATAGAATTCCGGGTCATCATAGTTAGGTCCATAAGTATTAACCACCAGCAGATCCATCCCCATTCCCCTACAGGACGCTATGACATATCTACCATCTGGGTCGGCTCTTAGTGTCTGCAGCCTAATTTTCAACCCCGGGTTGACCCAAATAATGACTCCTCTGGCATGTGTCGTGAATCCCGCTGCAGCTATGTGTCCCTCCAGACCTCTACTGTGTAGCATACTGCTAGAGAACGGTAAATGAGTTTCCTGCAGCAACGCTATGTCAATATTCTGTCTCTTTAAATAACTCAGCACTTTCCTCAACTTTCTGAAATCATTCAGCCCCCTGACATTCCATGTGAGTGCGCGTATGGTGGCCGTCTGTGCAGGTCTCTGCACTTCAGGTGGGTCGGTCATATTGACATGGTATGCCTAGTGTATAGCACGCAGATCTTCTATCAGTGTACCAGACTAGAGTGCTCAACCTGGGATATAACCGCCGTCTCAATCCCCCCTCCTTACCCCCTCCTATGCAATGCAATAAAACAGAACCCTTCCCCCCCAAATTGAAACAATTCCCATTCCCTCCCCCACCCACAGCAGACCAACCCCAACATGGCCTAGCATGGAAAGACCTCCCCTCACAAACAATCCCAAATAACCCAAAAAGGCCCCCAAGGGGACCATGAGTGCATACAACGCAAGGGCCAAGGTTGCCAGGAAAAAAAAAAACTAAATAGAAACACAAACCGGTAGTGCTTCCGGTGCAAGATTACATCAGTGTCGCCCCTAGCACCATCACCAATTGTAAGTCATACCACTAGAGCCATAACTGAATCAGCGTGTCTCTTAAACTCCCCCCACCTGGTGAGCCGCCAAACCCACGGCCCCGCCCGGACAGTGCATTATTTTTTTTTTAAACAAATTTTTATTGAAAACAAAAGATTATACAGAAAAAGGAATACAACTCACAAGGCAAAAATACATTGACATAGGGTCACGGGTCCATGCAGGCAAAGCTCTGGTGCTAGGTACATATAGTGCAAATGATGAGCATGGGGTGAAAGGGGCGGACAAGGAGACAATCAAAGAGTTATTAGCATTATGAAAAACCTGAATGCCAATTAGGGAGACGTAGAAACGTCAGGGTTTACATCCTGTGGGGGGTACAAATATTCCCATGATAGGCGTTCCATTGGGACCAGATTCTACCCCATTTCCTGGGCCGGCCCCGGGAAAGGTACACCGTCTTTTCCCGAAACATGCACCAGTCCATGTTCTCCTTCCATTGAGATACAGTGGGAGGCCTATGCGATCCCCAAAGCTGAGCAATGTCCCTTTTTGCAACCATATTACCAAGGGTTTGCCCATGCAATCTGTGCCGTGCTGTAGTCATTAGGCTCCCACACATTCAGCAGACAATGCCTGGCCTCGGGCAATAGCGACACACCTGTGACAGTCTCCATCACAACATGTATTCGGGACCAAAATTCAGCCACCTCCGGACATTCCCACAATATATGGAGGAAGGTGCCAGACATTCCACATCCACGCTTGCACAGCCCATCCAAAGAGTAGCCCATCCGTACCAGACACGGCCCAGTGACATACACTTGATGGAGTACCTTAAGCTGAACGAACCTCAGGCACGCGGGAATAGCAACTTCCTTGGGCGAGGACAAAGCAGATTGCCAGTCCTCATCATCCAATACAAGTCCGTCAGCACTCCAAGAGGCCCTGAGGCGCACCAGCAAGTCAGCTCTATTGTTAATAAGTTTCTTGTAAATCAAGGAGATCGTGCTGTCGGGCACATGACCATCCAGAATGCGGTCCTCTAGAGGGGAGGATTCAGGAATCTCATCACCCGCAGCAAACACGGACAACAGAGCGTGACGGACCTGGGCATATCTGAAAAATTCTGTGTCACAAAGGTCGTACTCCACTTTCAACACGTCAAATGACTTGACGGCACCCTTCGACCACAGATCACCCACTCTACTTATGCCAATCATGTCCCATTTATCAAAGCCTTTCGTTCTCCACAGGTGTCCCAAGCATTCGGAATCATACAAGGGGGTAGCCCGAGTAAATCTGCCACGCCAACCCAATGCAGCATTAGCATCACGCCACACCCTCACAGCAATTTTAGTGGGACCAGTCAGTGTTCCATGGACGGACACTGCATTATTGTATACTATACCAAGAGGCATATGCAATCACAGAGCACTCCAAGTCCTATCTCAGGTTGACAAGTAGCAATATACAAATGGAAAGATCTCACCAGGTCACAGATCGCCATGCCTCTTCTGATTGCCTTGGGTACTCATGCCTCCCTGCGCGTCAGCAAACTGAGGTCCCGTAGGTGCGGACTTCAGCACCAGGTCAACTTATAGGCCTCACACTACTCAGATTAAGAGGGAAACCCCCTGTTCGTCCAGCTGGCTGCCATCTCGCTCCCAACTCTCTGGGCTCCTGGGGTTGCTCTTCTGCTCCTTGGTCCACGTTTTCAGGGCTTTTTGCAGGTCTTTCGGGTCGGTGAAGAAGTGGGAGTGACCCTGCCGGTTAATCCGTAACCTCGCCGGATACAGCATGGCGTAATCTAGGCCAAGATCGCGCAATTGCTTTTTGTAGGGAGCAAAGTGTCTAAGCTCTTCTTGCACTTTCGCCGTAAAATCCGGGTAGAGCGAGATGGCTGCGCCTTCATACTGCAGCTTCCCCTTCTCTCGGGCAATCCGCAGCGCCGCGTCTCTGTCCCTGTAGTTCAATAACTTGGCGATGATTGGCCTCGGAGGGGCTCCCGGGCGCGGGCGGGGGACCAGCGTGCGGTGCGCCCTCTCCTCTATGAACATAGGCGAAAAGACGTCTTCACCCAGTAGTGTAATCAAGAGTTTTTCCACAAAGAGCCTCATTTTCCCCGTGGGTGTTGTCTCCGAAATTCCCGTGAGGCGTATATTAGAACGCCGCGAGCGGGCTTCCAAATCTTCTGACCTGTCTTGTATGACCTGAGGAGTTTGTCCATTTGTTTGCGGTCTTTGTCCAGCTCCATCTGAGCTTCCTCAACTTCGGTCAGGCGTCTCTCCGACATATCCAGTCGTTCCTCGTGCTTGTCCACTCTCTCTGACATGCGGTCCATGCAGTAAGTCAGGGCGTCAATTTTAGTGCCTATCGACGCCATGCTATCGTGTAGGCCCTTTTCCATTGTGACCAGCAGTTCTTTTATGTCGGAATAGATGGAACCGTCCGCACTCTTGGGCGTCTGTGCTGGCGCCGGCTCCAGAGAGTCCGAGGCTTTCGTTCGGCGCTGTTCAAAGGGGAGTTTGGTTTGGGTCTTGTCACCCTTCCCCATGTTGCCACGCAAATTCACTAAGAGCTGAGGTCGGTCACCACTCACCAGGGGGGCAGGGTCCGCTTCAGAGGTAGAGCCACTCACCGCCCGTACGGTCCTAGCAGCAGCACGAGTGGGGCCTCACCGCAGCGGATCACCAAGGCCATGCAGCGCCTCCCACGTCGCAGAACCGTTGACAGCGTCCTTCCGCGCCACCAGGTTGTAGCCCCGCCGATATGCTCTGGGGGCTAGAGGGCGACTCCCCAAGTTGTGTTCAGCGTAAGGGGGTCAGCAGTAGTTCCAAGTGTCTCCCCCCGAGAGACCTCAGCATGGCCAGTCAATGAGCAGCAGCAGGATGGCAGGCTCCTGATCGCGCTGTGCCACCCCTTTCGAGTGGCCAACCACTGCACCCACCAGGGAAGTGCCAGAGGGTGCAAGGTCCGGCCTCGCTGCAAAGGCCGGTGTCCACAAGGGTCCCGCTCAGAGCCCAGGCAGCCCCGTGTGCACCGTGCCTGCCCAGGATATCAATGGGCCGGCATCGTTAGGCCTCGCAGATGCCCTCCATGTCCCCGTGAGCACAATTGCCGGCAGAGCTCGCAACGCAAGTCAAATCTAGCAGCCAGGGCGGCCAGAGTGTGTTGGGGGGAGTCTCCTCACTCGGGGCACAGATGTGTGCCCCGTCCGTCTTCAGCAGCCCGTCACCGCCGGGCCGCCGCCCAGCAGGTCTGCCGCACGTCGATTGACGCACGCCGGGGAGCCAGCTACTCGAGCCCGCAGCCTCGCGGCCCAGCGCCGCGGGATGTCCGACGCTTCAGAAGCTTCCTCCGGATCGCCGGGGAGCGAAAAGGGCACTCGATGTGGGCGGCGGGGGCCTCCAGCTGATGTGCGCCCCCCTTATTGCGCCTCAGGCTCCGTAGGTCAAGGATAATTGCCGGATAGTGTAGGTGATGGCGCGGAGCTCCTTTATCGAGCGTCCGCCATCGGCGCTGGCAAGCACTGCCCCCCCGCCCCCAAAAAAACCTTTAGACTTAAGGGGTTCTAGGGCCATCACCCATGGGAGCCCTAGAGTACTCGAGTTACCTCACCCAGGGAAGACGGGTGCATAGGTGTCACCGTTTGTGATGCCAGGGTTCTTTTAAGCTGGTACCGGGTGTACCGGTGTGTACATGTCCCTTTCTCTAGAAGGGTGGAATCATACCCCCGCTGCCAGGACTGGCAGGGGGTATGATTCCAAAGTGTTTGACACCAAACACGACATGTTTCCTTACAGTTATTCCAAAATTAGCATTTAGTCCGAGGTTATAATATACTTAGGAGTATATGGTCTGGCTGCATCACTGAACAACCCTGGAGAATACATTCTGAAGGCTGCAGAGGGGCCCTGATCATGCATGGGCACCCTCTCAAACAAAACCCAGCACCCTGCCTTCAGGATTGATAAGGCCTGCCATGGGGGTGACTGATAGGTTTATATGTGTAGTGATTTAAGGTAGATATAGGGAAGTTATATCTAAGTAAGGGGTGCATACACCACCTTACACAAGCTGCTGTGGCAGACCTGTGGTGCCATTTTGGAATGCTGCCCAGGTGTGGCATAATACATGCGTCAGCCCCTGGTAGGCCTCTGGGGTACCTACGCCCTTGGTACCTAGTGTACCATATACTAGGGACTCATAAGGGTACCCCAGTAACCAAACTGGAGTGTACCTAAAGTACATGGAATCATTTTAGAGAGGAAGCAGCTAGGCTGAGGTCCTGGATTGCAGGGCCCAGCCAGACTAAAGTCGAAAAACAGTGCAACATCAGCAAAAATTGCAGGTAACTATAAGAAGATCCTACTCTCCTACATGCTGTTCCTGCCAAACTGAAGGTTATAGTGAATCACTCCAGCTACTTTTTTACAGAACCTGCGGAAGCCTTTGACTGGGTGGAACAGCGCTGCTATGAGACCTCAGAGCCAAAGACACCGAAACCACGTAGGCGACCGGTGGCTGTGTGCCCAGGATGGAGGTGCCCTCAAAACAGAAGCAGAGGTGCGATGGCGGTTGGGCCCTGCACCCCAGCTCTGGCCCACAAGAAGCAGATGCAGGCGCTCATGTCAGGCATTAATATGCGGGTGGGGAGGCACTCCCTGCCACTGGACGACCCTGAAGAGGCACCTTGAGAAACAGGTTGAGCGCCTCAGAGAGGAGTGCTACCTTGGAGGGCCTCCCTAACGTTACGCCACAGAAGGCGGATGACATTGCCTGAATTTGAATGTAAGAGGGGTGCCGCTAACAGCTGGGGGGAGGATTCCTGGATGGGTGGTACATGCTGGGAACTACACTGCTTAAAGATGGCTAACCTCTTCCCCCCCTGAGGGTCTCATTGAGCCTGTGCTAATTAGCTGCGGTTTCCTCAAGGGTGGTAAGCTTGGTGAGGGTGGCCCGGGAGGCTTCCTACATGCACAGAGCACACCGAGATAATTTCAAAGCGAGTCATACTTCCCCACCCTGGCTGACATGCACTTCCTACCCCGACCCCCTCCTTTCTCCAGGTGACTTGTTATGCACAACGGCAAACAGGCTGGAGGTACCCGTGAATGGGAATGTGAGTTACTTGTTTGGGTAGTTAGATGTTACTCTGCCGCCCTGGGACTGGGAGTTGGTGGTTCTGTTCTTAGTTTGTCTCGAGCCATGCTACATGATTAAAGACCTTTTTGTGTACGGACTGCATCTGCTCACCTCGTAGAAATGATAACTAGACATAATATCGAATACATAATATAGAATAGCCATAATATCAAAGTAAAAATATAGAATGGGCAAAATATCGAATGTTTCTCTCTTCCCAGATATGGCCTTTCACCCTTTTATTTTAATTTTTTCTCTAACTTACCCACCCTCCATCACTCACCTCTCCCCCCTTATCAAACCACTTATCACTATATTGCCTTTCTCTCCCGCTCCCCCTATCCGCTCTTACGCTGCAATCGCTTTTCTCATCCATTTCCTGCCAACCTTAATCTGTATTTGTCTTTGGTCTAACTATTTTTTATTCTATTCCCACATTTTGCTAAATGCCATGCCTCATTACCTTTTTGTATTATTACTCTGTTTGAAACTCTTGTAAAGTGCTCTGATATTCTTGGGTCCAGCCAGCGCTCTATGAAACCCTTTAAATAAATAAATAAATAAATAGTGGTGAAAAATATCGCATTGAAGGTAAGTAATATAATATCGATTTTCAAAATATAGAAAATCAAAATATCAAAGTATATGATATAGGTATTAAAATATATTGAATTTTTAATAATATCGAATTTATTAAAGTGTTTTGTATGTTAGTATATGTGTGAAAAGTGTATATTATTTTTGTAATTTATTTTAAGTGATGAATTTTTTGTTATTTAATTTTTGCGTAATTTAATTCTGTAGCGGGTTGTGGGTTTATAGGGGAACAGGGTGGGAAGTAATTTAATTATATTAAATTAAATATAACTTTTTAGAAATTACTAATTATTTTTAATTTAATTTTGCGTTTTAGTTCTGTAGCGGGTTGTAGGTTTATAGGGAATAGGGTGGAAAGTAATTTAATTGTAATTAATTAAATATTTTTATTTATTTATTGGTATTCATTTTTAATTAATTGGTAATACATTTTTAATTGGTAATTAATTTTTATTCATTGATTAATTGATAATTATGTTAATTTTATTAATTTATTTTCCGTAGCGGGTTGTGGGTTTATAGGGGAATAGGGTGGGAAGTAATGTAATTGTAATTAAGTAAATCATTTTTATTTATTTATTGGTATTGATTTTTAATTTATTGTTCATTAATTTTTAATTGGTAATTAATTGTTATTAATTGGTAATTAATTTGTATTAATACATTAATTGATAATTACGATAATTGTATTAATTTATTTTCCGTAGTGGATTGTGGGTTTATAGGGGAATAGGGTGGGAAGTAATTTAATTGTAATTAATTACATATTAAAATACTTTTTGTGTATTGATAATTAATTTACTGTTAATTATTAATTGGTATTATTTTTTATGATTAATTAGTTTTTGTTATTGAAAATTAATTAGTTGTTAATTAATTATGAATAGGTAATTACTTTTAATAACTAATATTTACTTGTAGTTCTAATTGATTAATTATTACATAATATTAAATTGGAAATTAATTTGAATTATTTTTTATTTGTATTGATATTTAATTTATTTTTATTATTATATTAAATCATTACTTTCCCTACTGTTAAACTCACTAGAGTGGGAATAGTAATTTTTACCCCTAAGCTATCCAATGCTTTCCCTATGGTTGCACTCTGAGTGGGAATACTAATTTGTACCCTCCCGCTATCCAGCGGTTTCCCTACTGTTGCACTCTCTGGAGTGGGAATAGTAATTTTTATCCCTACGCTATCCAACGCTTTCCCTACTGTTGCACTCTCTGGAGTGGGAATAGTAATTTTTACCCCAACGCTAACCAGCACTTTCCCTACTGTTGCACTCTATGGAGTGGGAATAGTAATTTTTACCTCTACGCTATCCATCGCTTTTTCTACTGTTGCACTCTCTGGAGTGGGAATAGTAATTTTTAACCCTACGCTATCCAAAGCTTTCCCTACTGTTGCACTCTCTGGAGTGGGAATAGTAATTTTTACCCTCCCGCTATCCAACGCTTTCCCTATTGTTGCACTCACTGGAGTGGGAATAGTAATTTTTACCCCTACGCTATCCAACTTTTTTACTACTGTTGCACTCACTGGAGTGGTAATAGTAAATTTTACCCTCCCGCTATCCTAAGGTAAAAATATTGTATATTTTTGTATTAATATTACGTTATTATATATATGTATTAAAAAATAAAATTGTATGTTTTTTTATAACTAAAATTGATTATTTAATAATTTTAAGGTTAAGTATTTTTAAGTATGTTTTAGTTAATTATATTTATTATTTCATTAAATTCGATATTTTGACTAACTATATTTTTTACAACAATATTTTTGATTCGATATTTGTAGATAGGAATTCGATATTTTTGCATTCTATATTTTGTCATCGATATTTTGGTAAGTCTATATTTTTGTATTCGATATTATGTCAGTGATCCCGTAGAAATGCCACCCACACTCCTGCCTGCCCATTTCCCTCTGGACTATGGTTAACACCAGTGGCGGCTCCTCTATACGGGCGTTTGGGCGCCGCCCCCTGCTTTCTCGCCGTGCGAGAAGGCAGAAACATAAATGGTAATAACTACCATTTGTTTCTGCCTTCTCGCACGGCGAGAAAGCTGAAGTTCCCGGTTGGGGGTGGGCGGTGTTTCTCAAGGGCCGGGGGGAGTGGTTTGGCCACGGTTGTTCATACTGCCTGTTTGGGCAGCCTGAGGCCGCCCAAACAGTCAGTAGGAACAACAGTGGGCAAGCCTCTGCCCCCTGCCCTCGAGAAACACCGCCCACTCTCCCTGTTCTCTCTGTATGTTGCACCATACAGAGAGAAAATGACGTGTGTGGGGTAGCGGCCTCACCAATCACAACGCTGCCATTGCAGCGTTGTGATTGGTGGAGGGGAGGGAGGCTGTCTGCAGCCTTCCTGGTGACGAGCTGCAGAATTCAAAAAAGCAGATCGGCGGTAGTCGGGAGTCTCGGGAAAAGCGGGACGGTAAGTTTATCTATTTTATATATATTTTTCCCTTCAACCCATCCCCTCTGCGGTGACCCCATTCTCACCCCCCCCCCCGCAATGCCAGCTGCGATAATTGTGGTGCAGAGGGACGCTCTCACCCCTGTGTCTTTTACACCGATGATAGCTGCTCCTTGTAAGCTCCCCAACCGATGTATCTGCTTCTCGGTGCTTTTAAGGAAAAGTCTTCTTTTTGGACAACTCAACGCTGCCGGTTTTATTGATCACAAATGAAAGGACACCTGAATGGGCAAAACTGGGATACGCACCTGAGACTTACACCTGGCAGACAGATTCTTAGCAGCGAGCGTGTAGCCCACTCAGCTGATTTGAGCTTGTGGCGCTTTAACAAAAAAGCAGAGTTCAGAAAGAAATCAGTTGTGCGTGGTGGATGTCAGTTGGGGAAAATGTAATTTCTAAATGAGTAATAAACAATGGAACCTCAGCCTGCTGTGCTGAGAGTCCAACTACTCCACACAGGCCTCTGTCTTAGCGTATATACGGTACTTTGTCAGGTCTGGGCTTGGATGTAGACTTGCCACGCCCTTTCCATGTGCAGGTGTATTAACCTTGCCCTGTGCATACAATGGGGCACAGTTTCAGTCCTTCCCTTTGTTTTCAATCAGTGGCGGCTCGTAATGTCCGCCCTACTACTCGTCAACATTACGAGCCGCCACTGGTTAACACATGGCTAGATTACGGTTCCTGATACGGAATGTCTGGGTGATGGGGAAGGTGCATAAGAGATATGCAGTAAAACAGAACATTATGAGAAGTCCCAAATAGCTTTCCTTCAAGAAACGCTTATACCTAAGGGTGAGGACCTACACGTACAAAAACTGTAGAGAGGCCAGTGTTACAGTACAACATACCCAGGATAAGCCACAGGGGCCCTTATATGGGTTAGGCCATCAGTACCCTTTGAGAGTACAACGGTCGAATTAGACCCAGAGGGGCATTATGTCCTCATTGAGGGATAACTAGATGCCCCAAATTTGGAGCAACAACAGTTTTTAGTACATTTCTCTGCCATTTTGACAAGATGGGCCCAACTACCTGCATCTTAGAAGGAGATTTCAATTGTTTACTGAACCCGCAACTGGACCTTTCGCACCCTCCGCTTTCGGCCTCCCGGGTGGTGGGCGCTGTCACTTACCTGTCCCAATGGCTTATGCACTGGTCCCTAGTAGATAGTGGGTGCTTGATACACCCAGATGCTAGATGCTGCATGTTCGCCTTGACCCCATCCTATGTCGTCACGCCACACAATGAACGTTACAGGAGCAGAATATCTGGGGGAAACCCTATCAGACCACAACCCACTGCAGCGCCACCTGATGTGGAGAGTGTCACTTCCTCCAGTGCCAACCTGGCAATTCCAGCCCGCAGCGTTAGAAGACCCGGCATTTCGGGCATCGACCAGCACCGCTCTTTCAAACTACTTGGGGGGAAACTGCTACTAGACTGACAGAGAGGCATTAAAGGTGGCTATACAGGGACACTGCATACACTCTCTGGTAGGTGTGGGAGCAGCAGAGGTTATCCACAAAACGTGATTGACGCAGCCAAGCAACGGGTAAATGCAATGAAGAGAACTGACTTGTTACAAGAACACAACAAACCTGAAAATACCAGAGTGGTAGTTGTATCAAAATTTTCAACCGCAAGTGTCAAGTTCAAAAAAATTATAAGAAAGAATTGGTCCATTCTCAACCTGGAACCGGATTTCAAATCAAGATTTACGCTACCACCTCTGTTTGCCCATACTAGGGGTAAGAATTTAGGAGAGGTTCTCAAACAAAAGGCAATTATAATGACATCACCCAAGGGAACAAGACCGTGTTTGAACTGCAGTAAAAGTAAAGTAAAGTCCACATTTGTAAAGCGCACAATCACCCGTAAGGGTCTCTAGGCGCTGGGGGGCCGTCGGGAAGATTAAGCGAGCTATTGCCCAGAGTCACATGGTGCTGGGCTAACCTGCCGCCGGAGCCGGGGATCGAACCGTGGTCCCCAGATTCCAGCGTCAGTCGCCCTGGCCGCGGCGCCACACCTCTCCCACAAAACTGCAACAACATAATAAGAGGTCACATGATAACAAATCCGATGAAGGGATATAGCATAAAACTCAGAGTTTCTGCCACTTGTGATACGTCAAATGTAATTTACCTATTGAAATGCCCATGTGGGAAGGTATATGTGGGGAAGATGGAGAGAAAAATAAAGACACTAATAAACGAGCACAAATCCAACATTCGAGCAGGAAACATGAAATCCGCAGTAGCGTCTCACTTTGTGGAGGAGCATCACAATATATCACAGTTAAAGTTTTTGGTACTGGAAACAATTGAGAAAAAAAGAGGGGAGAGATAACAATAAGGGGCTGATTCTGATGCGTGTTGGAAAGCATTCCCACCTAGGGCCTGATTCTGATGCGGTTAGGAAGGCCTCCTAATGGCATTTGCTCCTTCCAAATCCAATCGTGAAAGACCCAGGGCCCAATTACGGTGAGGTTAGGAACATATGCTCCCATTGAAGTCAATGGGAGTCCATCCAAATCGTATCGGGAAGCATCCGGATGCATTGTACTCTGTCGGTCGGACTGTCCCGATCCGAGTGGGTTGGAAACCATTTCCAACCCGATTCAGTAGGGAAGCATTTCCAACCCGCATCAGAATCAGCCCCTAAGTATTTGTTACAACGTGAAAATGTTTGGATACACAAAATGAACTCCAGCAAGCCAAGTGGTCTCAATGACCGCATAGAGTTTACATGTTATCTGTGATTGAACTTTTAATAGTCACACATCATTTTTTGAGCTATTGTGTAACCATGGTCCATATGTTGGTATTTTCATTTATTTTTGTGGTATTTATCATGTTCATCACGTTTAAATAATATACATGTTGCTTTATCATTGCCTCAAATGTTAACTAACTGGAGGGAACACTTATAAGCTTCACACATTCAAACAGGCATACGTCATGATTTTCAGATTTTAACACGTTTTTCGTCCTTTTTTTGAACACACCTTATTTTTTACATCGAGCATTTCATTTGAGGTTTCGCGGTTACATGGTTTATTTGGAGCATTTATTATCATTGGAGTAGTATGGTTTACAGCACCGGCTGTTTTCTTATTCGGGCCGCGGAGAAGTCTGTTTTCGAGATTACGAACAGGATAAGCACGTGACGATACGCGGGTATCCAATCATGTAACTTAGGGCCCGATGTAGGTCGGTCGGTAACGGCCGAAAATCGGTATTTTCGGTCGTTACCGATCGGAATAGAGACAACGGGATGTAGGAGGCCGAAATCCGGCGAAATCGGCGATTTTACCGAATCGGAAATTCACTGAGTCGGTAGAATCCCGAATCGGAAAAAAGTAGGAATCGGAAAAATCTCCGATTCGGTAGAATACCTAATCGGAGAATTTTCCGATTCCTACTTTTTTCCGATTCGGGATTCTACCGACTCGGTGAATTTCCGATTCGGTAAAATCGCCGAATCGGTATGAATACCGAATCGGTGATAATCCGATTCGATGTGAAAAGCTGAAGAATGAGATGTAGGTAAGCACTGAAATACCGAATTTGCTTCAAATTCGGTATTTCTGAGTCGGAAATTACCATGGATTGGAATCAGGTGGTAACCAGGTGCAACCTATAAAAAAGGACCCAAAATGCAGTTCTACTTGCAACATGGCAGCTTTCTATGTCATAGCAAGACGGCTACGGCTACAGCAGGAAGGAGAGAGGGAATGGCTGAGACAGGAGCAGGTGTATAGACAGCGTATCACCCTGTGCATGCTGACAGATCCAGAGATACAACAGAGGTACAGGCTGGAGGCAGAGACCATCAGAGACCTCATTAGGGACCTCCAACCCCTGTTGCAGCACCCCTCCCCAAAGGCACACGCAATCCCTGTGCAGGTGCAGGTGCTATGCTGCCTACACCTGCTGGCGTCTGGCAGCTATCAAAGTGTAGTTGCTGTGGCAGGAGGGGTGACCCAGAGCAGCCTGTCAAGGTTCTTCCACAAGTTCCTTGATGCCATGATTCAGAGGATGGACCACTACATTTCCTTCCCTTCCACCCATGCAGAACTGGCACAGACAAAAGCTGAATTCTATCAGATGGCAAGATTCCCCCACGTCATTGGCTGCATAGATGGCACACACATTCCGATTTGCCCCCCTGCTGACACGGAATACGTATACCGCAATCGGAAGTCACGGCACACCATAAATGTGCAGGTGATATGCAATGCTAAGTGTGTCATCACTGACCTGGTTGCAAAGTTTCCGGGGAGTACCCACGACTCCTATATCTTCCAGAGTAGCGGAATTTATGCACGGCTGATGGCAGGGGATTTTGGTGAAGGATACCTCCTAGGTAAGACACAGTGTCAGACCCCCATAACCAAAATTGCAGTGTGAAGTACATGTATGCATGTGAGTAATGTTACCCCTTTTCCTTGTAGGCGACAGTGCATATGCCCTACGCTCGTTCATTCTCACCCCCTACCTCAACCCCTCAACACCCAGCCAAAGGAGGTACAACCGTGCCCACAAAAGCACGAGGAATGTAGTGGAAAGGACCTTTGGCATCTGGAAGAGCAGGTTCAGATGTCTGCACAAGAGCGGAGGTGCAAGGCAATATACCCCCATCACCTGCTGCAAGATTATTGCTGTCTGTGCAATGTTGCACAACCTTGCAGTCAGGAAAGGCACTGAGGTTGAGTTATCCGACTACGAGGACCCTGATGATGACAATGCTGTGCCACTACCACAACCTGCTGGACTCCCTGCACCAACTGACGGCAGATACAGGCGTCAGGAGATAACAGACCACTATTTCTGAGTGAGTACAGATGCACAAACAGGTCAATGTATGTTTTAAGAAATGAAATTTAATAATGTTGCATCAACGTTACTGCACTGATGTGCAACAAAAGAAAAGGTAAAGAAGAAGTGGTGAACTGTCCATTGTCCGGGTTGCCTCACCCTCACTGCCAGTCTTATTTTTTGCTGCGCTTAGCAGCCCCACTAGGATGAGCCTCACCCCCTTCAGTATGCCCAGCAGCCTCAGCTGAGCGCCTGCTGCTCCGGCGCGGCTCTGACACTGTGCTGGCCGGGCTGCTGCGGCTGCTGCTGTCCCCAGCCTCGCCCAGGACGGGATTCACAACAGTGTTGGAGATCAGTAGTGTCTCCATGGCGGTGGTAATACGGCCCATGCCCCTAGTGACCTCTGACATGTTCTGTGTGAGGCTGGCCTCCATGTTTGCCCCACGTTGGCATAGCTGGGCGGTCGCAGCTGCAAGGCGGTTGAGTGACCTGTTCTGTATACGTGCATCCCTGCGACGACATTGCTCATGGTCATCCATCCTGTTGCAGAGCTGGGTGATGGCAGTGGTCATTCGGCCAATAGATGTTGCAATCTCCTTGTTGCTGTCTACAAAAGTCTTGAAGCCCTGTGCCATTTCCCCATCTGCAGGTTGTGCTGGCGCAACTGGCGATGGCAGGCCAGGATGGATTTTGCCTGCATTCGCTGAATCTTCACCATACTGCTCTCCAGCCCTGCAAAGACGCTGCCTCCCTGTGTATGTATTGGACTGCTGGTTGCACGTGGCCTCCGTGGAATCCTGCTGCCCTGCTGTGTGTGCTGGGGTGACGCTGGTGTCACTGGGTCTTGTGCAGGAGCCTCACCCACCGCTCCCTCCATGATGATTAATGGAGCTACAATTCTCCTCCTGGCAGGGGATGTTGCAGGTGCAGGGTGGCTGTGTGGTGGTGTGATCTCCGGGGAGAATTCCAATGTGGGCGACTGAGACAGTGACAGTCGGGGGAGTGTGGATGTGTGAGGGAATGTCCAGAGTCCTCCTCATTGCCCAGGGCACTGGTGTTGTCCTCCTCCTGTGCTGCCACACTGGTGCTTGCCACCGCCACCGCACTGGCTGTTGGTGCTGGAGCTGGTGCTGGAGCAGGTGCTGCTCCCCCGCCTGATGGTGCCCCTAGGTATAAAGAAGCATTTGTCAACTGAGTGCTAATGTGTTCCAGTCACTACTATTAAAGCATTGCACATCTCATTACAAAAACGTTGGTGCAGTATTACAGTTATTTTTCTTAAGCTTCTGCAGTGGCATTATTGGGTACTTTTGCTGACTACATTTAGCAAGATGCATTGCTCATGTCTGTTGCTAGCAGTACTGGCCTGGGGTTTGGCTGTGCATTGGGTCTATAGGGGAGGTGTCTGGTATGGTGTGTCAAGTTGCGCATGCTTCTTACCTGTAGCTGTAGCTCGGGATGAGCTATCCAGGTCCCCAATTCCCACGACACTCGCCCTCTCAATAGTGGTCGCCACTAATTCCTCCAGCTGAGTGAGGGGTGGCGCCCGGTTTGTGCCTCCTCCAGTAAGTCCAGCCTGCTTGTGCAGGTCAGCCAGTTTTCGCTTTCTCACGCCACGGATATCGTAAAACCTCTTCTTGAGGTCGTCTAGGCTCCTGTGGGTGACACCAACAGCGTTGACTTTTTCCCCGATGTCTATCCAGAGCTTCCTCTTGGTGCTCTCCGGAACAGTGAGGGACAGCCTTCCATAAAGCTGCCTGTGCACCCTCACCACCTCCTCCACCAAGGTTTGCAGCTCCATGGTGCTAAATTTTGTCTTCCTCTTGCGCTCTGCCTTCTGGCTCTCAGTGCTGGTTGCCATGTCTCACAGGGATCCTGCTAACACTGCTGCTCACTGTGTTTGCTCAGCTCAGGCAGCTTTCCAGAAAGTTCTGATGAGTTGCACCTGCCTGGGTTGCCACTCCCTGTGGGGGAGGGTGCTTCCTGCTCATTGGCTGATGTCTTCAGTGTCAGTTAACCTGCTCGACGAATCGGCATTCTCCGATTCGGTATTTTCCGATTCGGAATATACCGAATTTGTTCGGTAAATACCGAATCGGTATGTATTATGCGTTCCTATTGGCCTTTCGGCCCATGGGGCGTATTTCTATTTCTGATTCGGCGTTTACCGAATCGGTAGGATCCGCATTTTTATTTACCGAATCGGACGTGTCCGATCCGGCCTATACCGATTCGGTACTTGGCGAATCGGTACGTATCGACTCACGATACCGATTGCTACCGATTCGGTATTTTTCCGATTAATTTTTTCTACATATCATTTTCCGATTTTGAAATACCGATTCGGTACGGATCGGTATTTTAAAATCGGTAAATGCGTTTTACCTACATCGGGGCCTGAATGGCAGAAACACGGAGGCGCTAACAGCATTTTGTGAAGGCGGGGAGAGATTGGAACGTACATGTCGGAACGCTTACATCGAGTAAGTTTATTCGCATTATTTTCGGGTTGAACCGTGACTGCCAAAGCGTTTCTGTTCTTACTTTCATTATGACATCGTTTTTGTTCTTTTTTTAGAAGCACGAGTACGAATGAGGCAAAGGCATGTAAGTCCTGATATTGTGTTATTACACATTGCGAGTCGTTCGTTAACTGATAGTATTGCACACGGGCACAATGCACAGTAGACCGGCACTTTTTAAACAAGCACATTATCATTTACCACAAATCACATTTATCACGATATAAAAAAAGGGTTGACAGTTTGGTAATGACACTGTTAGAATCTGGTTGATGCATTTAGATTCCGCATCTGATGATGGACAAATAGTTACGTTGTCATTTCTTGAATTATAGTGATGCTCCCTGAGGAAGGGCTCTCAGCCCGAAATGCATAGGAGCTGAACAAAGCAACAAAGCCATATTAAGAGAAACAATGCAAAATAAAATGAAATAATGAATACATTTAATTGATGAAACTTGAAAAAATTGGATAAACAATAAATCAAAAGTTTTTTTGAGCAACTATATAGCATCTGGGACAGTGATAGAAGTGGGCGGGGACGGAAGGGCATGGCGTGCCCCTACTTCTAAAAAATTGTTCAGTCCGTTCCCCTACTTCTTGCTTTCAAAAAAGCGTCCCGGGACAGCAAGAATAGTCCAACTTTAAAATGATAACTTTTTTCTTTCCGCTTCCTGGGGCTGCTCGCACTTCTCTGTTGAACTCCAGAGGCTGCAGCAGCCCCCGCCCCCCTGAGCTCGCACAGACCGAGGGCAGGCCATTGTCATTCCGATTGAGGCAGATTAGCCCCTTTAGAATGACAATGCGCCCGCCCTCTGCCTTTAACATATCAAGTGCCCCTGAGATCGGAGTTGATTAGTGAGGAGCTTTCCCCAAGCAGAGTACTGTGGGATACTTGACACCTTGGTCAATGTTGTACACGGAGTGAAGTGAACTGGGCAGGAGCAGTGACCACAGTGACCGGACAGAAGAGGCGACAGGAAAGGAGAGGTACTAGGGCAGGAGAGGTGTCAGGGCAGTAGAATTGACAGGGCAGGAGAGGTGACGTGGCAGGGGAGGTGACGGGGCAGGGGAGGTGACGGGGCAGGGGAGGTGACGGGGCAGGGGAGGTGACGGGCAGGAGAGGTGACGGGGCAGGGGAGGTGACGGGGCAGGAGAGGTGACGGGGCAGGGGAGGTGACGGGCACGAGAGGTGACGGGGCAGGAGAGGTGACGGGCAGGAGAGGTGACGGGGCAGGAGAGGTGACGGGGCAGGAGAGGTGACGGGGCAGGAGAGGTGACGGGTCAGGGGAGGTGACGGGCAGGGGAGGTGACGGGCACGAGAGGTGACGGGCACGAGAGGTGACAGGGCAGGAGAGGTGACGGGGCAGGGGAGGGTACGGGGCAGGAGAGGTGACGGGGCACGGGAGGTGACGGGGCAGGGGAGGTGACGGGGCAGGGGAGGTGACGGGGCAGGGGAGGTGATGGGGCAGGGGAGGTGACGTGGCAGGAGAGGTGACGGGTCAGGGGAGGTGACCGGGCAGGGGAGGTGACGGGCACGAGAGGTGACGGGCACGAGAGGTGACGGGGCAGGAGAGGTGACGGGGCAGGGGAGGTGACGGGGCAGGAGAGGTGACGGGGCACGGGAGGTGACGGGGCAGGGGAGGTGACGGGGCAGGGGAGGTGATGGGGCAGGGGAGGTGACAAGGCAGGGGAGGTGACGGGGCATGAGCTAGAGCGGTGAAAGGACAGGAGCGGTGAAAGGACCAGGAGCGGTGAAAGGACCAGGAGCGGTGAAAGGACCAGGAGCGGTGAAAGGACCAGGAGCGGTGAAAGGACCAGGAGCGGTGAACGGGGCAGAAGCAGTGAACAGGGCAGGAGCAGAGAACAGGACAGGAGCAGAGAACAGGACAGGAGCAGGGAACGGGAGCAGGGAACAGGACAGGAGCAGGGAACGGGACAGGAGCAGGGAACGGGACAGGAGCAGGGAACGGGACAGGAGCAGGGAACGGGACAGGAGCAGGGAACGGGACAGGAGCAGGGAAGGGACAGGAGCAGGGAACGGGGCAGGAGCAGGGAACGGGGCAGGAGCAGTGAACGGGGCAGGAGCAGTGAACGGGGCAGGAGCAGTGAACGGGGCAGGAGCAGTGAACGGGGCAGGAGCAGTGAACGGGGCAGGAGCAGTGAACGGGGCAGGAGCAGCGACTGGGCAGGAGCAGCGACTGGGCAAGAGAAGCGACTGGGCAGGAGAAGCGACGGGACAGGAGAAGCGACGGGACAGGAGAGGAGACGGGGCAGGAGAGGCGACGGGGCAGGAGAGGCGACGGGGCAGGAGAGGAGACGGGGCAGGAGAGGTGACGGGGCAGGAGCAGTGAACGGGGCAGGAGCAGTGAACGGGGCAGGAGCAGTGAACGGGGCAGGAGCAGTGAACGAGGCAGGAGCAGTGAACGGGGCAGGAGCAGTGAACGGGGCAGGAGCAGTGAACGGGGCAGGAGCAGTGAAAGGGGCAGGAGCAGTGACTGGGCAGGAGCAGTGACTGGGCAGGAGCAGCGACTGGGCAAGAGAAGCGACTGGGCAGGAGAAGCGACGGGACAGGAGAAGCGACGGGACAGGAGAGGCGACGGGGCAGGAGAGGCGACGGGGCAGGAGAGGCGACGGGGCAGGAGAGGCGACGGGGCAGGAGAGGAGATGGGGCAGGAGAGGTGACGGGGCAGGAGCAGTGAACGGGGCAGGAGCAGTGAACGGGGCAGGAGCAGTGAACGGGGCAGGAGCAGTGAACGGGGCAGGAGCAGTGAATGGGGCAGGAGCAGTGAACGGGGCAAGAGCAGTGACGGGGCAGGGGAGGTGACGGGGCAGGAGAGGTGACGGGGCAGAGGAGGTGACGGTGCAGGGGAGGTGACGGGGCAGGGGAGGTGACGGGGCAGGAGAAGGAGAAATGACGGGACAGGAGAAGGAGAAATGACGGGACAGGAGAAGTGACGGGACAGGAGAAGGAGAAGTGACGGGACAGGAGAAGGAGAAATGACAGGACAGGAGAAGGAGAAGTGATGGGACAGGAGAAGTGACGGGACAGGAGAAGTGACGGGACAGGAGAAGGAGAAGTGACGGGGTAGGAGAAGTGACGGGGCAGGAGAAGTGAAGGGACAGGAGAAGTGAAGGGACAGGAGAAGTGAAGGGACAGGAGAAGGAGAAGTGAAGGGACCAGGAGAAGGAGAAGTGAAGGGACCAGAAGAAGGAGAAGTGACGGGACAGTAGAAGGAGAAGTGACGGGACAGGAGAAGTGACGGGACAGGAGAAGGAGAAGTGATGGGACAGGAGAAGTGACGGGGCAGGAGAAGTGACGGGACAGGAGAAGGAGAAGTGACGGGACAGGAGAAGGAGAAGTGACGGGGCAGGAGAAGTGACGGGGCAGGAGAAGTGACGGGGCAGGAGAAGTGACGGGACAGGAGAAGTGGCGGGACAGGAGAAGTGAAGGGACAGGAGAAGTGAAGGGACAGGAGAAGGAGAAGTGAAGGGGACAGGAGAAGTGACGGGGACAGGAGAAGTGATGGGACAGAAGCAGGGCCTGACTGGCTACTGGGCAATTAGGAATGCTGCTGAGCTGGGGGGTGATTTCGATAATGGGGACCTGCGTGAGCTAAACGAAATTCGTTTTGCTTTCAGGATTTCGCAGCACACGCAGGTCTCCATGGACGAAATCTGCCTCCACTGCAGTAAAATCAGGCAGCAGCTCGGCAGCATTCCTAACTGCCCGGTAGCCAGTCCGGCCCTGGACAGGAGAAGTGAAGGGACAGGAGAAGTGACGGGGGAAGGAGAAGTGACGGGGGCAGGAGAAGTGACGGGGGCAGGAGAAGTGACGGGGGCAGGAGAAGTGACGGGGGAGGAGAAGTGACGGGGGCAGGAGCGGTGACGGGGGCAGGAGAAGGGAGGGGGCAGGACTGTTCCTATTGGGTGCAGAATCTAGACTGATTTGCATATGGCTGGGTCCAAACTGGAATGGCATGGTGAGCAAAGAAACAATGGATTTAGGCCCAGATCTCTGTTCTGGGGTGAATGTATGACATTGTTCTGCATTCAGTTGTTCTTTTTGCTATATTATGATTGAGCAGCTAGCTGGCGACATGAATATGAAGGAGCCTTTGTGGGTTTCCGTGAGTATAGATTCTCCTGAAGAGTTCCTTTCTCTTCTGAGCCCTGCATAACACGTGTACAGGAGGAGCCCTGTATTCATGACCTCAATGTTTGAGACAAAAAATAATCATGGATTTCTGAACATTGAGTAAAAGCATTAAGGTAACATGTTGTTCCTGGTTAGTGTTTGCTTTTTCCTGAATTAAACCTCAAACATGTTTATCCATTGTTTTAATTAAATAACGTTATAAGCTGTAACTGGTCAGTGAAATGCTAAACGTACAAAAAATTGGTATGTTTTGCTATTTCTAGCCACGCCCCTGACTCCGCCCACTGATTCAATCTTCGGTTATTCCCGCCCCCTGATTCTCCACCCACAGTTCCCCTACTTTTTTTTCCCCACTTCGACCACTGATCTGGGAGTCCTTTTTGGGAACTGGAAGGAGTGCCCAGGGGGATGCAACTAATGGTTCATTAGAAGCACTTGTCACGGAAACCCTATCAGACCACAACCCACTGCAGCGCCACCTAATGTTGGGAGTGCCACTTCCTCCAGTGCCGTTAGAAGACCCGGCATTTCGGGCATCGACCAGCACCGCTCTTTCAAACTACTTGGGGGGAAACTGGGGCACTGCTGCTACTAGACTGACAGAGAGGCATTGAAGGTGGCTATACAGGAACACTGCATACACTCTGTGGTAGGTGTGGGAGCTGCCCTCTACCACAAACTGAAGCCAGTGGAAACATCATTAGAGAATGTTGCACGCAGCAGCGGCTGGCATCTACGGGGAGAGGGGGGAGGGTGGCCTTGTGCACGTGCAAAAACAAAATTGAAAAAACTTACTGGGCAAACGCAACATCCTCTACGCCGGATCTCGACAGGAACTGGAAGCTGGAGCCTGGAACTCCCTTGACCAATCAGGGCGCTGCTCTCATGCTGTGAGAGCAGTGCCCTGATTGGAGGGAATGGCTGCACTCAGCGCTCCACAGCACCCTGGAGGCGTGCACTTACTCTAACCCAGCTGTCTTAAGACAGCTGGGTTAGAGATGTTTAATGTGCGCATGTGTGGCTGGCCGTCAAAAAGACATGCACACTTGAAACATAAGTAGCATAGACAGCCCACCCTCCTCCCTGCTGCTGTCAGACAAGTAAGACAAATAAAATCGTATTAAATTACCATTTAATTTTTCATGAGGTTTTGGGGGGATTTTAAGTGGAGCTGCATGATGGCTACTACCACAGTAACAGCAATACAGCTGTCCCCGATGCTCATTGCCACTAGCCAGGATGAATACACCCTGTGTTTACCGACTTCTACCGCTTGATATGTGACCCCCCTCAGGGGACTCCTAGGTGCCCATCCAAGAATTCCTAAGCTCAGTAACGCTCCTATAATCGAGACCGCGGGGCGAGAGGATCTAAACACCCTCATTATGGAGCAGGAAACCCAAGGGGTGATCCGAGGAACTGCCACGTGTAAAAACATGGGACTGGATGGGTTACCGATGAAATTTTACAAAGCGCACGAGGCACAAGTGGCCCCTAAGCTATTGGAGCTGTATGACACTGCCCTTGCTGCAGGACAGATACCCCGACACTCCGTGAGCGGTGTTAGTCTCACTCCCAAAGCCTGAGCTTGGACTACTAGAGTTAACTTTGTAGAGACCCCTGTCGATGATGGTCACTGACTACAACCTACTGAGCAAAATTATAGCCATAAGGCTCCTTGAACACCGCCCTCACCTAGTTCATTCAGATCAAAACATTTTTATTCCAGGGCGCTCTACAACGCTCAGTGTCCGCAGGCTCCATAGGGTGCTGGAGAGTGCACCGAGCCAGTGGCCATATGAGGCATGAGAGGTACTAGACCAAGAAAAAGTATTCTACACAGTGGATTGGGAGTACATGTTTGCAACGTACCCCTCACCCCCACCCCTGGGCTCTATTAAAGGCTGCACAAGCAGGAGGGTGTGTCCTTTCACTCTGATTTTTTCGTTTTGTCAGAGTGAATGCTACCTCGCCTATTCAATATGGGAATATATACTTCAAAGAGAAAATACCTGGATTCCTCTTCCTTTTCTTCTCTGGATATCTCTTCCCCTGACTCTAAGTGCCATAAGAGTATAACGTTAGATTCCTCTCTGTAAAATGCCATCAAAAGGATCATCTTTGAGACTATGCAGTCCCTTAAAAGCCATCTCTCTCGAAAGCCATCCTTGCTGCCCAGTTCTGATAGTTCTAATTCAAGATCTGTGGACAAAGTACTGGATCCCCTTCCTTCTGATCAGAGGGGCAAATACACAAGGAAAGAACTATTACCTGAAATTCTTGAAAGAATCAAGATCATTATGGAATTACATATTGAAGAGTTACCAAACACTTCTTCCGACCCCCTTATAAAGCCGTTCATCAAGGTTCTTTCCCTGGAACTTCCTATTCATGATTTTGACAAGGAGGTGTTACATACAGACCGGCAGGACCCAAATACATTTCTATGCCCTGTTTCATGTCCAACTTGTACCCTTTTTACCAAATGCACACAACTATGTGTGTTTTGATTGTGGCCCGCTTTGTGGGGCAATTCTTTATGGATGTATGACGTTTCAACGCATGCTTTTACAACGCATGCCTTTACCACGCAAGTTTTACAACGCAAGTCGTTACAACGACTTGCGTTGGGGGGCGCTGGATAGTGAATAGTTTAATTTACTATTCCAACTCCAGTCCCCGTGGATAGTAGGGAAGGTGTTAGATAGTAATTAAACTATTCCCTATCCTAGAGCGCCCCCCAGCGCAATGCGTTGTAATAACTTGCGTTGTAAAAGTTGCGTCGTAATGGTAGTGCGTTGTAAAAGTTGCGTTGTAAAGGATGTTTCCCATTCTTTATGGCTGTGGAAAGCCTATTAAAGAATCCGATGGATAAAAAGATGTACACGGCGGTGAATAAATCCTATGCTGGATCCAATCTTTTCACACAGTCAACCCTCTCCATTTCCTACCTATGCCACATTCTACAGACAAGTACAATGCCATCAACCTCTTCTTCAGTGAAAAAATACAGAAGATCCAACAGCACATCAACAACACCATGTCTACATCTCCTCTTATGCCCACCCCCCTACTGTAGAATCCAACAATTGTCATCCTTTAAAGTCCTTTGCCTTCCAGATGTCACTAACATACTCAACACCCTTCAAACTATGACCTATGAAAATGAAGCCTACTACCTTTATCAAAGCTCTACCCAGGAAATCTCTCCTACACTTACTCACCAATGCCTCCCTCACTCAAGGCATCTTTGCAGATGCTTTCAGGACAGGCCATATCCTTCAACTCATATATAAATCTATACTAGACCCTGATGACCTCACCAACTACTGACTCGTCACTCACCTACCCTTCATCTACAATATCATTGAAAAAGCAGTTTACACTTAACTCCGAGCTCCTTTCACTGCTAACAATCTCCTATAATACTACCAATTTGGCTTCAGATCACAATGCAGCACAGGGAACGCTACCTTACACATCATAGATGACACCATTTTCACCACAGATGAAGATGATCCTTGCGTCCTGATATTGCTAAATATTTCAACTGCATCAACACAGTACACTGTCCAACCCTCATTCACATCCAAATGGGATTCACTGGCAGTGCCATTCATTGGTTCTCCTCCTACCTTTCCACCCAGCACCAGTTTCTTCACACAGGTACCTCCAGGTCACAGTAGAGCCATATCACCTGTGGAGTCCGCCAGGTTTCAATCTTGTCCCTTGTCATTTTCAACTTCTAGATGGAACCCCTTGGTGCTCTTCTCAGAGATAACAGCGTAAGTTGCACCAATATGCTGATGATACACATCTATACTTGAAAGTCTCCTCTGCTCCAAACATCAAATGTCACAAATACTGTCTCTATCTCATCCAGACCTGGATGTCCAGTGCCAACCTGATGCTCAATCAAGACACAATTCCTATTATTTGCCAAGAACAACAAACAAGAAATGGTACAAACCTGGCTCAGTGTCGAACCTACACTCATTTGAGCCCAAACATTCACTGAATCCCTAGCCCTGGGCACCCACCTCACCCTCAAGGAACACATTGCCAACAAAGAAAGACAGCTTTGGTACCAGTTCTCTCTTGTAAAGAACCTCAAATCATTTCTTCCAGAAAGCAACGTCAGAACCGCATTTTAAGCCCTTGCACTGAGACATCCGGATAGTGGTAACACCCTGCTCGGGCCTCCAAGACTAGATACTGGTACCCTATAAGGGCATCCTATATGCTGTAGTAGGTCTCATCTAGGGCCTGAAGAAATAAGATCACATCACCCCCACCCTGAAGGAACTCTATTGGCTCTGCTAACCAGCCTGCACTGTCTTCAAAACTCATTATTTACAAAGCATCACGACCAGCACCCTTGCTTATCTTGAAGACAAGCAAACCGTCTCCAGTGCCTTGCAGACTGACAGCTAAGAAGTGTAATAAAAGAAGAAAACAAGGCAGCAGGTGTAGTGATGTCATGTGGAGTTTAGAATATGTGATGCAGTCATGACCACATATAAAATGTTAGGATTTGAAATAAGCAAAGGGTTAGCAATTGAAGCTCAGGAGCAGAGCAGAAGAAGTTGCTCCAGTGTGCCGATAATAAACAGATTTTGAGGCATAAATTTAGCTTAGCGTTGTCATAGATTGGCGACGAGCGATGATTGAGCCTGCACCAGCCTTGCTTTGCTACCCTTTCCGTTTAAAGTAGCATTTTTGACACAAATTGGCAAAGACAACAGGTTTCGCCTCTCCAAAATCTATTGGTTTTGACAGTGTTTTTTAAAAACATGTTGCACAGCTAGCTGCTGTACAACATGGCTTAAAGTAAACCCAAAAGTGCTATGATGCGGCCAGTCTTGACCACATCATGTCACTTTTTAAAAAACTTTTAAGCCATGCTGCAGTGCAGTTTGCTCTGCTGTGTAACATGTCTCAAAAAACATTGACAAAACCAGTAGATTTCGTAGAGGCAAAACCTATTAGCTTGGCTAATGTTTGTTGCACTGGGTAAGGCTCGATTATGGCTGAAACATCAATGCTTTTCTGGCTGTAAATTTCAATTTGTGGCTAAAACAGGACTACATGTTTCTAGGTTTTACGGCATCTGGATTCCCAGCTGCAGGAAAACCAATGTACAAAGCCACCTGCTAAAAAGCAGATGGAAGGCATGCCAGGTGAATGGCCACTGTTCATTTCATATATGCATGTTATTCCATATTACCGGATAATTAACTCAGAGTATCGTGGTAATGGATGCATGACACAGCACAGTAAAAAGTCATTTGTGCAGAGTTTTTTAAGTACCAAAGATAGCACTTTGTTCGAAAGGACACTGATTTGCTGTAGACTTTGGTTAGGTACCTCATATGGAATCATCTTGAAATATGTTGCCAAGGCATTCTTTGTATGCCAAGCCTCTACTTAAGGCAGGTACCTTCAAGGGAGGAGTGGCACTGAGAGGGATAGGCCTCTAGGAAAATGGGGAAGATGGCATTACAGGGCCTCTGAGAGCTGGTAGGAGTGGGGAAAGTCGTTTACATGTTAGGCATGGTTGACAGTGCCACAACTTTGCTGCCTATGCTGAATCCCTCCCTGTTTCTGCATGACATTCTTCGTTCAGTATTAGAGGAACCCTAAGAAGTGCATTTATCTATTTAGAAGTTTTGCAAAGCGCGTCATGTTGATTTATCGGAATTTCGGAGCGCTAAAAGTAAGATTGGGACAAAGAAATTACAAAGTATGCACAGGGCACAGCCTTATGCAGGAGGAGCAGCAGCAGCACAGTCAGGAGTTACAGAGTTGCCCATTAATAAATATGCCATCATGCCCCGTCGTTGGAGTGGGTCGCCCCTATCCTGACATGAAGGCTGCCAACGATTACCATAGCAACATGTCGACTTAGGCCGTGTCCGTCAGGCCAACCCTTGCTGCAGTGAACTGTGCTGGTGGAAGGGCCCACAGGTCCAGGTCAGTGTCCATTCAGTCATCGGCTCAGCAGGGTAGTGCTAGTTTTGCGTGCAGTGCACGGGAGGAGGTACAGTTAACTGTAGTGCAGGAAAATTACATTGTAGATATAACAGCAGAGCCCCCCGGGGAGCATGAGTTCTCACCTCGTATCTGCATTTTTAGAGCTAACTGGAATTTCCAGTTTAGAGCAACAATCCGTAGCCAGTTTCTAAGTTTTAATCACTAATTGTAAGTTTTACCTTTTACCAGTAAGTATCAAACATGTGAAACACACTGCCCTTTCACTTCTTCTTCTACCACACGATTGTAATATCGCTCGCTGATAGGAGCATTAACTCAAAAACCTGAATGGGCGGGGTTAACAGCGAAAGCCTCATTGGAGTGACCGCAATATTTCAGTACCCAGACCATACAAATAGTTAATTTTCCTGTTAATGAGTGAGACATTTTATAGCAAGCTAGGGTACGTTTCTGAACATAGCAGCATACACTCAGTGCAATCTGCGCATGCATGCTACAGAGAGGGAGCAAAGTGGTCATAATGATGACTAAGCATGCACAATCGAGCACAGAAACAAGCAAACTGCAGGCAAAAGCTTTAAAAAAAGTCCCACAAACCAGATGAAAACAGTACTTGGCCATCAGGAAACTGATAAGAGAAACAAACACGGAAGAACAGGAAATAAAATGGCTACAACCAATAGAAACGAGGAAAAGTAAAGTGACAAGCACAAGGACCAATAAGAAGTGGATGCATGATATAAGTCCCTTTTAAGATATATTTAATACAATATATTTCACAAGCACAGCGCAGGCGTAACCTAAAAAGGGAAGCACAAAGTCTGATAGAATAAAGCAGCATGGTTAGATTTGTTGGGGCCAGCGTATTTGCCATGATTTGACCCGAAATTGGCATAATTACTATTTAAATGAAGAGCCTTACCGTCTTGTCACCGTGCCCGCATAGCTCTCGATGCAACTGTTCAATAGAGCATGCCTGTTGCAATGTCATGCAATCCGTCTTATTCTGTGGCCATCTTGAAAGCAGTCAGATTCTAAAATGAGATTTCAAAATCTCGGTGGCTATCTTGGAATCACGCAAGCTATTGGGACATTCATAACAAAAGGCATGGCAGCCATATTAAGGTCATGCAAATCTCATAAAATAAGGAACAAGCATTGGCATAGCCAATAGGTCTCGCTTTTGGGACCTTATAAGTATTTAGTTATGCAGCACAATATCCTTGGTGCAACAACATTAACTGTTGCAAGGCTAAACACTTATAAGGTCCAAAAGGCGAGACGCGGTTGCTCACGGTGTCACTGGATTCAAGCTAGCATGGCTGATGAGAGGCGAAACCCCAACCGGTCCCAAGATGCTTGTTTACGGTCCAATAAGGACCTGGCTTGGCAGTCTGAGCTGGACTGTTCCCATGAGGAGCTGTAATGTGTGTTAACATTCTATATAATGTCAATATTGTAATTACAATCGGAATGTGAATCACACTCATTAAAACTATTTTTGGTAGCCAGTGTTGCTTATTTTAAAGAATGAAGCTAGAAATGAATGTGAAACAACTCTCCAGGTTGCCTTAGTTAACTAAATGTATTTGTATAACAAAAAATGATATTATATTGCCATGTCTCCAATTGAAGAATATAAAACCACCGACTTAGTCTGCTCTGTTAAATGTATGGATGCTAAGTGCACTTTCCCAAAAGCTCTTCTTTAACCTACTACGTAGGTGTGGGCCCAATCTATTTAGTTTTGGTCAAAAGTATGAGAAATTAGTTGTTGATAAGTTTGCTTGTTGTAGCGATCGACTACTTGCTGATGCACGCATAAAATAAGGCAACACGTCACATCCTCTCTATGGTGCCGATAATTTTTATTTTTTTATTTTTTGTGAAAAGACTACTCTCTTGTTAAATTTGACCATTTTTGTAAAACAATGTGGTAACTGTCAGGGAAAAACATTGCTCGACTTGACATCCCTGAATTGATGTTTACAAAAGTTTATCTTACAAGCAAATATGGCAGCTATTATTTGTCTTGTACGCCAAATGAATTGCGCCCTTCACCCTGTTAGTTGCCTTCATGCAGCGCCTTACTTTTACACTGCGGTAGCCCAGTGCTATGAATGATTGAATTAATTAATGAATGAAGGCAGCCGGGAGAGGTACCTTTTTCTGTACGGGGATTGCTGAGAAATGTACACCGTACGCTGGTTTCGATGTAAAAAAACACACGTGCACCTCCACTGTGGAGCATCTATCCCCAAAGCCAAGATGTATTGTTATGAAGGACCTGGCACTTAAACTGTATAAATCTACAAAAGGTGCTTTAAAAAACAAAGAAATATTAGTGCCTGCTTAATTGAATGCTGTACCTACTAGAATGTCTTGCGGAATTGCTCTATTTGGGTCGTGAGGGTCTCTCTCTCCCAGCTGAGGCTTCAGGACTTGCCTATGCTTTTATCTTGTTACTTCGGACACCTGACTACTGTATTAGGATACTATGTTAGGGGGGGAGTTGGGGGACATTCATTGAACACTCTTTTGTGTAACAGATTATTGCTCATCACTGCTCTGCATGGGAAGATGCCACTATTTTGCTCAACAATACTATGTATACCAACTTGATTTTATTGCATTGATGTACCATGCTTTCATGACTCAATAAAGGTTTTTGAAACTTAAAAAAATATATATATATTAGTGCCTGCTTCCTTCGTGCGCCAAACAGAGGCCTTGAACTATAGAAGGGTCACAAATACAATGAGGCAGCTGAGCGGCGTGTACAGCCCAGTGTAACTAGGCACCCCCAGAGGCGGCGGTGATCGGTTGGAGCCCTCAAAGGCATTCTCCTTGGAGAAGTCCTTACAGTGTCAATCACCTGGCTGTGAAGACAGCGCAGCTCGGGTAGAATGAGGGAATAAAGGCGTGCGTCTCGGCTCAGAGCGTGACCGGCCGAGAGTCGGGGAGTGTGCGGCACGTGAGTCACCGGCGGGTCAGCTTGTGCACGCGGGAGGGGGCGGAAGGCTCACGAGGGTGCTGTGAGGACTTCATTTCACCGTGGTGTTTTAGAATCCACGGCCCCTGGTGTGCACATTTGGTGCTGGCAGGTAGCGCCCACATGACCGCTCACTTACTTCAAGGAACTCAACTCCTGGGAGAGATATAACAGTCAGTGAACGAGGGTGGCAATAAAACTGAAACCTAGATGGCGGAGAGAGGACTGCTAGATCAGCATGAGGGGAGAATTTAGTGTGACGTGAACAGAATGCGAGTAAAGGTGAAGACATGGGAAGTTTCGGCAAGATAGAAGGGGATTAAACATAACGGAAGAATTAGGTTTAGATGAGTGACCGGGGGTGGGATGGAAGTGGACAAAGAAAAGGATAGAAAAGCAAAAGGGAGAGCAAACAATGTGAAAAGAGACGAGGCTGGAGAGATGTGCTCAAATTTCTTAATTCCGGAGACCATTCTTTCTGCTGCGTTGAGTGTCGTCTTCAAGGGGGCAAGGTGAGATTTTGCTGACCCTGTCAAGGTCGCGATCCCGTAGTCAATTCTGGAGAGGACTAGTGCCTGGGTGGCTTGTTGAAGGTCCTTGGGTGGGAGGAAGGGTTTTATTTTGTATAGTAATTTTAGGTTGAGAAAGGCACTTTTAGAAGATCTTGATATGTGTTTCTTCATGTCAAGTATTGGGTCTAGGGTGATCCCTAGAGATTTCACCGAGTCTGCCAGGGAGAGGTTGCCATTGAGGGCATCGATGGCTTTGAGCCATTCTTTGATTTGAGGGTTATCGTCTTAGTTGGAAATAAGTAGTATTTCTGTTTTATCTTGGTTCAGTTTCAAGTGATTGGTAGAGAGCCAGTCTTGTACCTCCTTGAGCGTGTTGTTTAGTCTCTGGATGTCCTCAATTAAGGTCGTTTCCAGGTAGAGCTGCATGTCGTCCGCATATAGATGAAAGGGCATGTTGGATTTTCTGAGTAGAGAGGTGAGGGGTTCGATATAGATGTTGAAGAGCTGTGGGGAGAGTACAGACCCCTGAGGAACACCTCTGAGGACCGGGTGGAGGTCGGATTCGATGTTTTTGATTTTTATTCTCTGTGGTCGGTTGTGAAGAAAGGAGGAGAACCATTGAAGGACTGTCTCTTGTAGACCAGCTCTTTCTTGAAGAACCCTTAGGAGTAGATTGTGGTTGACTGTATCAAATGCAGCCGATAGGTCTAGAAGGATGAGAAGGCAGCATTGATCCGAGTCGAGTGACTTGAGTAGGTCGTCTATGACGTTGAGGATTGCAGATTCCGTGCTGCATCCCTTTCTGAATCCCGATTGGTGGGGATCTAGAAGTTTGATGTTTTCAAGGTGAAGGGTTAGCTGAGGGAGTACACATCTTTCCATGATTTTAGCCAAAAATGGAAGGTTCGAGACCGGTCTGAAATTGTTCAGATCTTCTGTGTCTAGACCTGGTTTCTTTAATAGTGGAGTGACTTGCCTTACCTTGAGGCAGTCTGGAACGGATCCAGAGCTCAAAGAGCTATTGATGATCTTGCACCATAATGGAGCTAGGACTCGCTTTAGGTCTTTGGTCAAGAGAGGCGGTAGCTGGTCCAGGGCGTGTGCTGAGGGTTTGGCTTTGGAGATTAGATTGACTATCTCTGCTTCCTGGATGGGAATTAATGA
Source organism: Lissotriton helveticus (assembly GCF_964261635.1). Classification (NCBI taxonomy): domain Eukaryota; kingdom Metazoa; phylum Chordata; class Amphibia; order Caudata; family Salamandridae; genus Lissotriton; species Lissotriton helveticus. Next base: position 2,096,720,487 of record NC_136061.1, read on the forward strand.
TGACCACTGTTGTGGAGATTTCATGGAAGCGTTGACAAGGCTTTCGGACATCTTGATCTAATTGCGGGAAGTGGGGTTTAAGCCCAATGCTAGGTCGATCTTGACGATTTTGTCATTAAAGAAGGTTGCGAAACTGTCGCACCGAGCTTTGGATGCCTGGGTTAAGGGAGGTAAGGGTTTGGAGGTCTGATTCCTGATGATTCCTGATGATGTTGAAAAGCTCTTTAGGCCGGTATTTTGCATTATCTAATGCTGAGCAGAAGAAAGCTGACTTTTTATTCTTGATGTGATTTTTGTACATCCTGCGGGCTTCTTGGAGTTGATCACGGTGGAGGGTTGAGGGATCATTCCTCCAGGTTCTTTCTGCAACTCTTAAATGTCTTCTTTCATCGTTGATGTCAGAGGAGAACCATGTTCTAGAGGCGATGTTCCTAGCTTTCTTTAGTTTCATGGGAGCAATTTGGTCTTGGGTAAGCGCCAAATTAGTGTTGTAGAGAGAGGTGATATCGTTGGTTGAGAGGTGGTCAGTGGCAGAGGGGAGCAGCAAGCTGATTCTTTCTTCTAAGACTGCTCGTGGAATTTGTGCTGTGTTCCTGACCTATTTGGGAGGGTCTCGTTTTGGAATTATATTGTACAGGATTGGAAGGTTTATGTGAAAGAGGACTCTGTGATGGTCGGACCGGTCAACTGGGAGGATGTGATCGATGGTGATAGACTTGCTTTCGGCTATAATGGCGTCAAGGATGGCTCCTCTGTGGTGAGTTTCTTCTAAGCAATGTTGTGTCAGATTGTTCGCCAGAAGTAGGTTATTTAAGGTTTGAATAAGTGGGTTCTTGGTTTCATTCCACCTTAGATTGAGGTCGCCCAGGATTATGTAGTTAGAGTTGCCTAGTGCGCAATGGGTAATCAAGTCGGAAAGGTGAACCCCGAATTCTGAGGAATTGCCTGGGGGATGGTATAGAAGGTGGCAGATTGTGGGTCTGGAATCCTGAGTTTTGATGTTGACTGAGAGGCATTCAAAGGAGCTGTAAGCGCAAGAGGAGATTTCCGTAATGGGATGTTGCTCTTGTGGATGATTGCTATGCCCCCGCCTCTGTTCCATAGCCTGTCCTTGTTGATCATCGTGAATCCAGGGGGAACTAACATGTCCATGATAGGGTAGGAGAGGTTGTTGAGCCAGGTTTCTGTTATGAATGCTATCTGTATGTCATGGGAGAGAATGGCTTCCGATAGTTCGGATGTATGTTTAGAGGCTGATCTGCAGTTGATGAGCATGCAGTTGATGGGGGGTTCTTCTCTGTGTTCGTTAGGTTGGGCTTTTGGAAGGAGGGCAAGGTGGGATGGGGATCTGGGGGCTCTCGGGGGAGGGTGTTTGCTTCTGAAGCCTAAGATTACTTGGATCATGGATTTTGGGGACGAGTTCAGCAGAAGATCGGGGGTGCGTCAGGGAGAATCATTGTCTGCGAGGAAAGTGAGGGGGATGTTCTCGAGAGTGTTTCCAAGGAGCTGATCTTCCCTTTACTAGTGGAACCGACTTTGGGTCTGGGCGGGACGTGAGTCTCGGTGTGGGATGTTACCTTACCTATGCTTGGAAGGGTGAGATCGCCTTGCTCTGAGGGTGAATGTCAGGATTTTTGGGTAAGGGTTAGGGCGGCGAGAATTTCACTCAAGCCTCGAACCAGGATTTCCAGCTGTGTTTCAAGTAGGGAGAGGCGATACGTCGTGCTGTCTATGAAGGGTGGATGGTGTCACACTGTTACCCGCCCAAATCAGACACAGCACTCAGAGCTCGGCTTAGGGCAACCTTCTTTATTCCCTGCCAGGAAGCTACTGGCTTACAGGCTACTCGCTCCTCCTTTTCCTGTCTTGTCCGTTTCCTGTTCCTTGCTGCCTGACCTGTCTGGAAGGTCAGGCATAACGACATGACATCTCCCCCTTTTGTACAAAAGAACTGATGCTACATTTCTTCGACGAGTCGCCGTGGTTTCCTCACCAGGCGTCTGGGGCGAGTCTCTCTCTCTGGTGTTTGGCTGCGTCGCTCGGGACTGATAGTCATTCTTGGACGGTGATGGTGTTGAATCTCAGCATGATCTCCTGGACTAGCAGAGTCACTCGAGGTGTGTCCAGAGGAGGATTCCTGCCTGTTCACCGGATGATGTCTTTTGAAGTGAGATATATTTCTCGTTATTTGTTTGTGATCAGCTTTGGCAGTAATCATGGTTCCTTTCCTCTTGTGAACTTGTAAAGGAAGATTCAGGTATCGGCTGTCTGCTTTCGTTCGCCGGTCTCCTCTCACTATGACCCAGTCACCTTCACGGATATCATTTTCTTTGGCGTGACGGCGATTGTCTGCATATGTTTTCATTTTCTGTTTCTTTCTTCTGTCAATATCAACAAGTGTTTCGTGGTCAACAGTCACGGTCTTTGAGTGAGGCGTGGTGCTTGTCATGGGCACTCTTGTCCTCGGTGTCCTTCCCAGCATTAGTGTGGCCGGGCACTGGTTTGTGGTGTTGTGAGGAGTGGTCCGGTAGGCTCTCAGTACTTCGTTCAAGGTTTGTTGGACATCTCGACGTGTTATTTCTGCTTGTTGGATGGCTCTCTTTAGTGTACCCATGAACCGCTCCACCATGCCATTGGCTTGTGGCCACAGTGGAGTTATCTTGTGATGTTTAAAGTCAAAATGCTTCGCAAATTCTGCGAACTCATGGCCGTTGAACGGGGGCCCGTTATCGGATTTGACTCTTGCTGGAACACCCCATGCTGCAAAGATGTCGTCCAGTACTGGGATGACGGCTGTTGCTCTGGTGGACGCTATCATGTGTGCAAACGGGAATCTGGAATATTCATCCATGACAACCATGATATACTGTCCTGATTGGAGTGGTCCAAAGAAGTCAACTGCTACCTGCTTCCACACCTCATCTGGCAGTTCAGACATTTGGAGAGGTGCTGGGGGTTCTTCGCGGCTCACTAGTTGGCACGTCATACAGTCTTTTAGCGTTGTTTCCACCATGGAGTCGAGAGAGGGGAACCAAACTCGTTCTCTCAGAGTCTTCTTTGTGGCATTCAGGCCCCTGTGGCCTTCATGTGCTAGGTTGATGATGCCTTGGCGCAGGCTGTGAGGAATCACGATCCTTCCCCCTCGCAAAAGAAGTCCATTGTCGCTGATGGATAGTTCTTCATGAACACGATGGAATGCGGTGAGGTCGTGCAAAGGAGGATCTGAACCAGGTGCAGTGTTCAATGCTTGCCGCCAGGAGTTGTTGCGAACGTGGGTCATGACTGTTTGAATCAGCGGATCAGAGGCGGATGCATTCTGGATGGACTCCACGGGGACTGCAGGTGGACACGCAGCGTCAATGACGAAGTGAATGTAGTCATCCGCCAGAGAGTCAGGTTTCGTAGCAATCGGCAAAGGATGTCGAGACATATAGTCCGCAGGGTTTTCAGCTTTGCCTGGTTTGTGGACAATTGTGTACACATAGTCTTGGAGTCTCAGACCCCATCGTTCGATGCGAGGTGGCATCTTTGCGTTGGGATTGCCAAAGATTGTGAGCAGGGCTTGATGATCAGTAATGATGGTAAAATGTTTTCCATACACAAACAGGTGAAAGTGTTCGCACGCCCACACCACAGCTAGGCTTTCCTTCTCCGGCTGGGAATACGCCCTTTCCGTGTCCGTGAGGCTACGGCTCGCGTAGGCAACTATGTGTCGCTGGTCAGAGTGTTCACGGTATTGGGCTAGAATGGCGCCCAGACCCACCGGACTGGCGTCGACAGTGATTTCAGTTCTTTTACTTGTATCAAAGTATGCCAGGTTGATGGCAGACCCAACGGCTTGCTTGATTTCTGTGAAGGCTTTGGAGCACGCTCGTGACCACTCAAAGGGTTGTCCTTGACGAGTCAGTTCTCGGAGTGGGTAGCTGATGGTGGCGTAGTCACGAATGTATCGCGAGCAGTAGCTAGCCATCCCCAGGAATGAGCGGAGATCGCTTACGTCCTGTGGCGTTGGAGTGTCAGCTAGTGCGGCTACCTTGTCGGGGTCAGGTGTCATGCCTTCACTGGAGAAAGTATGTCCATAGAATTTGAGAGTGTTTTTGTGGAATTCGCACTTGTTCGCGTTTAGGGTCAGGTTTGCCTGCAGCAGTGCGTGGCACACTCTGTCCAGTGCGGTGTCATGTTCGACTTGATCTTTCCCGAAGACTAGCAAGTCGTCGCTGTAGTTGAAGGAATTCGGGATCCCTTGTATGACCTTCCTGATGGTTTCCTGGAAGATTTCAGCAGCAGATGAAATGCCGAAATTCAGGCGCTTGTATCGGAATAGGCCTTGGTGCGTGGTGAAAGTCGTGATGTAATGTGACTGTTCATGGAGCTCCAGTTGGTGGTAACCTTTATTCAGGTCAAGTTTGGAGAATATCGTGGCTCCGTTCAGTTTTGTGATCATATCACTGACGTGTGGCCCTGGGTGGCGCTCGCGTTCGATGGCGGTGTTGGGCGCTCTCATGTCCACACATAGCCGGACTTTGTTGTCCTGTCCTTTCTTCGGGACTACCACCACCGGTGATACCCATGGGGTAGGTCCAGACGTGCGTTCTATTATGTCAGATTGTAGCAGGTCTTGTAGTTCGTCATCAACGGCTTGTTGCAGGTGGAACGGCACTTTCCTGTGATGCTGGGCAACGGGTGTGATGTTCTCATTGATGTGAAGCTTTACTTTGAAGTGGGTCAGTTTGCCCAGTCCTTTGAACAGTTTCGGGAACTTTGCCACGATGTCAGGGGCATCTTCCGTCATGTACAGCAGTTCCACCAGCTTCAGTCGTTCTGCCGTTGGCAGACTGAGCAAACAGTCCGCGAAGTCGGGCCCTTCCACGACGTGAACATATGCTGGAATTTTTCTGTTCTTGAAGGTCAGTGTGGTATGGAATCGGCCAAGGCAAGGCAAAGGTTTTCGACACATCCACGTGAAGATGCGAACTGCCGCTGGCTCTAATTTGGGTCGATTCTTCATTTTCTGGTACTCCAGTGCACATATATAATTCAACGAGGCACCCGAATCCAGGACAAATTTCGCTGGATGCTCTCCTATCAGGATGTCTAGCTTCGGGTATCGTTTGAGTCTGTCCGGGTCGGCCACCATGCATATATATTCATCACTGTCCTGCATCGTTGTCGATGAGGCAAACACCCTGCAGACATATTCATCACTGTCTTGTGACACCGTGGTGAGTGCCGATGAGCTGTTGGATGAGGACCGGTGGGTCTGACGTGATCTCGTTGAGTGATGACGAGAGCGAGGCGTGCTTGTGGATCGGCTATGTCGTTGGTGGGAGTATGTCGAGCGGGTGCTGGAGCTTGAGGAGTCTGATGAGTGACTTCCTTTTCTCGTCACGGCTCGGGCATGGTGCCGAGTGTTAGCTCGTGGAGTGGGTGACCTTCCGGTAGATTGTCTGGCTTGGCAGGCTATTTCAAAATGATTGTCCTTACCGCACCGGTGACATCGTTGACCAATGGCCGGGCACTGCCCTGAGTGGGGGTAATCTTGGCCACATCGGTAGCAGGCTGGTGCCGGCTTAGTGTGTTTTGTTTGTCGTTAATCTCGTGAATCTCGCCGGGGTGATGATCTCCTGGGGCTACGGTGATGCTTGCTTGTTCTATGTGCACTTGACCTTGGGCGGATGTTTGTGCGCGATTGTATTCGGAAGGCTTGCTCTTTATGGTCTTTGTCTTTGTGTTCAGGCTTGTGTGTTTCCATCCTTTTTGCGTGATCTTCTGCCTGGTCGTTAATCCTTGTAAGTTCTTCGATTTGTTCTAGGGTGTAGGGTTTCTTGAGGAGGCGTCTGCGTAGTGATTCTGAACGGCATCCATCTATGATGCGGAGCCGTAGTGCGTCTTCCGTCTTGAAATTTTCGAAATCACAGTGGCGCGTCATCCTCTTGATGCGTGTGATGAAGTCGCCCATGCACTCCCCTTTTTCTTGAGACGCTAAGTTGAACACATAGCGCTCGTAATCAACATTGCGTTTGTGGAGGAATCGCCGATCAAGGGCAGTCTTCACTTCATCATACGTGACCGTGGCGATATTGGGCATTTCTTTGATTATTTGTGCTATTTCTTGGCCAGCAAGATTCCGCAGCGCAACCAGTTTGCGCTTGGAGTCCTGTACGAGGGACCCCTCCATGTAATCTTCAAAGTCCTCACTCCAGGTTTTCCAGGCAGGCCCCATGGTGTTTCCAGGCGTCAGCACCAGTGGTTGCGGTTGTCGCATGAATGGTGCTCCTATGGACGCAACTTGAGGCACCGTCGTCATGTTGAGTTGCGAGGGTGCGCCTCCAGTTGAGGTCGTGCTTTGAGCATCAGTGTCCGACATGGTTAGCCTGTGTTCTGTTACAGTAGCTTGTAATCCTTTTGCTGAGTGAGGGTAGTCTTTGCTTGTTTCTGCGCTTTCCGCGTTGACTTGTGATTCTTTTATGTTATTCTGTTGTTGGTGGCAGTCGTTTTGAGCTGGTTACCACTTCACCAGGCTTGATTGTGAGGTTCGCGCTTGTTTTCTCATGTGTAAAACCTCGCCTGACTTAAAGATGGCCGCCATGCATTCTCCGGCCCCGGCAGCCTCAGACATGTGCGCAGGCCGCACTCTCACTTCTTTGGCAGCCGCACGCGCTGCGGGACTCACCCTCGTGGTCCTCCTGCCTTGGCGGTGGCGGAGCGTTCACGCTCACTTTGCTGCCACTCTGCGGGGCTGTCCACGTCTTCGGCGGGGCGCGCTCACCTTGCGGCGCTCTGCGGGGCTCTTCGCGCCTTCGGCGGGGGTGGAGCACTCGCGCTCGCCTTACTGATGCTCTGCTGGGCTCCACACTTCTTCTGCGGCTGGGCGCTGTTGCGCGAGCACTTTCTGGTGTGCTCTCTTTCACTCCGCACCTGCAATGAGCCAGGACGGCGCTGAAGGCGTCTGTCTGTTTCGCGCTCGTGTCTTGGGCTCGGCGCTTCTGGAGCTGCTGGCTTGTCGTTTGGGGCCGTTTCTTGGCTGGGCTTTGTGACGTTGTGTGGGGAATCTGCTCATCCCACCCTCGTCGCCATTGTCACACTGTTACCCGCCCAAATCAGACACAGCACTCAGAGCTCGGCTTAGGGCAACCTTCTTTATTCCCTGCCAGGAAGCTACTGGCTTACAGGCTACTCGCTCCTCCTTTTCCTGTCTTGTCCGTTTCCTGTTCCTTGCTGCCTGACCTGTCTGGAAGGTCAGGCATAACGACATGACATATGGGTGTCTGAATCCGGAGTAATCGTGGGTGAGGGGGACGGGACTGGGGGAGGAGGGAACAAGGGCTGAAGAAGGGAGTCAGAGGCCACATTGTCCTTGCTGATTGGGGGTGGGTCTCTGACTGGAAGGTGGTCTGAAGAGGGACGAGAGTCCTGTTCAGAAAGATTACTGTGAAAGAGGCTGCCTGGATAATCTGTAGTAGGAGTAAATGGAGAGGAGAATGCTGCCTCAAGGCATGAGACGGGTCCCGGGTAAAGAGACGATGGAGTGGAATTAGTGGTCTGAGTTGGAAGGTGATGTTCCCCATTGAAGGTTGATAGAGGAGGCGATTTGGGGCCTGGAAGGGCTGGCTGTCTGCTCGCCGGGAATGTTGCCTCGAGAATGGTGTCAGATCCCGAGAGAATCGGGGGCGGGGGGCTGTGGGTGGACCGAGCTGGAGGGTGGAATTCCATCCTAGGAGACAGCAGAGGAGGTGCGGAGGAGCCTGGGTGTTCTGGTTGTCTGATTGACGGAGGGTAAGTGAAAGGAGGAGGGAAAGAGTTACCGTGGGGGACTCTGGGTGGAGGCTGTCTTATAACCTGGGAGTACGCGGAGAAAGGAGGAATGGAGTTGCGAGGGGGTCTCGGGTTGAAGCCGAGGTGGATGTCTGGGCAACTGCAGGGGAGGTCTGAATCGTCTCCTGTCATGGTTGTCTATCTGAGTGAAAGCCTGGGGTGGATCCGCAACCTGGGGAGGACAAGGAGGCTTCGTTTAGTGAGAAGAAGAGCGAATCAAAGCTCTCGAGGTGAGCGTTTTTGGCCTGAGTTAAGACTGTGCCATTCGTGAAAATGGTGATGGAGATATATCCGCTCTTTGACTGGAGATTCGGGAGGGAGGTCGTCAATTTGCAACTGAGGGGAGTGGTGGTGGTTTTGGAGATATTGAGATGTGTGTTTAGAGTAGAGTGCCAGAGGTCTGGCCTGTCTGTGTGAAAGATAAGGTCCATTTTGATCTGCCCTCTGGAGACCCAGTGGTAGGTGTCAGCGAATAGAGTCTCTGGATGTTGTCTGAGAAGTCTGTTTGAAGATTTTCTTCGCTTTACTAGAGAGTTTTCGGGGGAAGGCGATTGCGAATGAGTTCGGACCATTGGGAGTCAGTAGGTTTGGAGTTAGCGGTGCGGCAGCAGGATGCGAGTTTGGTGGCTTTTTTTTTTTTTTTTTACTCTGAGGGGGTCGAGTTTGATCCTGAGGGAGATGGGGAGGAATGCTGATGAGGAGAAGGGAGTGAGTTCTGGTCAGGCGGGGGGGTTGCTTCTCGAGGTGGAAGAGGGGTTGTCTCTCAAGAGGGGTTCTGTCGTAGGAGTGGGGTGTAGTGAGGGGGGCATGTTGGTGAGGGGCTGATCTAGACTTGGTATTGGGCAGTACTGTATGTTCGACTCTGTTGCTTGGTAATTGTTCGCTGCGTAAGACCCTTTTGCTGTCTATGCAGAAGGAGCACACTTCGTGTTCAGTTGACAAGGCTAGTGACTTATTACTTAATTTAGTAGGTGATGGAGTGGAGGATATAATTGTTACGTTCCCGGAAGTAGATAGAGGGTGTATGAAATGCCTAAATGAAAGGTTCGATCCGCAAATAAATGTAGGTTTCAAGAGATATAATTTCAAACTAGATTGTAAGCAAGATAATGAGACCATTGATGAATTTGTGACTAAGTTCAGGAAGTTAGTCATGTTCTGCGAATTTGACAATTTTCATAATGAGGAGGCAATTAGATTACGAACTATTCAGGGATGTAATTCAATAGAATTCCTGAAAAAAATTATTTGAAAAAAACATATAACCTGCAAACAATTCTTCGTATTGGCACAAACTGAAACACAAGCAAGAAACCTGCCACCAATATGGAGCAAAGAAGGATAAAAACTTTAGAACAATTTAGACAAATGGTCAAAAAAGATAATAAGGCTGAAGGAACTAAGAAAGACAACAAATCTGATAAAACTGATAACAAAGCTGACAGCAAAACTGATAGAACAATTTTCCTAATAAAAGACAAAAGAATGTGTTATAGATGTGGACAATAGTTTTCAAATACAACTACATGTCCAGCATTAGAGCAGCAATGTAAAGAATGTGGAAGACAGATTCAATTTGCAAGTGTGTGCATATTAAAGTGAAGAGACAATGAAAGAACATGTAATCGACAGCCTAAAGGAAATATTAATCACATTAGGCAAAAAGAAAGCTTTGATGACTCTTACGCAGATACATTTGATCAGGAATGATTGTACTTAATGACTGAGGAAAATAAAGTTGAAGCAATTAATAAGCTAAAGAAAAAAAATATCAAGATAGCAGTGGCTTCCAACATATTAGTGTGACCTCAAAAAGTTCCTTTTCTTCTTGACAAGGAGCGACCTATAACATTATATATGAAACTGAGTGTGATAAGAAGCAGGAGAAGCCACCACTTGTTTCATCGAATTTCAATCTATTTCAGTGGGGAGCAAAACGTCCTGTCACTTGTTTAGAAAGATTTTAAGAGAATCTAGCATATGAAAGCATGTCTCTCAAAGAGGAAGTGCATGTTCTAAAGGGAGACATTTCTGGTCCTTGCTTACTGAGCAAAGTTACTGCTCAACTAATAGGACTGTTACCTATGACATTTAATTTAACAACAGTACACCATATACTGAGGGGGGTTTTCTGTTTTGACCAAGGGGCAAACTCAAAGACAAGACTATCACTCTACACGTAAATGAAAAGGTGAAACCTGTGGCACAGATGCCTAGGAGAGTTCCAATTCATATGCAAGACAAAGTGGAAGCAGAAATAAGTATATTGCTTAGGCAAGATATTATAGAACAAGCGACTGGTCCAGCACCTTGGGTGTTCCTAATAGTAGTTGTACCTAAGAAAAATACAAGTAAAATTCAAATCTGTGTGGATATCAGAGTACCAAACACCGCAATTGAGAGTGAAAAGCACCCAGGACCACTTTTGAATGACATAATAAATTAATGTTTTAAATGGAGCAACAGTTTTTTCAAAGTTGGATCCTGTAAGGGTTATCATCAATTAGAGATTGATAAATGCTTAAGATGTATCACAACTTTTTTTTTACCCCTCATGGGGCTATTTCGCCATAGAAGACAATTTTGGGATATGTTCAGCGGCAGAAATCTTTCAATAGCTCGTAAACAATTTGATCAGGCCTGTATAAAACTCAATGAACTACAGGGATGACATTCTTGTGTTAGTAAAAACAGAAAGTGAACATGACAAAACTTAAGGGAAGTATGTCAAGAGCTCATGAATGTTGGATTGATGCTAAATCCAGATAAATGTGAGAATATCAAACCAGAAGTAACATTTCATGGTCTTACATTTTCAAGCAAAGGGATGAGACCAGGCCCCATGAAGGTATCTTCCCTAAAGTCAACAACCAGTCTGATAGACATAATAGAGTTATGCTCTTTTTTGGGAATGGCTAGTTATTGGTCACATTAGATCAAGGATTATGTTACTGTTAACTCACCCCTTTGAGAATTAATGAAAAAGGCAAAAACATTTAACTGGTACATGAAGTGTGAACAAAAACCTCGGCTGATATAGCATCAGCTGCAAATTTATCTAAACACTAGATAACTATGGTCAAATTGACACAAATCACTGTAAATCGAGCGTTATGTCAGGTTCCATGTGACTACAGAAATACACCTTGTGGGTAGACAGGAACATTTCCTTCAGAGTTGTTATTTGGACAACCCAGACAAAAACATTTGCCGCAAGTGTCTCTGAAACCCCCCACGAACATGAACAGATTGCAAAGAGAGATGAGATGATGAAAGGAAAAATGAAACAGTATGCAGATCAAAGGAAACATGGTCAAGCAAGACATTATCAGGTTGGAGACCTTGTTTTAGTGAGACAGAACCAGGTTCAAAAATCCATGAGCAGATTTCCCTCATCTCCACTGGAAATAATAAAAGTAATGGGGCCGGCAATGACGGTGCAAAATGAACAGCACACAATAGTAAGAAACAAAGCACATTTCAAAAAGTTTGTCACTCCAATTCAAGAACAGCAGAATATAAAAGAGAGTGATTATGTTTCTTTCAGAAGGACAGGAAGGACACTCAAGAAACCACAAACACTTTTCGAACAATGATAAATGAATTATTCATTTTATTTTCCATGAGTTTTTTTGTTTTAACTAAAGATTATTTCCTTGCTTTGCTAGAAAGGGGGAAGATGTAGTGATGTTGTGATGGCATGTAGAGTTCAGAATGTGACATGTAGTCATGACCACATAGAGAATGTTATGATTTGAAATAAGCTGAGAATAAGGCAGCTGAAGCTCAGGAGTAGAGCAGAAGGAGTCGCTCCAGTGTGCCAAAAAATACAGATTTTGAGGCATAAAGCTGGTCGCTATTACACCTTCGAAAGCAGCCCTCCATATTCTATCCTGGAACGTAAATGGCCTCTTGGACCGTCACAAACGAACGGCAGTATTGCGCTATGCGCAACGCCTCAATGTAGATGTGCTGTTGCTCCAGGAGACGCACCTGATGGGTAATCATTGCCCCTTTTTGGCGCGATACGGCTGCAATAAGGTCTGGCACTCGGGCTTCATCCGAGGTTCTCGTGGAGTAGCCATTATACTGAAGCGCACCCTTCCCTTTGTGCTGACGTAAGTCATTCACGACTCGCTTGGCACGCTCGTGACAGTTTGTGGTACTCTTGAGGGCATCTCCCTTAACCTGGTTTCTATGTACTCACCCCCCTCGATGCTCACTGCAACTTTGAAACAATCCACCGCCTTCCCACGGGGTCCACTGTCATTGGGGGTGACTTTAACGCGTTCTCATCTCCGCTTCTTGATATAACAGGCACCCCGTCTTCTTCCAGGCTGGCGCAAGCAAAACAACTAACAAAATGGGCGGAATCCCTTGGCCTCTGAGGTGCATGGAGAATTTGGCATCCCCGTGCTAAACAATTCACACACACCTCTGCTGCACATCACACGCAGGCCCGCATAGACTCCATTTGTATTCCATTCACAGATTGCACCTCAATCCAAGATATCCGCATACTTCCAAGAGGCATCTCTGATTACTCCCCGCTGCTCCTAAGTACAGGGACTCCTCCCCCTCACTCCCGCCCAATGTGGCGGTTGAACGCCTGGTTTCTTCAGGACAAAGAACTCAAGAAGGCTGTGGGGCTAGAGCTGAAGCATTATTTTGCCACTAATGCGGATTCTGTTCCTTCCCCGGGTACCCTGTGGGAGGCAGGCAAGGTCACTATTCATGGCTTCGCCAAAGGTCAGGTCCAACGGCAGCGGCAGGCCTACCTGTTACAGATTACCTCTTTGGAGGCACATGCCCTATGTCTGGAGCACTCCCCTCCAATGGCTGGTGACGCGGATCAGGAGCGGCGCCTCACACATATACGGAATGAAATTAATGCAACTCTCGCTGGAGGCAGCCAAGTTCCTATGGCGATCTTCCGTGGCCAGAGTTTATGGTTGGCGCAACAAAAATGGCACGATCTTACATAGGCTTGCCACATACCCTAAAGCGAGCCGCATCATTCCTGAGATACTGGATCAGAAGGGGTTGATGCAATGCTCCCCGGGGGCTATGGCTGGTGCTTTTGCCGCCTTCTACCGCCAACTCTACACCAAACGGACCCAGACACAGACACTCGGGAAACTGATGGGCGAGACAGGTGCCCACCTTCCCCAATTGGACCCTACAGCCCAAGCCGACCTGGACCGCCCAATCTCGCACGACAAGATTAAAGATGCTATCAAGTCCACCTCGTCGGGTAAGACTCCTGGCCCAGATGGTCTCCCCCAGGAATACTATGCGGTTTACCGTGAGGCCCTGGTGCCCTGCCTCGCTGACCTGTACGCTGAGGCCTTGGAGAGGGGTTCCTTCCCGCCCGAGACAGACATGGCCACCAACGTGGTCCTTCTGAAGTTACAGCTGCCATCTCCCCACTGTGCCGACTACCGTCCCATCTCCCTTATAAACACAGACGTTAAACTATACGCTGCAATTCTCGCCCAACGGCTGAAGCCGCACCTTACTGCATTGGTACACCCGGACCAGTGCGGTTTCATGCCCCAGCGAGGCACGGGACATTGCATCCATAGGCTGCACCTAGCCCTACCCCATTGTCAAGTGCTTTCCCCTTATTTGGCACTCCTCTTTATCGACTTTGAGAAGGCTTTCGCCTCTGTGGATTGGCCATACTTGGACGACGTGCTGGGGGCGATGGGTTTCGGCCTCCGCTTCCGGCAGCTGGTGGGAGTGCTGTATGCCCAACCCCAGGCGCGAGTCTTGGTCAATGGGGTCCTATCTGATGCCTTTCCCATTCAGAGGGGCACAAGACAGGGATTCCCCCTCTCGCCCCTTCTCTTTGCCTTGGCGATGGAGCCCTTTGTGGCCCTGATCTGGTCCAAGAATCTCGTGCGGGGGGGGAATGGCCCAACTCTGTAGTAGACAAAATTGCTCTTTATGCAGACGATGTCTTACTTTTCTTAACTGACCCAGCTCAATCTGGTCCTCACTGTCTTCAGATCCTGCAGGCGTTTGGACAAACTTCCGGCCTTCACATGAACGCTAATAAATCGATCCTGGTCCTACTTCATCTCTCTAGAGAATGTTTCGACTGGCAGTCCATGATACCGCTTCAGCGTCAGTCCTTTAAATACCTTGGGATATGGAGCACTCTTCTCCCGGAACTGGGATGGCCCCTTAATATCACCCCGGTGGTGAAGAAGGCTTAGGCGGACCTCCTCAGATGACAGACACTGCCGTTGAACCCCTTGGGAAGAGTTACCTTGTTTAAAATGATGATTCTTCCCAGATTCCTTTACGTCCTCCAGAATACCCCCTACTGCTTTCCCCGAGTGTGGTTTCGGCAGATGGACGCTATGGCTACTAAATACCTCTGAGGGGGAGGAAGGGCCCGGTTGGCGGTAAGTACCTGTCAGATCCCATCATTCGACGGGGGCATGGGTATGACACACTAATACCTCTACTACCTGGCAACTCACCTACTGTGTATTCATGACTGGTTCACTGGGGGGTGTTCTGATACAGCCCATAGGCTTGAACTAAGTGAACTCAGCCTGCCCCAAATCCAATCCCTAATGTACGGGGAACCCATCCCATCCACCCTGCCTGACGCCACACGCTCTGCACTCCTAGCCTGGCGGGCCGGTTTACGGCATACCAAATGGATGCGCAAACTCACACAGCATACACCTCTATGGCAGGGTACATGGCTTCGGGAGGTCAGCGGGTTACAGGGGTTCTGACAATGGGGATCTAATTGGGATCTCTCAACTTGGCGATGTATGGGCGAGCAGACACATGCAATCCTTTACGGACTTCAATCCAAATACTCCCTGCACCCATCACAGTTCTACAAATATTTACAACTGCTACATGCCCTCCACATTCACGTACCTGAGCACACTAGAATCCCTGAATACAGTCCACACGAGGTATAGACCATGTTGGGAGACCTGGGAAAGGGGGGTATTTTCCGCATTTATAAGAAGTTGGTCAACAATACCCCAAATTCGATTAACCAACTCAGAGACCAATGGGTGAAGTGGGTGGGTCCCTTGGACAAGGAGGACTGGCGAGATTCCCTCAAGTCGCCTAAGAGGGTCACCACATCCGCTTAACTCCATCTGATTCAATTATACTATGTACACACGGCATATCTAACCCCGCAACGCCTACACCGAGCCGGCCTCTCCCCATCTGCCTCATGTTCAACATGCAGTCAAGAACCCGTTGACTTTTTCCACATGGTATGGGCATGCCCCCAACTGGCGCAATTCTGGGGAGAGATTGAGAGTGAGCTGTCCGAGGTACTGGGATGAGAGGTTCCCCACGAACCACGACATTCCCTTTTGGGGATTTCAGATGGGCTAGTCTGGTCCAGGAACGAGAAACTATTCTAAAATACTGCCATGGTCGTGGCAAAACAGGACATAGCTGCCTCCTGGAAACTCCCTACACCGCCAAGCTCTGAGAGGTGGCGGAAAGGGGTGGATTGGTGTGCTGCACAGGAAAAACCCATGTACAAGGCACAGGGGTGCCCTAAGAAATACCGGAGGATGTGGGGCAAATAGTTGGGCGCCTTAGAATAACATGTTCCTGCTACACATTGTTCCGCACTCAATGTGGGAGGGTGGAACTGAATGCAAGGTCTATATTCCTTCAACTGTACTGCGCCGATATTGCTACTATGCCATGAAGTGTTAATGGTGTTGCACTCTGTAAAACAATAAAATTGTTTATCAAAACAAAAAAAGTTGGTCACTGCGTTGTTACAATATACAATTTTTGGAGTCAGAATCTGGAACAACAACCCCATATCTATTAGGACTGTCCCAATGGTGCTTCAATTTAGTAAAGATGAGAAGGCACACCTCTTTAAAGAACATTACATCACCATTCAGTACCAGAGCAATAAATACACATGTTGACTATATGCTTGCATTTGACCCTGTACAGCACTATACTGCTTTTGGATACGTTTGCACTACACAGATACCTCATACATACTGTAGGAAATTAGGATCTGTTTTCATGGTTACCCCCCACTTCCCTTTTAGCTGCTGTCAGTATGTTTTTTGACTAGTCTGGCTGGGATCCTGCCAATCAGGAAAGAGAACAATTGATGGACAGAATGCATAACAATGTCATACATTCAGCCCAGTACAGAGATCTGGGCCTAAAGCCTTCGGTTTTTTGCTCACCATGCCATTCCAGTTTGGACCCAGCCATATGCATATCAGTCTTGACCCTGCACCCAATGGGAACAGTCCAGCCCGAACTTCCAGGCCAGGTCCTCCCTGGACAGCAAACAAGCATCCTAGGACCGGTTTCGGGCTTTCAACCCTCATCAGCCAGGATAGCTTGACTCCAGTGGCATGGAGAGCACGGGACGTGATTTATTTTATTTTTTTAATTTTATTTATGTTCTTCTATAGCGCAGGAATCGACCCCGAAGGGTATCTCCGCGCTTATGATATTCCAAGATGCCAGAACAGAATCAGAGTCATAAAGAGCCCTAGATCTTACACAGCCGGAAACAGATGAGTCTTGAGGGATTTCTTAAAGGCATAGATGTTAGTAATCTGTCTTAAAATGAGAGGGCAAAGTGTTCCACAGATTGGGGCCCTTATAAGACAGGGCTCGACCCCCTTGTCTTGCCTTCTTAATACGAGGGACCTGCAGTAATAGTTGGTTGCTAGAGCGCAACGAGCGAGTCGGAGTATACAGCCGAAATAGTTCAGCCAGATATCTAGGACCAGATCCATGAAGGCATCTGTGGATTACACAACACACTTTAAACTCAATTCGCTGGCTGATAGGCAGCCAGTGGAGTTTAAGCAGAAGAGGGCGTGAAGAGGACCTGGGGGGAGCATCAAGAATGAATCTGGCCGCAGTATTCTGGACCACCTGCAAACGGCTCAGTTGTTCCTCGTTGGCAGATAAGAGAAGTCCATTGCAGTAATCCAATCTACTGACGACCAGTGTCTGAACCAGCGTTTTCCTATAGCAATCATCCAGGAACGGGAACACACGCCTCAGGAGCCCAATGGTCCTAAAGCATGTTTCCGCCACCAGATTCACATGTTCCTTTAGTAATAACGCCTGGCCAAGCCGTACCCCCAGATCAACAAATACATGTGTTCACTGTATGCTTGCATTTGACCCTGTATAGCACTATACTGCTTTTGGATAAGTTTGCGCTACACAAATACCTCCTACATACTGTAGAAAAGTAGGATCTGCTTTCATGGTTACCCCCACCCCCTTTTAGCCGGTGTCAGTATGTTTTTTGACTAGTCTGGCTGGGATCCTGCCAATCAGGACCCCAGTCACTGTTGTTCCTCCCTAAATTTGACATGGTAAGTATGCTTCTGTACCTCCACAATTGGCTACTGTTGTACCCCTATAAGTTCCTAGTATATGGTACTGAGGTACCCAGGGCATAGGTACACTAGGGGTCTCCCATGGGCTGCTGCATGCATTATGCCACCCATGAGAGACCACTCAAACTGTGACTACAGGCCTGCCAATTCAGCCTGTGTCAGCTGGTGCTAGCACACTTTACGACAGATATAAATCCTTATATTTGAGGTCATAAAACACTTGAAATCTATAAGTCACCCCTATGGCAGGCCTTTCAATCATGAAGGAAGGGTGCCGGGCTACAAGGATGAGGGTGCCCCTGCAGGACACCCCTACAAACCCCGGAGTCGATTCTCCAGGCTTTGTAAGTGCGATCAGCCATTTTGATACATATAGTGGCCATGCGTCATTATGCGATAGCTAACTATATAGTGGCTGTGCCGAATCTTGGCATGTTTGGTACCAAACATGTTGGAATCATATCCCAACACCGTTATGGAGGTATGAGTCCATGCACTGGGGGCTCCTCCGGGAAGACCCCAGTACTCCTGGTAACAGCATTCCAGGGTCTGCCAGAAAGATAGTGCTACTGCCGACCCCAGACACAATTCTGCCTTCCTGCTGCTTAGCTGAGCTCGAGTAGGGGAAGGTGTGACCACCTCCCTGACAGGACTTAGGGTATTGGGTCGGGGGCACTTACCAGCACCACCAGACTGCTTTGAAGGGCACATTTGGTGCCCTCATTGCATACTCCAATTGGAACCAGTTCTGGGAGCCCTTGGCTCCTGCTCTGGTGTGAAACTGGACAAAAACACATGGGAGTACCCTCCCTTATCCCCTCCTCTGGAAGGGACCCCTGAGTTGTCCTAACCCCGTTCTTAGGGTATAAAGGGGTTTACCTGTGACTGGGTCCTCCGATTCATTGTGAGACAAGACTTAAGCCTGAAACAACGTCACTCTTTGACCGTCTGGACACTTGGACTTCGCCTGGAACCAAGGCTGCATCAAAGAAGATTCCTGCTGCTCCTGGCGTCGCTGTTCTGCAAGTCTTCTCTGTCGCCTGTGTATGTGCTTCTTCCTGTATCTTCAACAGACCTGTGGGCATCAAGACACCTGAAGTAATCTCCCTTGG
The DNA here is from genome assembly GCF_964261635.1 of Lissotriton helveticus. Taxonomy (NCBI): domain Eukaryota; kingdom Metazoa; phylum Chordata; class Amphibia; order Caudata; family Salamandridae; genus Lissotriton; species Lissotriton helveticus. Next base: position 2,096,738,809 of record NC_136061.1, read on the forward strand.
AGTGAAGGTGTCACTCTCCTGCATCTGCAGGCACCGCAACAAAGCAGACCGGTCTGCTGCTCCTGACGTCCCACGGACTTCGAAAGGCTCAGCAACACAGCTGGTTGTTCTGCACCTCCCTCGAGGCCTGACCCGTCCTTACTACAATTTTGAGGTCAGTATCCCTCGTCGGAAACGCTGTGCACTGCTTCGACTTGCCGTGTCCAAGGCTTGTTGGTTCTGCACTGCAGAGACCTTCGGGCTACAAGAAGCTCCAGCCTCCAGCATGTCTTCCTGCCAAGATCAGTGTCCTCACCGCATCCTTTGCTCTGTGGGCCTTCATCTTTGGTGAGCAGTTCCAGGTCCTTTTGCGACTCCTGTGCCTGTGGCCTGTGGGTCCTCTTGAGGGTCTTCTCCTGTTTAAGTGACCTTGCTGGTCACAATGTTGCTCCTTCATCGTATTCCACATCTGTTGCTGCTGCCCAGGCTTGTTGGTGCTCCTGTCGTACACCGACCTCCTGGTTCTTGACTTCCAATGTTGTACAGCTGGTGAATGGCTGCTGGTCTTCCTCAGCATTGCCTGGTCCTCCTAGCTGCAGAGACAAGGTAACCATCATCACTCTTGCATCTTTCATTATCGGTGGGCCTTGCTGTCCCGTGCCTCTTGGTCACCTCTGAGTGGCATAGACTCTGTCCACTCTGCATGCAGGTTCTTCTTTTCCAGAATCCACCCTTGGGTTCCACCGGACTCTTGCACAGTCTTCCTCAGCGGCATCTTTACTGAAGTCTTCCATTGTGGTCTATGGCTGTTTCCAGTGCCACTTTGCACCTAGGCACCCAGCTTTCCTGGTGTAGGTATCATGGTTCCTGGGGTATCCACGGATGGGATGACTCTCCAACCTTCTGTCTTCGGCAGGGTTTCTTCCGGTTCCACTGGGAAGGGTCCTTCTTCTTCAAAACTGCAACTGCAAATTTCCTGTTGACTTCTATTGAGTATTTGGCTGTGTTTCTACTCTGTACACAGCCTTTGTGGGGCTCCTGGGTACTTTGCTTACCTTGGGTGGTTCCTTGTGTATCCAGCTCTTCTGAGTCTCCTGGGCCAAGTACGGACTTCATTCACAGTTCACATTCCACTTTCTTAGTATATGGTTTGCCCATGGAGACCACTGTGTATTTGTGTATTGTACTTACTTACCTGTTTGCAATTAAAGTATTGTGTGTATTTGTATTGGTACATCCGGGTAAGATATACCAATGTATTAGTGAGTGTTGTGTCATAAATAGACATATTTTTATAACTACACTGTGCGGTTCTTTTTCATTTAACCTACACTACATGGTTAGATTGGGTAAAATAATCTTCTTAACACTCCTTATGGACTAAGCTTGAAGGCTCCTCTCCACAGCTACCACTTAGAGAGCTTTCTATGATTGTCTAAGAACACTAAAATCACCAAAAGGGTTGTCTGGTTAGTGCAAGGTGCTTCACTTAAATAAGTGTTCACCACATACTAAGCCAGCCTCCTACACATACATATACATTCACCTTTGCCCTAGTTGCCGATTTCTTCGAACAAAGATTTTTTTTAAATAAATGTATAAAATGACAGGAAGATTTCTGCTTTTAATGACTCTGCCCATTATGAGTCTACCCCCTTTCTGCTGCCACACCCTGATCCCCAATCTATGGAATCCTTGAGTACATTATTTTCCACTTCCGGCACTGCTTATACCAACCTTGTAAAATTAATTTACTGTGCAAGTTTGTGATGTAACTCTGTACTTAATCAGCTTTTGTGTTCTGTCTTGCCAACATAGGTAAACTCTTGTTGTCAAAGTGAAGACTAACTACAGCAGATGTATGCAGATATGTTATTAACAACAAAGGGTATTCCGTTCCTTATCACAGCTAGTCTCAATTGACTCATACAGATCACGAAGGAACAAATCGACAAAGTGAAATTTCAAGCAGTTTGGGGTGCCTCCCTAATTTCATATTTGCTTATTCACCCTCAATGTCTGTGCTGTGTCGCTTCCAATTTGTGATCAATTACAACTTGGTCGATATAAAAACCTCAAACATCACTATAATAACGTATTTCTATTCTGAAAGCCCCAATTTACAAGCTCGTGTTAGGAACAATAACAAGAAAGATCAATGCTGTTATTGTTGTATTTATTTCTATAATAGGTATTCCCTTGAAATGTTAAAGTGCCACAGTTATTGTAAGGGGTAAAGCCTCTAGTTATAATGTTAACCCTATTATTTGCTTTTAAATAGGCCTCTTCTGCTACAACAAGCTCCCTACTTACCATGTCTATACTTTCAGCTGGTAGTTATAGAACGTTTATGTTTGTATTGAAGATTGATCAGTTTGTTCATCACCTCTTAGCAGACCACTTCTCTGCTGTCGCTGGAGACCTTTATCCAAAAGAAATCTTGCGTTACCAGTGAACAGCTGCCTCCACAAGTTCATCATTTTGGCGGCGAGTACTTTGGATCACCAGCTGTGTCCATGAACATAAATGACAGTGGTTTTCTCCAATTCTGGATTGGTGGAGGCTTCAACCACTCTGATATTTTGTGCGCCGCGATGATACAGCGAGGAGCAGCCCACTGTTTATTTCCTCATTTCATGCTAGTTCCCTATACCAGTGTGTTTCTACAAATACTTGTACATGTCAGAAGCAGCATTTGGCAGGAGTGACTTGAAGCACCTTGGCACTTACGTGATTTGAGTGCCTCCATTTTGAGACTGTACCACATCATCACAACTGTTTACATTGAAGTGAGTTGTTATTTTTCCTACATTTACAATACTTAGTTAAGAGGGTGCAGCCATTCTTTTTTAGCTAAACCGTCGTATATTTATTAGTGGGCATCACCTTCACTTATGAGTGCAAGTACTTTAGAATCTGTTTATGCACCTATGACACCATATCTAGTGCTCGTTTCACTCTGTTTCTATTGTGCTTCTAGTAACTGACGTGCATTACCTAGTCTGTTGCCATGCAAACATGTGGTAAACCTCCGCCTCTGGTACTACAAAATACAGGCCATCAACCTATTAAATGGCCAAAATGGTTTGGGTTGTTTAACAACTATATGATTGCCACCCATGGTATTTCTTTCAATTCAGTTAGGACGAAGGGGATATTATCGAACTTAGTTGGTGCCACAGCACAAGACGTTTTTGATCATTTACGGTCACTTGATCTACCTTAAGTGGTACTGGCACAAAATTATGACACGTTTACAGAAGCAATTGACAAATAAAAAAATGCATTGCACCGATGATGAACCACATGTTGTGATGGAATGGTTCAATTTTCAAACTAGGCACCAACTTATGAACAAACCTGTTAAGAATTATGTGGCTCAGTGTTAAGAGTTTTAGTGGCAAATTGCTCATTTTGGCACAGTTAAAAATGTATTTGATTCAGACTTCAACTGAGGTATACAAATACATGATATGAAGTAACTGGATTTAAACTTTTAGAGCGCTTTAAAACGAATTATAGGCATTGTAGGTTAAAATGACGAATAAAAAGATATACGTTTATAATTATCCTGTATACGCGCTTTTAAAACAATTCTAAGAAACTCTTTAAAAACTTAAACAGGTTATGACAAACAAATTAATTAAGAGGAGACTTGCCCAGCGTAATTACATCTTGAGTTAGAATGACATTGTATTTAAAACGTATAGGGTTTATAAAACGTTGTCGTGCCTCCACCAAAGTCTGATTTGGATTAACAAAAAGAACGTGGAAAAAATATTGTATTCTCCGTTGTACAAATCAGATACTTGAGTAATGTTCAGGGGGCTTCCATCTGGAAGAGTAAACTTTTAACAGAAGAATTCCTAATCGCAAAAGAAAAATACAACGCCCTACTCTATGCTCTAGCTGAAACTGTAGATAAAGCTTCGGAGTTTTATATACTGAATTTTCTACAAACTTTTTTAAGTGCTTTAATTGTGTGCAGTACTCCCTATCAAGTGCAAAGCTTATTCTTGACTTTGTGTGTTTAAAAAAATCTTTAGATGTGCTGGAGACCAAGCCTGCAAAACTGCATAGTGCGAATTTTTGCATATAGTAGAATAATATGCAAGTGATCAATCAATCAGGGGTTTGTAATGCGTGGCTACTCACCGGTGAGGGCCTCAAGGTGCTGATCAAATCATCATGCATTGTTTTCATTACAAATATTCAAGAGCAACTACTCAGATATAAAAATTCTTCTTTGGCTGAAATCGCTGAAGTGACCATTGATACTGAGAGATCAACTAGATAGTTCAAACTATTAAATGAGGATATGGATATCCAAATTAACCATGATTAAATAGAATGACAAAAATTGAATAAATAAATGCAATTTACACAGTAATCGGAGAGGAAAGTGTTTCAGATTCCGGAAGAGACTGAGAATACTTGCAGCATGAGTGGTGCAGAGAAGAATAACATGGTAGGCCTGAAACCATACAAATCTACCAATTGAAACGTTCTTATTGATGGTGTCAAAACGTCCATGATAGTTGACTCTAGATCTCCATTTACTCTTGTATTAGAATAATTTTTTAGAAGACCATGGAAGGTGAGACAAAATCTTTTATTAATGTTGATGGTTATTTTGAGGCATCTATTAACTTTTTGCCCCGAGGCATTTTTGGAAAAACGTGTGCTGAAAAATATAGTCAATAACAAATAAACAATTGTCCTCAAAGGAATCGTTTAAACCAATTTCAGTAATTAATATTGTCACAAAAGAAGGGATCAATTATTTACCAGAAGCAAGGTAGATACAGTTTTTTACTGTTTTTTATTTTCTCTCAAAATTTTTTTTTCATTCGAATATATTATCAAAAATTCAGGCATGGCAACATGATACTACTACAATTCATTGATTTTCGGTAGTATATAACACCTTATGCTCTTTACATGGATGAACCGAAATACCATGTACAAAAGATTATATCAGAGTCATACATTTTTATATAACATAAATGGTATTAATATAAGCAAAGCGGCGTCAGGCGTCGACGTTTCGGTCCTTCTTTGGTTAATGAATCCATAGGACCATCCTCGGGACCAGTTGCACAAAATATATCACTAACCACCAGCAGGTGGACGTGAGGCCGACGTTTCAGTCCTTCTTTGGTTAATGAATCCATAGGACCATCCTCAGGACCAGTTGCACAAAATATATCTACAAATAAATATGCACAAATGAATATACATTCATATAAAACACCTTGCGTTCCAAATATCGTCTAATCATTGCAAAGGAAAACAAACAAATCAAGAAGTGTGAGAACCATTATAAAACCACCACCAATGTGCTCAATGTACACTATATACAAAACATCAAGGTCTTACCACTAACCACCAGCCGGTGGACGTGAGGCTTCAATGGGCAAATTGTTTTGCAGAATCTAAAAATCAAAAACCAACTACCTATTAGACGTGACAGTTCTAAATAACCATAGGATTAAGTAGCCCAAAGTACAGTCATAACCATACTTACAAAATATTCGACTCAATCCTGCGTATTAATCGGGAGAGTATAATACCCTGTAATAATACAAAAAACCGGTACCGGAACTATGTAAGTCCAACGATCAGATCAACCACTATGTTACCATCTCAACACCACTGCGTGAAATGAACCAAAATACTTACAACTGAAACCCTCGACGTTTCTTTTATCTCCTACAAACCAAAACGGACTAATTACTACATGTGACCTTGACAGAACCTCCACAGATGAAATTACTCGTACAGCGCTAGCACTTACTTGGGTTCTGGAGCACTCGCGTCTCACTTCCTCATGCCTCAACGGTCAGGGAATGCCAGTCACGGCACTTCCGGATATTTGACCTTTACCCTGTACCACGTGATCGCGTGTAAAGCGAAATAAAATAAGACGTGGTATTGTTGTAAATAATCAAGGAACTATTGCGTGATAGCCGTATCAAACATATGGGCCAAGTAAAAACTTATAGAAAACAGAACCCACACTTAGAAAATCTGATCCGAAGGAGTTACCGACATTCAGATCTAGTGGCGGCCATGATGGAATGGGTTACAAGGTAGAGCAAATTGTTCAACCTGCATCAATAAATCAGGCTGCTTAACCTACATCAGCCAAACTCAATTTACAACAGTTTGGCCACATACACAGTATATTTGTTAAACTTACCAAACCCAAAATACTATTTACAACAGCTAGCCACATAGAAATGTCAAACTTCCAAGGGAAAGGACTATAATGTCGCTACAGTATGCCATTCAATAATAGAATTCAGCCCCTTTTCCACGGTGTCACATGTCCAAATCCATTTGTTTTCCCTTAGAGTGAGAAGACGATTTACATTGTGATAACGTTTGGTGCACTTAATGACATCTATAACAAACCACAACATTTCATTAGGTCGATGTGACATCTCAATGTAATGTTCCACCAATGGAGCCGTCATTACATTACACCTAATACGTGATTGATGCTGCAGTACACGTTTCTTAACTTCTTGTGTAGTCTTACCTATGTATGATAAAGAACATGGGCATTGAATACAATAGATGACATTTTTGGTGTTGCAATTAGACTGGTGTAGCATCTTAATTTCCTTCCCATTGAGATTACACATCTTCAATTCTTTAGTTGTTTCACAAGCCACACAATTACCACAAGGGTAATGCCCGATGATGGGAGCCAACCCCCATTGTGATTGTAACGTGATCTGTTGTGGTTCTTTGTAAGCCTTCACTAGATAGTCTCTAAGGTTTCTTCCCCTTTCGAACGCAAAAAACGTGTGCTGAAAAATATAGTCAGCATGTATTGGGCTGAAGACATCAAGGGAATTTAGGAACAGTGCTGGACCCAGCTGCAGATTTACCAATTTACTGCATGAGCATTCAACAAGGTATTGAGAACATTATTTCTCAAAATAAAAATTTCTTTAGAAAGTTTTGGGAAGTTAGGGGTTGTTCTCACAAGACAGAATTAAAAGCCAATGCTGTCAAACATAAACTTAGAGATGACCCTGTAATTGCCCAAACAACTGCCAAGTTGGTAAAAAAGTAAAATGCAGGAGGAAGGTGTTATTGAGCCTGTTGACTCATCAGAAGTGGTTTCCAGTTATTCTAGTCCACAAAAAGTTAGCTTTTTGAGATTGTGCAGATTTGAGATGATTCAATAAACAAATGTTAGTCAATTGTCAACCATTAATAAAAATAAAAGATTTACTTGCCCAACTTGAAGGATCAAAAATTTTCACCTAACTTGATCTCAAATCTGCAAGCGAAAGGAAAGATGGCGTCCACGCTGGACGCTTGAGCAAGCTGCTCCTGCCGGACCTCACGGGACACGGAGCTGCTCGAGTGAATAACGGGCAGGAGGGTGACCTTTAACGGCACAGCTGGTCTCTTTGAATCTACGTGATTTTTCCAGAAAGGGTAAAGGAAAAAATAATATATTTACCCTCCGTATAGATGCTCTGGACTCGACTAGCGGCGGTAAACGAACCTAGTGTACGGAGCCCGCGGTGGTTGTGGGCGGCGCACTGGAGTCGGCTCACCTGGTCCAGCTGGTTCAGGGAGAACTGCTTTGCTGCTGGCCGCGAGAGTCTGCGAGTGGAGGAAGGAGGGTCGGAAGGAGCAATGGCTCCCAAAGGACGAAGAGGCCGTGGACAGGGGGCCGCTACATCTGAACCGCCGGAGGGTCAGGAGTCTTTAAACACGGTGGAGGCTGCTGCTCGCTCCGATATGCGGAGCAAAGAGACAGATAAAGTGGATAAAGCAGCGAGAGCAGCCCGAGGTAAAGAGGGCGGCGAGAGCAATTTGAGACCGTTAATTGGAATCCCGGAGCTATTTTCCTCGCTTAAAAATAAGGAAAGACTTAAATTGGGCCGACTTGAAGCAGCTGTTTGTGATCATTCTGAGATATTGGACAAGGATGAAGGAGCTGGGCAGATGAGTGAAGGCAATACTGTAGAAGGAATACAGGGGTTTGTGACTGTGTGTGGGATAGTAACTGAACTGGAAGCTGCAAATACTCGCCCTGTATTAGAGAGAGACTCGAGTAATACTGAAGCTGCAAATGAGGAGATTTTGCTAGGCAGTGAGCAGGAGTCCGCCCGGCTATATTTTCAAAGTCAAAGGTAACTAACACTCCGGCCATTAATAAGGAGAGACCTAGCTGCGATTGTGCCTTACAAGAGGTAGTCGTACATGGACTGCACATTCCTAATGCTACTGAGTCTGATTCTGCAGATTTCTACTCCCTTCCTGAACAGTCCATGTCTTCTTCTGAGGACCTTGTCCAGCAATACGCTACATATATGAGTCTCGAAGATAGGAGTATACATAGTAGTTTTGATCTGGGGGATCAGAGATCCGAACCTCGCGCAGTTCGTAAATTGTGGTTAAATCAGAATGGAGAAACAAACGGTGGAGATGCCGAGAAGGAAGGAGAAAACTCTAATGTTCCTAGTAGTGGAGAGGAATTACCGGAAGAAATAACACTGGGACTGATATATAAGACTATGATGCAGCATAGGGATGAAAACCGGGAAGACAGCTTGAGAGTGCAGAACTCTTGTAAGAAGCTACAGAACTCAGTTAGGCGTCTTGCTAAATCACACACTGAGTTTGTAGTGAGAGCTAACAAAGCTGAGGCACGTATCTACCCTCGAGGATGAACTGGTACAACAAAAGAAAAAACTTGAATTCCAACTTGCCCATAAGGAGGATGTTAATTGGAAACTGACCGACTTAGAGAATCGGTCACGTAGAAATAATTTAAGATTTTTACGGATCCCGGAGGGCAAGGAAGGGTCTGATCCTCGAGGTTTTATAATTAAGCTACTTAAAGAGTAATTCTCTGAGTCCACTAGCTGGGACTGGGAAAGGGAGGTGGAGCGCGCACATCGGTTTCCGATTAAAAATAGAGCAAATCAGCGGGATGAGAAACCAAGAGCTATTATAGTGGCATTTAACAGCTTTTTGGCCCGTGAGGAAATTTTTATGAAAGCTCGTCCAGATAAAAAGAGAACTGGCTTAGACTGTGAGCACTTTGTGCGCCCCGACCTCTGTAAACAGTCCGTTGAGTTAAGATGGCAGTTTTGGCAGCTAATTCCGGAGTTCCAAAACAAGGGTGCACAGGCCTACCTGATGTTTCCAGCTAAAATGAAAGTCATACATAAGGAACGCACTCACTTCTTTATGACCACTGCCGCTGCTAAGGAATTTTTGGCTACATGCAGCTAGTTTAGTTGTAGTTAGTTTAGCTGTCACACATATCTGTAAATTTAAGATATTAGGCTAGTAAGGCCATTCCTCCTTTGTTCCGTATTTTGCTTGAGCAGCAAAGGTCTTTAATTTTTCTTTTTACTCATGTGATAGGTAGCAAGATGTCCCGTGGATAATGGTAGGAGGATGGGGGCAAGCTCGCATCAACAGGACCATTAGTCCTAAAGCCTCTATTATGGGTTGTGGGGGGGGGCTAGGTGGGGTTGGTGACAAGCGAGGATGGGTAGGGGGGTGCACGAGAGGGGTGTGGGAGAAAATGGGAAAAATGTTCACAGCATAATGCACAGAAATTGTCCTCTAATTTTGAATATTAGAATGGAAAGGGATATACTAGAATATTTCTCTTTGGATTTGAGTAACATGATGTCTGGGAATTGCTTGCCAATGTATAGTATATTAAAAAACTGTTGGACAAATGGGAACTAAAGGTTAAAGAATTTGCTCATTGAATGTTTCCGGGTTGAACAAGGTTAATAAGAGAAGTAAGGTTGCGGCCGAGTTAAGATATATATCACCACAGTTACTTTGTCTTCAGGAAACCCATATACCATGGGTAAAAAGGGAGGTGTTGAAACAACTTGGATTCTCCTTAGTGGTTACTACACGACAATCTAGTATGATACGGGGGGTGGCTATTCTTTGTAAGGGAAACAAAGTTACTATTGGGCGGACACTAAGTGATAAAAAAGGACGGTGGGCGATAGCAGAATGTGGTGTAGAGGGAAAAAATGTGACGCTATGCACTGTGTATGGATCCAACTTAGACGATCCGGAAATTCTAAATGAAGTGAATTTGGAGCTGGCAACCTGGCCTCAGCCAGTTATAGTATGTGGCGATATTAATATAAATTTGAATAACAATGCACTGATGGAAGGGTTTATTAAGTACAAGGGGCGTAAACCAAAAGTGTTTAAGGCAATGTATAATTTAGTTGAGGATCAAGGGCTGGTGGATGTCTGGGGCCATTTGAGACCACAGGACAGCGGGTATACATTCTATTCCTATCCGCATAAGAAATTGGTCAGATTGGATTATTTTTTTGCTCCAGCTTCAGTATTGGAAGGTGCGACTGTCAGTGTCTACCCTAGAATTTCGTCTGACCACGCTCCTATTGTAATGGAGATACAAGCAGATATAACTAGATCTAGATTTTTTAATTTTACATTTGATAGGAAGTTGGGGATAAATAGTGATTGTGAAGCATATATGGGAAGATGGATCCAGTTTTTTTTTGAGGAAAATAAGGGTACCGCTACGGTCCCTATAATTTGGGACACCTTCAAGGCAGGATTTCGTGGAGAATGCATGAGCTTCACGTTTCAACATCAAAAGAAGGCTAGACAAGAGTTAGATACATTACACCAGTATTTAATCCAGGCTGAAATTTTATTGATGGACGGGGTGGCCAGAGGGCAGAATGATCTGAGCAACTTGGAGGATAAAGTAGCAATAGAGAGAGCGAAGGTTGTGAGTTTTTGGTGTGTGGAGAACGCAAGGAGGTTTTTAACATCGAAGACGGAAAAACATGAGTATGGTGAAACAATTGGAAAGAGGCTGGCGGTACAGCTTCGTATGAAGGAATCGGCAAGAAATATTGCGACAATGAAGGATGTTCCCGGGGTGGCACACTCTGACCCTCAAGAAATTGTAAAAAAATTTTGGCAATTTTACTCAGAATTATATGCTCAACATAGAGGGATTGATGAGGACGGTCTAGAATGGTTAGAAACGCTTGAATTGGGTTTAAACAAACTAGATCCAAATGTGGCATTGGAATTGGAAGCCCTGATTACGGAGGAGGAAATGGAAAAAGCTGTGAAAAGTCTTGCTATTGGCAAAGCTGCCGACCCCGATCGAATACCTACTGAGGTCTACAGACAGTTTTACAGTATTATTAAGAAGGAGCTTTTAGTAATGATGCAGGTTGCTCAGCGGGGCTCCCCTCCTAGATCATGGGCGGATGCCACTATTGCTGTTTTTTGTAATAAAGGAAAGCCACCTGATTCAGTAGGGTCATATCGACCTATATCGTTATTAAATGCTGACAATAAAATGTATTCGAAAATACTAGCTGATCGGATATCTAACTGTATGGTTCCTTTAGTGTCACCGCACCAACACGGTTTCATACCAAAAAGAGGGACGGTAGAGCATGTCAACAAAGTTATCACGCTATTTGACATCGCTGCTGTTAAAAAAAACGATCTAGCGCTCATTTTACTTGATGCTGAAAAAGCATTCGACCGCGTTCAATGGGGGTACTTGTGGAAGTTGATGCATAAAATGGGTTTTGGTCCAAAATTTATGGTCGCCATACAATCTTTATATATTACACCGATGGCCAAAATTTCAGCTATGGGTTTACTCTCGGACTTTGTTAATATTACACGTGGAACACGTCAAGGCTGTCCATGCTCCCCTCTGCTATTTGCCCTCTACATTAATCCTTTTATTGAACAGTTGAATAGGAGTACTCTGATCCCACCTTATCAAGTATCTGAGCATTATTTCTCTGTGTTCGCTTATGCCGATGATATTGCGGTGACACGGTAAATCCCAGCACTGCAATTAGAGAAACTGAACGGTTGGCCAAGGAGTTTGGGCGAGTGTCAGGATACAAACCGAATGAGTCAAAAATGCAGATTCTATGCTCGGAAACTGTAGGTTGGATGGACGGGAGAGTCGTAAAGGAGGTAACATACTTAGGCATTCAACTTAGGGCAAATATGACTGAATTAGTTGAGGTTAATTGGAATACATTGATGAATAAAATTAGGCATTCGCTGGATAGGTGGGACCGCCTGTACTTAACTATTATTGGTCGCACTAATGTGATAAAAATGAATGTGTTACCAAAAGTGCTATATTTATTTAGGTCAATGCCCCTAGAAATTACCAAGGACAAGATACAGGCCTTACAGGCGAGGTGTGGTAAATTTATCTGGAGCCCAGGGAAACCGAGGCGGGCAATGAAGTCTATGACTTGACCGTATATACGGGGCGGATTGGGAGTCCCAGATTTTTTTTTTATATTATGTAACTTGTTTTCTATTAAAGATGAGGACGCTTATTACTGGAGAGATAGAAGCCAATGTGGCTAATATCCCTTCTATTTTTGAAATGCAACTTGGGCCATTTGTGAAGCAATAATTTTTTAAGGAGATTGATGGGTCCTACTATAAACGGACACGTTTTAAGGTAGTGATGGGCGGATTTAAGGTCTGGAAATGGCTCTTTGATATAATGGCGATAGGGAAACTATCTTACTACACGCCTTTTAATGCACATAGGCTCCTTCCAGACATATTCTATGATGATATGGCTATAATCTGGCAGCAGAAAGGGGTTAGATGTCTGGGAGACATGTCTAAGGATCAAGGGATTCTTAAATCTTTTGAGGAGTTAAAAATACAGTTTTCTTTCCCTAGAAACTTTTTTTTCAAATTTCTGCAAATTTGGGATTTTTTACAGAGACGGAAACTTACATTACAGCAGAATAAAATCGTAGAAGCAGTTAAGAGGTCAGCAAATATAGGCATAGTATACCGTTACTTTCTGACAGGAGTGACGATTTAGAAAAAGTGAGGATAAATTGGCTGGGCTTACTAGACGATTCAGAAATAGATGTGGAAGATCTTCTACTCCTCTCCAAGGAGGCACTAATGTCGGCAAATTTAAAGGCCCAGTTTTTTAAAACTCTGTATGATTTGTATTATACCCCGATTCGAATGGCAAAATGGGGAGGAGGCAATAATGGCAAGTGTTTTAGATGCGGGGACGATGATGCAGGGGCAGTGCATATCTTTGTTAGCTGTGTTAAACTTCAATGTTTTATAATAGATCTTGAACATTTTGTATCCTGTGTAATAAGAATACCGATACATATTACCCCTGCTATGTTGATGTTGGGAAAAATACCAAAGGATAGTAATGTCGAGCCATTATATAAATATCGTCACTTCATATTTTATGCAATGACTGTAGCCCGCCTATGTATAGCCACTGACTGGCTTCAGGAAAAACCGCCCGTATTTCACCAATGGCGTGTTAAATTGTTAAACTTGTACAATCTGGAGTGGGGCCTTTTTTCTATTAAGGGACCAAGGAAAAGAAGAATGGGTATACAAATCTGGAGTGTGTTTCGTGATTACTATGAGGACTGAATAATGTTCTTTTTTGTAACATTTCGGGACAAGTATTTGAATTGTAATTGCTTTATTTTTGGTCTGTAATTTTTGCTGTGAATAATACAATAAATAAAAAATAAAAAAAGATCCCAAATCTGCATACTATATGGCGGAACTAGACGAGGGATGCAAACATTTACTTATGTTTATAACTCCTGATGGTGTATTCAGGTTTATTTGCAAACCATTGTGGATTGGGATCTGCAGCATCAGTATTTCTTATTCAGCAATATGGAAGTTTTGATTACATTTCAGAACAACATTATTCTTTATGCCAATGTTGTGGGGATTTATAATTACAGATTTTGCACGATTATAAAAATGTACAATAAAAGAGGATGGCACTTCAAATGGAAAAATGCAAGTTTTAAATTAATGAAGTTGAATATCTAGGTCATATCATTACTGGGGATGTTATCTGCCCAAAACCTCTCACGGTTCCTGTAAAGAAGGATCAGCTCATGCCATATTTAGGCATGTGTGAGTTTTAAGCAGATTAGGAGAAACATTTGCTTAAATAGCGAATTCATTGATGATACTCCTAAATATATGGGGTCATATTTGAATGGGACTCAGAGAACCATAATGTGTATAAAAACTGTAAAATTCTATTCTTTTGTTTTTTGCGCTGCCACCTTGTGGAACAGCCCACTCATCCATCTCCGGAAGGAATCCTCTGAAGCAACCTTCCTTAAAAAGCTTAAGATCAGGTTATTCCAGCTGCCTCAAGGCCTGGTTGTGACTGATTAGAGTTGCATGTTTTAGGTTTGTTCAAGGTTCTGTTATTTGGGTTGGGTGTAAATTGGTGGACAATCCTAGCACGGAGACACTCCTTTTGGAGTAACGAGGTACTTTAGAAATCAACTTATTATTATAATAAAGGCTCCTCTGTTATCTCCTTTTACTCATTTACCTTGTTTTGTGCATATCTGGATGCAAGTGGGGATGGCTTGGGGGTAGTACTGCATCAGATAAATAATTGGTGTTAATATACCATATCATTGGAGTGAGGCTTGGGCGGCAGAGCTAATGGCTGCCTGATCCTGTCGCTCTGCACAACGCGGTGTAGTGTAGTTCCTATATTCCCAATAGGGTCTGCGCATTGGAATAATATAGCCTATAGATTTGACGTAGGACTTAAGTCAATAGGTCTCTATCGAATATACTATACTTAATTGTGAGTGCCAGCTAGCTCAGAGGTCACTAGAAACTTTCTTGAATTCACAAGAAGGGATTAGTTTCTGACAACCGCATAAACATGACAACTTTGTTTCCCCAAGAATAAGAACATATCTCTCAGAGTCGTGGAAACAATAGATAACTAGTTCACTCAGTCAATCGTGCATGCTTCGTTTCTACAGTTGCAGAGAAATAGTGAGACTGGCGTTTTCAATAAAAAGGTTTATTGAATGCCTACCCCAATGTACTCAACCTAGGTCTAGTACGAGGGAGGAAGTAAGTATTGTTTAGCATAAGTTTTAGTTCTTGCCAAGAATCTACTAAAGGCTTCTCTAGGTTCTAAACAGCTCCATACCTTAGAATGAAGGAGGTCTGGTATCTCTGTCTTGGGGACTCGATTTCCCAACACCCCGCAAGGGGAGTCAGAAACACTGGAGCTGGATTTCTCAGCAGAGGAGGGCAGCTTCCTGATCAGTGCATCAGCTGGAGAGTCGGCTTCCTTTAGCACTTGCTGCAGCGAGCTGCGTCAGGCAAGTAGGTCATTGAACTGCTCCGAACGACCGTGCTTTGCTATAGCAAGGGAAGGTATATTTATACCTTGAAGGTGTTTAGGAATGCCATGTTTGACGTGAAGTCGGGCATATGAACGTCATGAATGAACCCCTAAGGAATAGATGTTCATTGTAAAACTAACTGAATTCTTGGAGAAATCAAAATTTGGGCAAGGGGGAAGTCCCTAACGGCTTAAGCTGGTTTTCCAAGAAATCGTTGTGACATTTGGTGAACGTATGGAAGTAGCCATGCCTGTATTTGGGTCGCATCGGCTATGCCTAAATAAGGGCTTGATTTCTTTGCCTATACAAGGGCAACGTTGATTGCACCTATATAAGGGCATGAATTGGGAAAATCCATTCGGAATCTAAAACGCCATACAACAGCGGAGACTCCAATTCTTCCTTCCATGTGCTCTGGAACCTAAACATCACGTCCGCACCAGACTTCAGACCAACGCAATACGGGGTATGGATTGCGCCCACCATTGAACGTAGGTTCACCCTAGAAACGGGCTCAAAATGCCAGCCTCCTAGTGCCACAACTAACATTGCCACTGCTCCACCGCAGCGCTTTCACAGCAAATCTCAGCCCTTGCACCAACACGGAATGAGGTAACTAACATTATAATCAGCTTGCCCTAAAAAGAACACCATTTACCTCTCCACTGGGGCCAGTTCCTTTTCTGATACCACTCTTACAACGGGCTCAAAATGGTGAGCAACCGCCCATTGTTTGCTTTCTGCAGCTACGTCGGCCCACAATCAGCCTGAGACCTCTACCTGTGCGGCTCCTAAGGTAGCTCAAGACATCACCAGCCTTCCACCAACATATAAGGTAAGCCTTTCCCGCTTCCAGATTCACTACCGAGTGCAGCACGGTCGCGTTAGTATCAGCTGGCGGCACTGCCTGACCCTAAGATGGCGACTTCTTCATAAATTAGCACGCTTTTACCATTTTCATCTGCTGCGCCACAGATCTTAAAATTGGATTAATAATCGCTCACACGACTTTCAAAGCAATTTTAAGAGCTCATAGTCCCCTCTCCTCCATCTGGGACCCTCGTTGCCACTGCGTCCATTTTCGCTGCCAATTTGCTGTGGAGACCCGTCGGAGATAACGGAACAATCAGAGGCACTGGTTGACCCTTTGTTTGATCCTCACTGTGGTTCTGCGCGCCTCACTGGTAGTTATTAATCTGTACAAACTGTGCAAACGGTGCAAACATTCACCCTGCTGTGTCTCCCTCAGTGGTATTGTGGCGCCTGCTCTCATCCAAACCTACAATTAAATACAGCTGTATTAGCCAACAATTTTGGAATGATACTAAAGTAATACCAAAACAGTGCCGAACTAGTACTAAAATTATCAAAATAGTGCTCAGCTACCAGCGTCCTTCTGCCATTACATCTGCCATTACAGTGCTCAGTCCTATATTAACTTACCCGCCCAAACTCACGTACTTGTACTTACGGGTCTGGTCTTCAAGAGATTTCAGGTTGCTCTGTTCCCAGTTGGCATCTACTCTGCATAAATGCTACATCCAATCTGATCTCCAATGCTATCTTCTGCTAGAATCCAATTCCAAGCCGGTCTCCAAGTTGCTCCAGGTGTCTCTGATCTGAGTTGTTAACTTCTACTCAATCCTTCTTAACGGTGCGTAAACTACAATAAGGCTCACAGTAAGCAGCTCCCCAATAAATAGCCGCAAAATACCCACAGGATCCAAACAGGTCCTCTGGTGCCC
Organism: Lissotriton helveticus; assembly: GCF_964261635.1. NCBI lineage: Eukaryota > Metazoa > Chordata > Amphibia > Caudata > Salamandridae > Lissotriton > Lissotriton helveticus. The sequence goes on from NC_136061.1 coordinate 2,096,755,766, forward strand.
TATTACCAGCTCTACCTGCTATTCTGCCGACCCTACCACCGTCAACCATCATTTTAAGCTATAATCCTAAATAATCTCAAACACCACGTTGGAAAAAGACCCCAAGGCACAATACAAACGCTCCAAAGGTGAACCTGTGTCATCGGACTCGCCCATCAAGGCCAAAGCCGATGTGAACAGCACAATGGAAATGATCCTCGAGAAATTGGCAGATGTCCATGATTTGGCGAAATCAACCAAACAGAGCACGGATGCCATGCAATTAGAATTTACCCCAATCCGTACTAACATGAACACAATTAACTCTAAAATTACCGCTGCTGAGCAAAGAATAAGTAAAGTGGAAGATTCTTCGACCCAAATCAGCAAAGAGATGAAAGCACTTCTGACTGTCACCAATGGCTTGAAACGTCAAGCAGCCGAGTTGGAATACAGAAATAGGAGGGGCAGTCTTTTTCGCCGCAGGGAATCACAACCCGGTCATTACAACAACCGCGTTGTGATTCCGCATACAATAACTCCGCAATTAGGAACAACGACTTGCGGAGGGGGGGCGCTGGATGTTGGAATAGTATAATTTACTATTCCAACTCCAGTCTGTGCGGACAATAGGGAAGGTGTTAGATTTTAAATCCAACACCTTCCCCCCTCCACAAGTCGTTGTCCCGACTTGCGAAGTAATGGTATGCGGCATCACAACACAGTCGTAATGACCGCGTTGTGATTCCCTGCGGCGAAAAAGATTTGGGGTAAACATTGTTTACCACATTTTTGGCATTCCCGTGGGCACAGAAGACTCAGTGGAATCATGTATTGCCTATTTGGAGAACTAGAGCCCCCAAATTTCGGGCATTAAGTTCCACAACACTCTCGAACTAGACCGAGCACACAGAATTCTGACCTAAAATTCAACAGCGAGGAAAACAGCCCGACCAATCATCTGCAAACCTCCAAGTTATCAACACACAGAAAGTCATCCTCAGCTTTGCACATAAAAATCGCCAGATAACCTGGAATGGTCAAAAAATAACTTTCACACAAGATTTATCAAAACCTACCGTCGAGAGGCAAGATGGCGACTGGGAGTGCGGTCGTGTGAGCTTGCTGCTCCCGGAGCTGCTTCCCCCTTGTGAAACTCACCGTACCGACGGATAAAAAGATACCGAGTGCAAAGCTGTGACCAAGCCGGACTTCAGGGCGGAACTGCATGGGTCTGCTGGCTTGATCTCTGCTGTGGTGTTTGGCGACTGCAATGCTTTTGAGTCTCCGTTGGACTCCCGGGGTGAGCTGCTGGAAGCTGATGACTTTTACTCGACGGTCTTCCGTGTGTGCGTTTAGGGCCTCGCGCAGTACACTGACGAAGTCAGAAGGCACCTGGGAGACTAGACTGAGCAACGCCAAAATGCCCCCGAAGGCAGGACGGGGAAGAGCAAGGAGTATCACGGAGGACAGCGTGTCAGTACAGGATTCCCAGAAGAAGAAATTGGAGCCCACCGCTGAGAAAACTTGCATGGACAGTGGTAAGAAGTCTGTCCCTGCGTTGTTTTTAGTGGGGAAGATAAAAAAAAAGTATGCCAGATACTTCTAAGACAGTATTGCAAGCATCTGCTGTAGAGGCTGATATGTCAGGGGAGAGTCTCCCTCAAGACTACGCACCAGACATGTTGCAGGACAAAGGCAAGGGCAAGGATAAGACACTGGGTGATAAAAGTCGAGCAATAAGTGACAAAGCAGAGGCAAGGAGCGAGGTGTCCAAACCTGATGGGGGAGTTGCGGAACCGAGTGCGAGTGGAAATTGTATTGACAAGCAAGATAATGTAAAGGAGAGTGATTTGGGAGACTGTCCTTTTTTCTCAATGTCAGAGCCCTCTGACACTTCGGGGGATGAAACAGATATGAGCTCCCCCTCTAATACGGTCCGTAAAAAAACTGTTCTAAGGGGGGATGCAGACCCAGAGATGGCCGAAAGCATAGACTCTTACCAGTGGGATTATTCTTTTTTGGGAGACTCTGGTGGGGCAGCCTCTGGAATGCAACCCAATTTGAACGAGGTAGAGAATCCTGAAGATATTTCACTTGCTCTCATTTATCGCAGAATCATGTCCCATAGGGAGGAGACCCGTGCCGAGAGCTTGCGCATGCAGAAAGCATGTCGCAAACTGCAGAACTCAGTACGGAGGGTGGCAAAATCCTGCTCCGAGTTCACTGAGAGGTTCAATGAAGCAGAGGCACGCATTTCGGACCTAGAGGATGAGCTTACTTCGCAGAAAGCAACAACAGAGGCACGTCGAGAATTACCTACGGCGCAATAATTTACGTGTATTGGACATTCCAGAGGGGTTGGAGGGGCATGATGTGCGGAAGTTTATATGTGAAATGTTTGCGATGGCTTTTCCCGGGCTGACCTAATGGGATTGGGCTCGGGAAATCCTTCGAGCACATAAGTTTCCCTTTACAGTCCGTAAAAGAGCAGGCCAGAATGTTAGCAAACCAAGAGCAATCCGAATATCAATTAACAACTTTCTGGCAAGAGAGGCAGTTTATGATTTGGCGAGACCAGATCGGAAAAACAAAGGGGAAGGGGTAGAATTATTTGTACATCCTGATTACTGTCCCCTCACTGTAGAGAAAAGATGGTTCATCACTTCATTCAGAGATAAAAAGGCACCAAGCATTTTTATTGAACCCTGCTAAGTTGAAGGTTATATATAATGAGCAGGTGTGCTTCTTTACTACAGAAGTGGCAGCAAAGGAGTATTTGCACTTACTGTAGATTTGACACTGGATAAATTTAGATAAAGTGACATGGAGTCTTAGAGGTGATTCATTCTTTGTCTAGCAACAGTAATATGCATGGACTAGATTCTCTTATTTCCTTGTGTTTTATCTGTTGTTGGACGGGTCTTTTTTTTCCTTTTTTTTTCCGGAATTTATCTAAATTGGTAAAAGTCGGTACTGAAGAAAATAAGTACGATTGTGTAAAAAAAGAAGCTAGGGGAGGTCTGGGGGGATTAAAGCTTGTTCCATCGCGGAGACCTTGGGTCTCCTAGCCTTTTTCTGGGGGAAAGGTGGGGGGAGGGCATTGCTTCGGATGAAGCTGTGCGGGGGGAAGGAGGAGGGGGTGGGAGGTGGGGTTTGGGCATGGGGAGAAAGAATCCATGAAGCTGTAATAAGAATAATTAAGAAATACAATGGTTGTTGTTATATGGTCCTAATGTTTAAGATTGTGATGATTAGATATGGGGGATAGACGTAAGGCTGCTGGCATTCGGCTGGGATCCCTAAATGTATGTGGATTGAATAGCTATAATAAAAGACAACGGATTCTGAGCTAAGATGGCTTCAATTAGACTTGGTATGCATTCAAGAAACTCATATCCCATGGAGTAAGCGAAAGCTGCTGTCAGAATTAGGTTTTAGTGTATTGGCATGCACAGAGCTATCCACAACCATGAGGGGGGTAGCCATTTTAGCTAAAAGTCATATTCAGGGGACCGGCAGAGTTGCAGCAGATAACAATGGGAGATAGTTTATAGCGGAATGCATTATTGGTAAACAAAAGTGCACTGTTTGTTCAATCTATGGATCGATCCATGATGAGGCTCTGGTATTGGAGGGGTTGAATGTGGAACTCGCATTATGGCCCACTCCGTTGATACTATGTGGAGACCTAAATATACACTTGGAGGCAGGGCAGCTACATGATAATAACAAGGCTTACAGTGGAAGAAAACTGAAAGTTTGTAAGGCATTGCAGTCTTTAGTCCGGGATCATGGCCTGGTTGATGCTGGGTACACCTTTTTTTCATATCCACACCAGAGATTGGTAAGGTTGGATTACTTTTTCACATCTAGGCCGCTATTGTCTTGTGCCAATATCAAGGTGCATCCACGTATCTCCTCGGATCATGGCCCTCTTGTGTTGAACCTTAATATGTTCAAATCTGGAATTACACAACACACATTTTCATTTGATAAGAAGCTGCTTCTAGATTTCTAGACTTCTGACCTGCCAGCAGGTCGAGCCGCCTCCCCGACCGCCACCCAGCTCCACCTGCTGACGCCTCGCCGCTGCTGCCATCCAGCGCGAGCTCGCGCCCGTGGAGTCCCTGCTGACGCTCCCTCAGTAGACTCCCTGTTTGCACTGCGCCGCTTATTGTAATTTTCTGGTTTGTCCTGTGCCGTTTATTGTGATTTTCAGTTTTTTTTCTGTGCTAATTCCCCCGTTGCCGTTAGCCCTACACTCCCCACACCCACTTTTTTCATCTCTGTATCCCTTGCTTCCCGCCACCTCTTTGTGAGGCCACGCCCCCTCGCCGCCCCACTCCCGCCTCCCAGCTGCTCCTCCCTCCTTCTCCACCTTATAGGGCGACCGCCCCCCCCCCCGACGCGCAGCGGACGCGCCAAAGGCAAGCCCGTCCGAGCCCGTCTGCGCCAGAACCCCTGGACCCCGCGCACGCCATGATGCCAGACTCCGATACGACGCTGCGGACGAGATCACCGCTGCTTTCAAGCCACCCCGAAACGCACCCACGGACCCTTCTCCTGTCACAACTGCAACTTCACCTGCGACAGAACCACCAAACCACTGAGGACCGGACCCAACCACCTTCGTTGCATACTCCTCAACACCCGCTCCGCATGCAAAGACGCCATCGAGCTCTGGGACCTGCTCGACTCCTCCGTCCCAGACGTCGCCTCCTGACCGAGACTTCGCCATAGCCATCCCAGACGGCTACAAGATCTCCCGCAGAGACCGCACCAACGGAATCGGAGGAGGAATAGCCATCGTCCACAAGTCCACCCTTCAGGTCCACACCCTCGCAGACGACTCCCTCAACACCTCCACTTCCGGATCCACACCGACCCCAAAACCACACTCAGAGGAACACTCATCTACAGACCCCCCGGACCACAGGGCCCGGTTCAGCGACTCCATCGCCGACCTTGCCAGCACCCACGCACTCGCCTCCACGTGCCTCATACTCCTCGGGGACCTGAACTTTCACCTCGAGAACAACAACAACGCCAACTCCACCGGCCTGATCGACAACCTCGCCAATCTCGGTCTCAAACAGCTCGTCACCGAACCCACCCACGCCGCCGGCCACACGTTCGACCCCGTCTTCTTCACAAGCACCCACATCGCCTTCAACCACACCACCGAACTCCACTGGACTGACCACCGATGCATCCACTTCACCTTCAAGAAACCAACCACGCATAACCGCACCCAACAGCTGCCTCGCCGCTGCTGGAGCAAAGTTACCGAGGACCAGCTGACCGCCACCCTCACCCAGAACCCACCCGCCGACCCCACCAACACCTACGCCGCCGCCCGTAACCTCAGACAAGGGATCGACGACTGCGCCAACACTCTCGCACAGCTCAAGAAACCCTCCATCAACCGCCCCAGCAAGAAAGCCGCCTGGCAAGATAGTATATCTGGCTTGTATGTTACAACATATGAATATTTTATTTACAGGGACAGAACCATTGGATATTGCTGAATCACCTTCAATATATCAAATGCTACCGGGTAGTGATGCGAAAAATCGGCTGTTTGTTAATGTGGAACCCAGTTATTACAAAAAAACTTGATTTAAGGTTCTACATGCGGCATACAAGGTCTGGACTGTGGTGCGAAAGTGGTATAGAGTGGAGAAGGTTTCTTATTACACTCCGTTTTCCGCTTCTATATGCTGCCCCCGATATTTTGGGATCGGACAATAGACCGATGGCGCATAAAGGGTATCCAATATATTGGGGATCTCTATGAGAATGGAGATATGATGTCCTTTGAGATGTTGGTGGGGAAATATCATATCTCTAGAACTGATTTTTTAAAATTCCTTCAAATACGGGATTATTTGCTTAGGAGCCATTGGAAAATTAACATAAACCCCGTAATTGAAGGTGTAAGGAAATCGGCACGCATTGGCTCGCTGTATAATATGTTACTAGAAACTAAAGAAGGGGATCTGGATAGGCAAAATAGCAATTGGAATAACAGACTGGGGTGTCAAGGTACACGAGTAGAAAATTCCATTGACTTGGCGGTGAGATTATTGATATCTGCCAACCTTCGTGCACAGCATTATAAAACAATCTTTAACCTTTATTACACACCAGCTAGGTTATTAAAATGGGGTGGCGTTAATGATGGTAAGTGCTTTAGATGTGGAGCAGAAGATGCAGGAATTGTTCATATATTTTTTATGTGTAAACATTTAGGTACATTTTTTGGAGATATAGAAAAAAAATTTGCGGAATTACTTGGGGGTTCCATTAAACTTTCTGCATCCCATGTGTTATTGGGGGTTACAGAGGGAGATGGTAGTGATCAGCTGGCATATAGACATCAATATTAGATTTTTCTAGCTACAGCCATAGCCCGCCTGTGTATAGCATCAATGTGGTTGCATAAGGATGCCCCGACATTCAAGTTATGGAGGCCAAGATTTTTATCCATCTTTAATCTTGAAGTTAGCATATATGCACTAAAGGGGGTTAGAAAGAGGAAGCTAGTAGAGATATTTGGGGGCGTGTGATTGCCTGCATGAGTGATTGAAATGTTAAGAAATAAATGCAATAGCCTGAGAAATTATTGTATTGTATATAATACACATTGCACTTTTGAATCGCACTATGCACTATGCACTTTAGTATATGTGTACAGATTTCTGCGAAATTAATGCATTATGCTAGCACTGTGTTTTTCTTTTTCGTTTATTTATTTTCTGTGTAGGGCCTGTGGGATGGGTTTTTACCAGTGATTGTATAAACTAATATGTACTTATTGCTTTGTGATGACTTCACGGATTAATAAAATAAAAATAAAAAAAGATTACTCAAAACCTACTGTGGATACAAGAAAAGGCTTTCTGTTAAGAGACAGGCTATGTGACAAAAATATCCACTTCTCAGGTCCTGCTAAATTTAAAATCATAGAGAACGGTAGATTCCACTTCTTAACAGACCCGATTGAATTCTCAAACTACTTGGACTGCCCTGCCACCCAAGACATGGAGCACTCGACCTCCTCCTCCAATAAGAGAAAAACTTGATATCCTTTTTTTTCAATATGCCGATAAGCTTATACATATTATCCGATGCTGGCAATTCATTAACAAACCACTAAACATGTTTGCCACCGACTTGTTACTGTTTTGCTTTTGATATCCTTACCATTAGAATCGAGAGCAATAGCTAGAAAGATTCTGTATAAGTTTCCTAACTGCATTTAATTATCCTATTGTTCAATAAATACAGAATGGTTTCTACTATATAGATATGACGTAGAATGTTTAGTTCCAGCTATAAACAGTTCATAGTACATATAAGAAGGTTACTACTATATCGATACTATATACTACTACATAATGTATTCTCTCTCCAAGTTGTCAGTTTGACGCTCCTGCCGTTGCACCTCCATCTAATGATGTCTTCAGGGTTAGGGAGGGGTGGGAGGATGGTGAAGGGAGGGATTGAGGCTTTTTGGATTTTACTTTGGGTATTCTCAGTTGTTTTACTATTGTCATCTCTGCTATCTTTTTCTTTATCCTTATTATCATTCCTGACCTGCTGCTCATTGTACTCACTGCTACATAATTTCTACATTCAGCAAGAGTTCCTATTTTCTGCTTATCCTTTATATGCTGGTAGCGCTACTGAATTATCAGCAATCGGCATTAGTCATCCACACACATCTAGTCTTCATATGAGGACAGCGGTCATTAATCGTACCCTACATAAGACCAGATCAAGCTACCACCGCTAACATATGCAATTACACTAAATAAGAAATGTAACTTTACGGAAGACCTTAGCGTCATCTACTTAAATGTGAAAGGGCTTAACCACCCAATCAAATGCCGGAAAATGATTGACTACCTAGCAAAATCTAAAGGGGTATTATACTACTACAGGAAACAAAATTATCTGGGGAAGACACAGCTTTTTATTAAACATAATTGGATTTCACATGTTTCATGTTCGCCAGTGGACCATAAAAAGAAAGGAGTAATCATCCTAATAGCGAACAAATCTAACATATCCCTCGATTCACACTCTCATGACGATGAGGGCAGAGTATTGGTTTCGCATCAGAAAAACGTGGAAGACTCTATACACGTTGTAGACAATGGCCCTAACACGGACGAACCCAATTTCTGGGAAAATGTATCACAAATCATAGAAAATCTTCCCTAGGACGATCTCATCATAGTTGGTGGTGATTTTAATCTTCCTTTTGACCTTATAATTGACCGCCAACCCACTTGCAAAGATCACGTCACAAGATCTCACGGCATAGTACAGAAAATATGTTCTAAGTTTAACCTCAAAGATTCTTGGCGCCGTCAACACCCAGACTCTAGGGTTTACACTTTTTACTCAGCCCCACATAACTCATACACTAGAATTGACTACATACTAATATCAGGATCATTCACACACTTAATTGATCAGACAGATATTTCGCCCAAGTTAGTGTCCCATCACTCATGTATCAGTGCTAAATTAGCCGAAGCCACAATGAACCTTTGCCCAAAAGATAGCGCTTTAATAACGATGTCCTATCAGATCCTAACGATAAAAAGGAAATTGAAGATGCGATCACAGATTACCTCACCAATAACGATCTTCCTGAGACAAACGTAAACACCCTCTGGGACGCACTGTAGGCAACCATTAAGGGAGTCCTCATCGAGATTAAAACAAAAATTTATAAAAAGCTTAACGCTGAACTCGTTAATTTATGGTTTAACTCTTTTTATTGAGAAAAAGTGCAGCACAGATATTCAATGGACAATACAAAATTATGCATAGCAATAAATGTCCAACTCAATCAGTCAAGCCTTTGGAGTCCGTGGTGACCTACCACCCCTGGGTGTTGGGGCTGACTTTATTTGAGAATTCCTCCAGAGCCCACCCCCCTCAACTTTATCAACAATGAAAAAAGCCCCAACTCCCCCCCCCCCACCTCCTCCCATCCAATACTCACGCCCACCCACCTCCCTCTAGGTCTCCGATTGCCATCCACGGTACCCCGGCTGCTTCAGTTGTTGTTCAGTTGTTCAGCCGTTGGGAGAACGCAGCGTTAAGGCCCGGAAGAGGTATAAGATCTGGGGCATGATTGTCATTTTCACCGCTGCAATCCTACCGAGCAATGAGAGTGGTAGAGGTCTCCACCTTCGCAGTTCTTCCCGTACTTCCTCGCGTAATGTCTTGTAGTTAGCGGTTACCATGGCGGGGAGCGTGGGCACCAATTGTATCCCCAAGTAGGGTACCGTATCAGTAGCCCATTGTATAGGGAGGAGATTTTGCAGATAAGTCCTAGCGGCGGGCAAAAGGGACAGGTCCAGCGCGACAAATTTGTCGGTGTTTATTTTAAAGCCAGCCACCTTCGTGAAGTCTTCTAATTCTGTTAAGCAGGCCGGTAGCGCAGTGCAGGGCTTATCCAGGAAGATCAACACGTCATCGGCATATAGGCTGATGGTGTGGGTATAGCCCCCGAATCTGATGCCGGAAGGGAGTACATTGTGACGTATTCGTTGGGCTAGAGGTTCCATATAGAGAGCGAATAAGAGTGGCGATAATGGGCACCCCTGTCTCGTACCACGTTCTATCTCAAAATTACCCGAGGTGTAGCCATTCACCCGCACAACCGCCGTAGGGGACCTATAGCAGTTAAAAACAAAATTCCGGAACCTCTCTCCAATCCCTATTTTGGCCAGTACCAACTCCAGATACGGCCAGTGGACCCTGTTGAATGCTTTTTCGGCGTCAATGGCCAGTAGCATGCTCTCGCCGGGTATGCGTGAGGCCTTTTCAATCAGATGAATTACACGTTTGGTGTTATCCACCGTCTGCCGGTCGGGTATAAAACCGGCCTGGTCCGGGTCTATGAGCCCTGGCAAGTGGGAAGCGAGACGAGCCGCCAATATCCCAGTGTATAACTTGATGTCCACGTTTAGAAGGGAAATCGGACGGTCTTATCCTTTCACGGTTTGGGGATAACAGTTGGAGGCACGAAGCAAGTCGGGCGGTATTGCCCCGGGTTCACCAAAGGTGTTAAAGAGCTTAGAAAGAATCGGGGCCAGTGTGACGCAAAATGTCTTATAAAAAAGTGCTGTGATGCCATCCGGCCCCGGAGCCTTCCCCAACTTAAGGCGGGCAATGGCACTGATTACCTCCTCGATGCGAATCTCCCTCTCGAGAAATGTCGCCTGGGCTGGAGCGAGGGACGGAAGAGGGACTGAGTCTAGATATGCTGAGGCCTCTGCGTCGATCAGGGAAGTACCTGCGTAGAGTGAGGCATAAAAGGAGCGGAAGGCTTCTGCGATCTCCACGTCCTCGGAGACGGTCACCCCATCTGGTCGCACAATCTCACTGACTTTCTGCTGTTGGCGCACCACTCGTAGGCGGTGCGCCAGGAGGCGTCCGCACCTGTCTCCTCCGGCGTAGTATGCATGCCTCAATCGTAGGGCTGCATATTCGGCACGGTCTGCATCTAAAGCTGACAATTGTGCGTGGGCAGCTTTAAGTTGCTTCCATACTCTGGGGGCCCCCGTGCGCTGATGGATCGTTTCTAGCTCCCGGATGCGTGTGGTGAGATCTTCGCGCTTGGATTGCCTATCCCTATTCTCTGCAGCAGAGAGGCCTATGTATTCTCCCCGTAGGACCGCTTTAAGGGCAGCCCACTGTGTCGCCGGTGTTGTGTCCGTGTTGTTATTATGTACCTGATAGTCCTGTATGGCTTTTTGAATGTGGTCTATAGCATCTTTCCTATGGAGCAAGCGTCTCTAAGACGCAAAACCCTGGAAGGCCAGGACATCGGTGGCAGGGTAAGGGTGGCAACCACAGGTGCATGATCGGAATGTGAGATGGCCCCTATCTCTGTTGACGTTACCATCGCGCATACCGGGCTGGAAGCTAGGATGTGATCAAGTCTGGCATAGGTCTTATGTGTGCATGAGAGTAGTACGAGAATTCCCTGTCTTGCGGATGATATCTGCGCCACAGGTCATGGAGATCTAATTCCTTCAGATTGTCCAGGCCGTTGGCAGACAGCGCCCCCACCTGGTGAGTGCGTTGGGCAGATCTATCGAGTATATTATCAAAGACTAAGTTCAGGCTCCCCCCCCTACTATAACATGCCTGTCGGGTGTGTTCATAATCTCTGCTGGCGCTGAGTGCAAAAAGTGTTCCTGTTGGTCGTTAGGGCTATAAAGGGAGCCTAAGGTGAAGGTAAGACCGTTAAGGGAGATACGGTAGGCTAACAGTCGCCCTCTAATCTCGGCACATTTATGGAGGACCTCCCCTTGGAATCGCTGTGATACCAGAATTGCCACCCCTGCGGTCTTAGTGGCGCATGAAGAGAAGAGCTGTGTGGGGAACCTATGGGACCGCAGTCGTTGGCAGTCTCGGGATAGTAAGTGGGTCTCTTGCAGCAGGCACAAGTCCGCCTGGGAGTTTTCTAGGAAGGACAGGATCGTTTTCCTCTTAATAGGGTTGTTTAGACCCTTAACGTTAAGGGTCAGGACCTTAAGTGTGGTGGGCGGCATGATCCTCCGTGAGGAGTAAGAGGCTGCGCTTCAGTGTCCGGAAGGCTGGGCAGGGCCTAGGGCCAAAACCCAGACGACGGGGCCCGTCAAAGCCCTGTGTGTGGGTGACAAGTGATAGAAGTGAGCAGGCATAGCGTACTGGATGAGTCCCACCCCTCCCCAAACCCCTACTCAAACCTACCCTTCCCTACCCAACTCCCCCCCTCCAAAAACCCCCATTCCAAAACTGTTGTACCCCCTCCCCCCCCATACCTCCCCCAAAACCCCACAAAACCCTGAAGTCCATTGTCCGTCACCCTCCTGGGTGTCCTGGAAGATAGTCTCTCGGGGTGAAGCCGACTAGCACGGGGTGCCGTCCCCCCGGCGACCAGCCTGCGTTTGGAGAGACCGTATTGATGCTTCATTGGGCGTAGCCATCACGGTCAACCTGTGTGTGTCGTGGGAAGGTCCGAGGCCACTGCCTCGAGAGCTGCCCGTCGCCCTTCCTGGATGTCGTCCGCCGGGGGTTTCTTGATCCGTCGTCTCCTGCCCTGCTGGCGCCACTGCTTGCCCGGGTCTGTTCCTCTGTTTGATCGGGTTGGTGTGCTCTCTACGTCTTCTGGCGGGTCGATCCCCAGCGAGCCACAGCCTTCAGTCAGGGAGCGGAATTGGTATAGTTTGTTGTCTAGCTTGAACATGATTCGGAAGGGGTGACCCCAGCTGTAGGGGATCTGCTGTTGCTGTAGGTGCATTGTGACTGGCTTGAAGGACCGCCTTTTTTGCAAGGTGAGCGCCGATAAGTCTTGGTACAGGACCGGCGTGTGGCTTTTGAAGGAAATAGGGTGCTGCCGCCAGGCCCGTTGCAGAATTTCTTCCTTAGTACGAAAATCCTGTACGCAGACTAGAATGTCCGGAGAGGGGGCCGCCACATTCCTCGGTACTCCCACACTGTGCGCCCTGTCAAGGATTAAGTCAGAGTCCAGTGGGTGACCCAGAATGTGGTTAAATAGTTCTTTCGCAAATGCGGAGACATCTTCGATCTCGTCCGTCATCTTCACTCCCCTGATTCTTATGTTATGGCGTCGGGACCTGTTCTCCAGGTCCTCCACGTGGGCCTGCAGATCTACTTGCTGATCATGGAGCCTCAGAATCTCCTGTTGGAGAGCGTCAATGTCAGTGTCTTGCCTATCTGACTTTGCTTCCAGGTCCGCGACGCGTTCCCCCTCTACGTCTTTACGAACTTCTTTGAGTTTGTCAGTAAACTCCTTTTTGAAGGTGTGGATGTCGTCCCTCAGGGCAGCGAAAAGCGACTCCAGGAACGCCTTCGTGATGGGTTCTGTTGCCTCCGGGACACCCGCGACAGGGCGGGCCGTGGCCACTGGTATGGCCCTGGGGGACTGGGACGACTGCGCCTTCTCAAACAGGTCTTTACCCGTCTTCTCTTTGCGAGCCCTCGCATTGGACATGTTCGGCGTTCCTTACACTGGGATATTCTTGGGCAGTGTAGTGCTGCGCGACCCTGGGTCTCAATCTCAGGCTGGTCCCACCCGGGAGCTGTCTTTTGCGTCTCCTCCGTTCGCGATCTCTCAGCCCGAGCCCGTGGGGGTTTCAAGTCTGCATTGGTGCAGCCCCGTGTCTCAGGCGACCTCTCGTGCTCCGTGTATGCCCGGGGACTCCCCACCGCGCTCTGGCCGCCCTCCTTGCTCCTGCTCTGTAGTCTGCTCCGGGGCCTGTTGAGGTTCTCCTATCCCGCAGCCTCAGGGCCTCCAGCTGAGTCCTGCCCCGGCGTGTGTGCTTTGGCGTCCCCCCCCCCAAGCAGTCAGTAGCTTGGCTGGCTCCTGCCTCTGTGCTCACCGTGTGGGGTCTGGGATCTCCTCTTCAATCAGCGCCGCACCTCATGTTACGCCACACCTGTAGGGCCTCCCCCGCCGAGCCTGATTCCCTCCGGGCTCACCTCTCCACCACACGTCTCGGGCAGCGTCCACAGGCCTCAGAGGTGCTCCCACCTTTACCAAGATGACGGCTGGGATAGGGCAGCGCTCCGTGCTGTCTCCGTGGGTAGTCCACCAGGATCGAGCACCTACCTCATCGAGGTCTTCAGGCCGCAGGGCACCACGCAGCTGATTCCAGGCTCCAAGTGCACCCGGGGGCCGCCGCACCAAACCACCTTCACCAAGATGGCGCCCACAGCCAGCCGGGCCCCCCGAGCCCTCCCGGTCCAGAAATTATGAGCTGTGGTCAGTGCCGCCGCCTCTTCAACTCACGCGGGGTCCGATAGCGCTGGCTCAGGGTCGCTGTCTGAATCGCGCTCCACGGGCGCCTCCGGATGCGCGATCTCTGCCCCTCCTCCGCTCCGGGTCGCGAGGCAGCAAGTCCCATTCGGCAGGAACAGCAAGCGGGGAGCTGTATCGGCACCAGCCACTCCCGAACACTCCCCGGGGGTTCAGGAGCTCAGGTCTCTGTGCCAACCGTGGCTATAACGGCCACTGACCGGTGCTGTGAAATGCCGTCGGCGGGAGCTCGGCAATTCCGCGTCTGCCTACGCCGCTATCTTGACCACGCCCCCCGAACTAGTTAATTTAGAAGTGAAATAAAACACCTGGAGATTACAAATGCCAATTCGCTAAATAATAATAATATTCTCAATCAACTAACTCAAAAGAAATATGAATACAATAACATTCCGAGTAAACAAGCAGGGGCATGGGTAAATAAATTGAAAGGCCTCAAACTCTGCGAAGTCAACCGAGCAGGTAAAATGCTAGCTTCCTACCTTAAACACAAACAGAACTAAAACATTATCTCATCAATCAGAGATGCTAATAATCAAAAGCACACTAAACAGAAGAAAATTTTAAACACCTTTAAATCCTTATATGAAGACTTGTATCGGAACGATCAAGAATTTAACTTAGAAGGGTGTACCCAATATTTAAACAAATTAGACCTCCCCAAACTAAACAAAACAGACAAACTGGCTCTAGGGAAACCAATAAGCAAACTATAAGCATCAAATTCTATTAAATCTCTGAAAGACAATAAGGCCCCGGGACCTGACATCTTCACAGCCACATTTTATAAGACATTTGCAGAGTTACAGCAACCAACCATGTTAAAAGTATTTGATAATATAGCTAATAAAGGAAGAACAACAAACTCCATGACAGAGGCCAACATTATAGTTATCCCTAAAGAAGGGAAAGATCCCCTATTACCAAAAAATGACAGACCAATATCTGACATCAATGTCACCTGTAAATTTTACGTAAAGATTTTAGCCACAATACTTAATGTGGTCCTCCCACAATTAATAAGTAACTCTCATGTAGGCTTTCTTAAAAACCGCATTTCGAACGACAACACCCGCCTGCTATGCTATATTCTAGAAAATGTGGCTTTTAAACCAGACTCATCCATAGCAATCACCCTGGACGCAGAAAAGGTGTTCGACAGGGTTTCATGGTCCTTCTTAAAACATTGCATGCATTCATTTGACTTGGGTAACCCCTACATAAATAAGGTCATGGCCCTTTACTTGAAGCCTACTGCACGTATTGCAATTAACGGTTCCCTTTCCGAGTCTCTCACTCTCCAACAAGGCATAAGACAAGGCTGCCCATCCCTCTTCCTACTAGCGCTAGAGCCCCTAATAAAAGACATCAAATAGAATACAGACATCAAAGGATTAGATTTTAATAATATTCAAGTTAAATTAGCCGCCTATGCGGACGATATCCTAATAGCAACAGAAGACCCAGGTTCCTCAATTAATGCGTTAATGCTAACGATACGGAAATGTTCTATACACTTGGGGTACCAACTAAATAGGGACAAATCTGAAGTAAAACCCTTAAATGTTCAATGCACCGGAGAGATTCTAGGCATCTCAGGTCTTGCATGGCAACATGGATATATAAAATACTTAGGTATAGAATTTGGTGGCAATATCATTGATACACTACATCACAATGAAAATTTCACGCTGGAGAAAATTAAGAAACTTCTAGACACTTGGTCTCCAAAATGTATCACTTGGTGGGACAGAATTGATACAATAAAGATGATGATCATGCCCCTAATTAATTACCTAATCAACATGCTCCCTCTCATCTTAACAGAAGACTTCCACCATAAACTTGATATCCTCCTATCAAAAGGTATATGGCAAGGCAAGAAAGCTAGAATAGGACTTAAAAAATTCAGGCTGGACTAATCCCTAGGTGGAGTTAATCTAGCTGATTATAAAACATACCAAACAGCCTTCCTGGCAAAACAGGGCTCCTACTGGCCCTCGCCTTGCATCAACTATACTCCAGTATGGCTAGAAGTCGAAAAACTCTATCCTTGATAACCTTAACCCTCTTGCCCTGCTCATCTCTAGGCACACAAATTTAATTAGATCAAAGTCTAGTTTTAAAAATACAAAACAAGCGTTGCTAAAATTAGATAAAAAACTCAACTCAAGCATAAAGCGCTACAAGTTGGAATCCATATGGAATAACCGCAACATTTTATACAAGGGTAAAACTTTAAACTATGATGATTGATTATCGAAGGGATCTTCTTCCCCCAACAGCTAGAAAGCTCCTCCTACCCAGTTACCTTTAAGGAACTTCAATCTACTTATAATTTATAGAATATGGAATTTTACAATTTTCTAAAGGTTAGAGCAGCATTATCAAAAGCCAAATTATATAACTCACCCACCATCCTTACCAAACTTCGTTACGAAGATCAACAAGCTAAGCCATCAAGCATCACATATATACAAACTACTCCGCTCTAAAAACTCAACTCTCAATAATAACCTTATTACCTTCTGGGCGCTACATTCCTCTAATCCTCTACCCGAGACTAAATGGCCTCAAATATGGAGCTCGACTACCCGTAGTAAAATATCTCCGGTCTTATCTCAAACAAAATTATGGCTCCTACATAAAACCTTCTGGACACCTGCTCCACTACACTCACAACATCTCCGTGATGATCCTAGCTGCTGGAACTGCAAAGAAGAAACAGGCGATTTAGCTTACCTTATCTTACACTGCAAAGCGGTATCAGCATTTTGGGACAACGTATTTGCTTTTCTATAAAAACTATTCAATTGCCAATTAAAAAGTGAACTCTCCACTTTAACAACTGGATTTCTTGATTATGATACATTAAACAATGCAGACAAGGCCTTCTTGGATTTCCTATTCACATCCGCAGCAAAAATTGTCCTGAATAATTGAAAGAACACACACAAGGCATCATTCAAATGCTGGATGAATTGGATTACACACTTCAGGGGGGCTGACAATATCGCTCTTCAAAACTCTCCCTGGAAACCCTCTACCAGACACATGTGGGACACACTAGATCAGAGGTCTTCAAACCTTTTTGCTCTGAGCCCCCCCCTAAGCAAAGTGTTTTGAAGTTGGGCCCCCCTCCAAAACTATATGGCAAGGATTTGGGAAGGAGGGGGTGGTGATCACAGGGGGCGGATCATGTCTTCATTTCAGGATTGCTTTTCTGTAGCTCGTAATCCACACTAAGGGGTCGATTATGATGGTGGACGGATTGCCTCCGCAGGGCTGGCGGGGGCAATCTGTCCGCCATTCTCCCTGCAATGACCCCCCGCCACATTAGGATGGCTGGGGGTCCGCGGTGGACGGCAAGACCGTCCGCCGCTTTTCCGCCGGTCACCTTCGCGACAAGCGGTAAAGTGCTCACATATGGTGGCGGTGTCTGCGAGACACCGCCAACCATATTATGATGCTGGCGGTCCAATGCCTTTCCACGGCGGCATTGCCGCATACGGTCTTTTCTTTGGGGGCCCGTTGTGGGCACCCAAGGTGAAGGGGGGTGGGGGTGCACATGGGGGGTACCTAAGGTACCCCCCTGTAGTTGCATGCACAATGCGGCAGGCACCGCGCAGTGCCTGCCGCTTTGTGCATGCAAGCATTTTTAACTTTGTGGCGGGTGCTGCTTAAAGCAGCACCCACCGCAATGTTAAATATACGGGATGTGACTGCCAGGGTGGCGGTCACATCCTAATTCCAACGGAGGGAACGCCGCTGCCCCTGCGGACGGTCCCTCCACCTCGGGTGGCGGACGGACGCAGGTCCGTCCGCCATCATAATCGACCCCTTAATGTGGGACTTATAAAAATGCAACAGCATCAAAACAGAATAGAATTGACCCAAAACACTACTGCCCATAATTGGGGTGTTGTGGGCCTCAATGCACTCCATCTGCCGCCCTAACGATGGCTGTAGCCCTAAGAAGCAGGCAATCTCCTCTTCTTTCACTCCTTCCCCACCATGTCTGACTGTCACTTCAATCTCGAAACAAGCCAGGTCTTTCTGAAAGAAAATGAGCTACTGCATGCTACCCACATTTTTTACTCCAAGGGCACCATCTGTCCTAATGTGAGCAAGGAAAATGAGCCCCCATGCCCACTTTGTATTGTAAAACATTCAAACTTGTGATGCAGTGGACCCCTGGGCAAAAGTGTCACTGCACCTGTTCACTAATGATAGGTACAGACGTTTGTAAACAACATAGGTTCTCTTCTCACACCATCCCTCTCAATCCCATCTCTCATCATCCCCCTCCCTCCCATCTCTCTGCATCCCTTTCATCTCTCTGATGTCCAAATCAAGGTGTCTCCTCTGCACAAATGTTTTCTCTCCCTTAGGTTCATTGCTCCAAGGCTTCAAAGAAGCACTGGCACAGCAAGTATGCCATGCTCTCTAATGCAACTGCTGCACTAATAATACCTACAGCTTCAGGCTGTCCACTCAGCCCACTCAACAGGACCATTACGTCTAGGCCAGATATCCAAACAGGCTTTCTGCCACATTGTGTAAAAAATAGCAACAAAAAAGCCCATTTACCCCTCCCACCTCCCCTGTTGCTTGGGCCCTGTTCTGTGCACAACAATAGTGACTTGCGCCCTAATGCTAGTAAGCAAAATGCACTGGTGTTCTTTTTAATAGTAAGACTGCCATAACTGGGTTCCAGTACCCACTCACAGCGGGTGGGAGGGGGGTCCTGTGTGAGGACAGATAGTAGAGAACTGAAGAAGCATGCCTTCTCACCAAGGTGCCTGGTACCTGAAAGCAATGGGAATGTGTGCAGTGGTTAATCACCAAATATAAAGGCTGCTTTGGATTCAGTGTAACTTTTTATTAAAGGAGTCAGTCAGCTACATGGTGATAAAGATTTATTCTTTTTGAGAGGTAATGTATGTGTCCTTTAAAAGGAGTGCACACTTTGTAATCGACACACATTAATATATTTACATTAGATATAGTTTGAATGCTTATCACTGAAATGTGTTTTTTAAAGCACTTGTTTTTTCTTAAACAGTATTTTTCAGCAGCCTGTTTTATACTGCGTACTACAATTAAAAAATAATGGCATTCATAGTGCTTTCTGTTACAGACTGGGACCTTATAGCACTATAAACAAATCACTATTCCTCATTGCACCAAGCAGGATGTAATTCTGTCACTCTCTGTCTGGTCACACATGAAAGCCATCTGCAGTGATCACAATAGCCAACTGAGATTTCATAAGGTAAAATAGCATTTTTCCCCTTGATTAGTTTAACTTGCATTTATTTTTTATTTGAGGTTTGTGCATGTTTTTATATGAAGTTACCCAAAGGTTAATGAAAAACAATAAAATGCATAATTTGTAGCCATTTTCTTGGACCCGGGGCGCAACTAGACTCCGAGTTTGAGGGGGCTAATACTTTGATCAATGGCGGTCAGAACCTGGATCACAATGGCTAGTTGAGGCTCCCTTTACTATTGTAGTATGCTACATAAGCTGGACAGCATCATAACACACAGATTGTTGAAGCTGTTTTTAGTAGTACTACATTGTAACCCTGAATTCTAGCTTCCAGTGTGTATTCATGCTTTGGATATTCTTGGCAAGTACCACAGCCTCATGAAAACAACATTTGGAAAGATGTTTGTGCTAACAGCGCATGACAAATCACAGAAACTGAGCATAAAGTATGATTATCCATGCAGCATCTACAGCACAAAGATTACAATTATCCAACGGTATCAGCTGCTACAGCTATCTGGACATTTGTTATCCCTGGTAGTGCTTTGGCATTGCTGCTTTTGGGGTTCAAGGCAGTTGCTGGATCAGAAACTAAACATGGCTCTGAAAGTCCTGCACTGATCAATTAAAAGGAGGTCTGATCGTTTTCGGATCTCCAAACTAAGTACCAGCTAGTGCCGTTGGAGAGCTTTCGCTACCTCCAGATCAGTCATGCCATTGACTCCGCCCTCCCTAAGGATACTCCCCTTCCGGACTCCTCTCCCCTGGAAGACATGCTCTTGCTGGATCCCATGATCCGCAAAGCCATCTCTCTCATGTACAAGAAATTGATCAATAATCAAGTTGATCCAATGTTGAGGCTAAGGGCATCTTGGGAGGCTGAATTGGGTGAACTAGCTGATGAGGACTGGATAGAGGCGTTTTTCCTCACCCCGAGAAGTAGCCATCCCAATGCGGCTTCGCCTGGTGCAGCTTAAAATTCTTCAACGAGTATATTTTGATGCCACACTGCTGCACCGATTGGGTAGGCGACCTGATGCTCGATGCCTCCGACACTGTAACCAGAAGGGAACATTCCTGCATATCCTATGGGGCTGCCCTCACATACAACAATGCTGGATGGACGTCACCAGACAACTGACTAGGACTTGTGACAAGTCTATCCTCCCATCCCCCACACTGTGTCTCCTCAATATCTAGGAGGCAACGGACCTCACGCAAGCGGAACAATCATGGGCCACGATGGGGTGCAGTATAGCTAAACAAAACATTGCTCAGAAGTGGGGCTTAGATACCATACCACTGCTGAGAGATTGGGCAATAGATATGGACCATGCCATGATTGCCGAAAAAACAGTATATAAAGGAAGGGGGTGTCTACGTAAATGGGATCACAAGTGGGGGCGCTGGAATAAGTATGGGGGAGATATGTGTCTCTCCGACAGTGGAACTGAGGAGGGAAAGATTCTTGGGGTTAGAGGAGGGCGCTGATGAGATGATGGCACATACTGTGGGCAATCAGGAATAGATATGCATTGGTGACGTTTCCTGACCCTGGAGCATGTAAGTGACCCACCTGTGGATTGTTCTGTAGGTTTGTTCTGTAATTGTTGGAATTTGCTGCCCTGAGCTCCTGCCGGATTAAAGATGGGGAAGATAATGCTGTAATTTTTTGAACATATTTGCATAAGCTGTCAATGTAATGTCTTTACTGCTGCTTTTGTTTCTAATAAAAACTGTTTTAAAAGGAGGTCTGAGAGGCCTAAGGTGCATCAGATGATCAACCATGTATGGTCATTCATGGTTAAAGCAAAACACACAAGATGATGGTTAAAGGGCATGAAATGCCAGGTTCATTTTGGTACTATCATTGTTTGAAGTCCATGACAGCACAGGACTAACACCCAGTCATGCATTGCATATATGTACATTAGTTGAAGGGGAGTAATAAATAGTAGTGATTTCTAACAATAATAACAGTGCAAGAACTGGAAATTCTACAGCATGAAGTCTGTTGAATTTCAACCCAATGCTTTCTCTCTCTCTCTCTCTCTTTCTTGTGGTCTTGCATTTCCTCTAGATGTTTGATGCTCTCATGGATCGCTCTTTCTAGGAACTTGTTCAGTCTTTCTCTTTCTCTTTCTCTTTCCCATTCTCTTGTTTTCTTTCACCCCCTCATCCTTCTGAGTTCCTCCTATGCTCATCATCCTGCAACCACATAGCTCTCTTTTGAACTTTATTGCGGCTATTGCAGCCATAAAAGCACAATTTAAAAATAATTTTTTTCCATCAATTAAAAAATACAAAGATGATCGATGTAAGAGTGCGAGAATAAATGTAAATGTAAATTGATACTTGTATAGTGCACTACTCACCCGCAAGGGTCTCAAGGCGCTTGTACGAATACCGCTGTGGAACCCATCCTGGCTTTACCTGTGAGGTGTCCACTCCTGGGCACCCCCAAGGTGGAGGCCAGGCATCCTTAGCGTTGTGGGGGCCGTTGTGGAGATTAAGCAAGCTATTGCCCAGAGTTGCAGAGTGGGACTCCGTGATTGGAATAGTCACAGAGGCGAGAATTATCAGGTCCGTGGAATTTTTGAGCCCAAGACCCGCCAAGGCGGGGAATTGAACCCTAGTCCCGGGCTAGACCTCTGCATCAGGGTCTGCCGCTCTAACCATTGACCCACACTTCTCGAGAATACATATTACACCGACAATTATAAGTTCGCTTTTAGGGACAATGGCCAATAATCATGCTCCAGGGTGGGAAATGTGATTACTAAAAATATCTTAAATATATAATTTATCTAAATAGTAAAAACAGTATAATAAATTACATATAAAATCGACTAACGCCCAACATCTCACTCAGCAACCAATGGACATTTAACGGTCATATGATTCACAAATGCCTAGGGAAAAGGCCATATCTTACCTAGACTTCCGGGAAAGGGTAGGTGCACTGCGAGCATTATATATTCACATTACAATTATCAAGCAGACGCCTACGCTTAATCCACATGGCAAACAGAAATTTGGCGATCACAACAACAAAAACCGGGTCTGTATGCGTTTTTAAGATCCTAAACATTTCTAAGTGGTTTCTGATGCCCAGGTTTCTGCAAAGTTGGATCACCCACCTAAATCTAGGGTTCTTATACGCCGGACAAAATAGAACCACAGGAATCATGGTTTCTTCCTCCACTAAACAACCAGGGCAGAGGCCGCCACTGCTACCTGCCCACTTGCTAGTTCTTACATATAGTGGAAGGGTCCCATGCCTAAATTGAAGAAAGAGTTTTTTGCCAAAACAGGTTGAATAGTAGCTACAGCCTTCTCAAACGTATATTGGCATTTAAAATCAAGGAACCCATATGTTAGACTCAAGACGTCAACCGTCTGCACTATACGCGACAAATTAAATTCCTTTATGGCACTTGCTAGGGATTTTTTGGGGATTTCTGGGCACGTTATTTCGGTAGTAGTCCATAAATCTTCCCTGCCCATAGCTCTTAGGGTATCTCTTATAAAAACCAACCATGGGATTCTACCTGCACCCAGTATGGGTAATACCTGCTTTAAGGTCATCCCTGTAATGGGCCAATTCTGGGGTACTCCAAAGCCTTCGCCAGTACATCAGTGGGCGTGAAGATATTAGCTCAGCAATAGGGTGTAGTGTAGTTCCTATTATCCCAATAGGCTCTGCGCATTGGAATAATATCTTCAATAGTATAGACGTAGGACAGAGGTTAACTAGGTCTTCTACTGACGATATTAGACTTAAGTTTTGTGTGCCAGCTAGCTCAGAGTTCACTAGAAACTTTCTCGAATAGGCGAGGAGGAGTTTAACCTCCCTGGATAGACAAGAAGGGATTTAGTTTCTGACAACCATAGAACATGACAACTTTGCTCTCCCTGATCAAGAGTATATCTCTAGAGTCGTGTGAAAACAAAAGACAGCTATTTTACTCAGTCAATACGTGCATACTTAGTTTCACCAGATTGTAGAGAAAAGAAGAGACGGGCGTGTTCAATAAAAGGTGTTATTTATTGACCAGTCTCATACAAGAGAAATGAATCGCTACAATTGCAATACTTAAGGTTAAGTAGAATGCATATAATAAAAGCAGGATTATAAAATAATACTGTAAAAGCATTGATATGGTTTCTTAGCCATATGATACTTTAAAATGGATAAAAGATATACATACATATATACATTGACTAATCGTACTCAACTGGTGCTTCTAACTACGTCTACCCTGGTGTACCTGACCTAAGCCTAATACGTGGGAGGGAGTAAGTAAGTAGCAGTTTAAGTTAAGTTTGTTTTGCCAAGAATCTGACTCAAGCATTCTCTGTAAGGGGTTAGTCAGTTCAGTACCTGGGATTTAGAAGGCAGGAGGGCTGGTATCTCTTTCTCAGGACTCGGTATCCCAGTTACCCGCGAGGGCAAGCTGGAAACGCTGGAGGCTGGATTCCTCGGCAAGAGGAAAGGCAGCGTCTTCCTCAGCGCGTCAAAAGGGAGGGGCAGCGTCCGTGGGCTCTCCGCATCAGCTGGGCTCTCCGGCAAGTATCGCTGCTCCAAGCTCATCACCACTGTGTCTTTACTTAGGGCAGCGTCGGTATATTTATACCTGAGAGGTGCCGGGTTTGACGTAAGGATGGACATAAGACGTCAGTAAGGATGTCATTAAGAACTGGTCGTTCTTACATTCTTTACAGGAGTTCTCTAACAAAATCAAAACAATAGCAGCGGGGATTTCCCAGGTTTGCTGGAGGCTTGGTTTGTTTAGAGAACTCGGTGTGCTTTCTAGGGGGCTGGAGGAATAGTGCTTGCTCAATGTGACAGCATGCGCTATGACTTAATCTGAAAACGGGTTTCTGTGCTGTTGTATGGATATTAGTGAATTATAACCGGACAAGGGTCAGAAATAGGAGTATCGATACAGGTCCCTAGATAAACATACTACACCCACTCCACGCATTTATATCCATATTTACTAACCTAATCAATAGTAAACATAACTAATAGTGCATGTGTATACCGAACCACCCCAAAATACATTTTTTGCATTTTGAAAAAATGGCATTTTGCGAAATACACGAAAATGAGTATAGGTACTGTATGCATTCAAGCAGTGTAATCATTCAAAAAAAGGATGCACATTTTATATCAGCATGAATGATCTGCGAAAATAACACATGAAATGGCTCTTAATACAGAAAAAAAAGTGCGAGACCACTTCATCACATATAAATACAATTACTTGTAAATAAGCTAGAGGTTGAGGTAATGTATTGTCTCTAGAGTTCCTAAAAATAGAAGCTCTGTTCTCTAGGAATAGTTCTACTTTAAGCAGAAGATAAGTGCCAAAAAGGTAAATATTTTGGATTTGGGAAAAAAGTTTTCGTTTTCAGGGGAAGAAGGAAAAAAGTTCTCAGTAGCTTTGTTTTTTAAAGCTGAAGGCCAAATTCAGAGTTCAGGGAACGCTGTGTGCACGTTTGCTTAAAGTTATTCTCTCTGTTCGGGTGAAAACATCATTTCAGACAGACTCTCAAAAAAACAGTCTACTGCCTCAGGTGAAAGTTCGACCAAGTTGGAAAATGTCGCTATCATGCAGTTGTGCGCATGTTCGCTTTCAGTGATGTTTCGATCAGCATTGCTTACAGAAGGTCGTACCTGGTTGATGCTGCTCTCATCCTGTACTTCACTACCCTTCAATCGTAGTGGTGAAGTCTCCACGAATGCCGTCATCAGGATAGGTAGCCGCTGGGGACAGCACAATGCATGAGCCTTTACTGGACCCAACAAAGTATCTGCATCCAATGGTACTTCTGATTGTAGTGTAAGACAGGCGTCCAACAGGCATTCTTCGCCGCATAGCATGCATCTCAATACAGGTAAGACACAATTCTGCCATATGGGTCTGAACGAAAGAAACCAGGTCATATTCAGATCTCTTAGCCGGGCTAATCCAAGGACTTTAGTTATGCGGTCCCGATAGCGAATAGCTAGGATCGTTTCTTCCATTGTTGCTGGAGTCTTGTCTGTGACATGGCTTGCCATAACGAAGCAGGAGTAGCAAAAATAAAATGCCTGCTACTAGTCCCAACAGGAGTGGAAGTCCGCCAAAGATGGAATGGACGAAATTAGGAAAAATACCCAGGACTGCTTTGAATGGTGTCAACAGTCCCGAAAAAACGGTCTTAAATACACTCGCGATACCATTTGTATCAGAAATATTTAAGATTTCGTTTAGCATTTCTGCGAAGTGTAGGGGGCAATTTGTTGATAACAATGCATGTATCTCTCCCGTTGTCCTTGAAACTTGGAGATCATACGTTTCTTTTGATGACGTCAAATGAACTGGCGTCTGTAGGAGCACAGTCTTCATTCTGCTTAAAGTATCAATTCGAATAGAAGAGATTTTCAAACTGGGCCAAATTTTTCCCTCCCTGTCTGTAGCGTCATTGGGAAACAATACTCGCTCACAACAAGTGACCATGGAGCTCACGCTTACGAGATAAGGTTTTCCTGGCAGCAAGCCACAACATCTGTGATCTACAATTAGAATGTAACTCCCGTTAGAAAGTCTTTTAAAGAATGGTTCTATTTGTGTTGCTGGTGTGCCGAGCTGGTGACATGAAAGGTTATTTGAAGTCCCTTCACAGGCCCCATGCAAACTTATACCCTGACACAGAAGTATACCACTTAGTGATTTTTCACAATTATTACCACTAAGAAATACACTCTGTCCTTTATTACTGTAACATGTGTGTGTATAAGGTAAGTTCCATGTTGACTTAATGTATCCTTTACCCAACCTTTCATACTGGCCTGCCTGTATATATTTTTGGCAGTATCTAAATTGGAAAGTCGTTATCGGAATAGTTATGATTCCGTGTATTATCCATTCAATGACAGGTCGTTCTGACATTGTCAATGGTAATCTCTCAAGTTTTTCAATGCTCAGAATTGTATATTTTGCACCCTTTTGTGCCAAGCTGATTTGTGTATCAGTAAGGTTAAAGATACTGAATAATGACGTTGTGTTGATTAAACGCCAAGGCACGTAGCCTGAACGCAGATTTTGTAACGTCCAGCCAAGCTGTACAATAGAACGCAATTGGGACTGACCGTGTTGCAACATCAGTAAGTCTTGCTCTATTATATCGATTGCAGATGATACAATACTGTCCAGTGAATATATTCTGGAAGACAGAGTCATTAACCCATTGTCCACAACAGAAAGTGATTTTTCCAAATTAACACGGTCAATTTCCCGTATTTTCTCTGCTGTCTCAATTTGAGTTTCTTTCCAAGCTTCGTTGTAAGCTGCATATATAGAGGCCGCTATGAAACGTTTTTGACGCTGTTTGCGTGGTCCCATAATGAAATCACGTAAGTCAGCACCTTCTTTAAGTAAAGTTAAGTGTTGCTTAATTTCAACCAGTGTGGATGTTTGTAGCCATTCGAGGCAGAGTTTCCCTACACTGTAAGTAGTTATAATCCCTGTATGTTGTCTCTGGGAGTATCTAGGGTCTGGCCTGGTCAATGTGAACCCCTGTATTTTTGTTCAGGAATCTATCTTGACAGTTATTTGTGTCTGCGGGCCAGATCAACCACTTTTTCCAATCAGGATGTGTTCTGTTTTGGTTTAAAATATGGGATACGTCTATTTCAACATCTGTAGTGCTATTACTGTCAGGTGTTGGTTTTGGAATAGACAGTTTGTTCAAGTCTTTAATTTTGGCTAGGCCAAGACAGGTTGTCTGTTGAATTGTATCATTCAAAAATATAATTTGTTCTGGGATCATGCAGGCTCTAAACAATGATTTTGTACCTTGCACTTGCCAATCTTTTGTACCCCAGATTGTTTTCGTTTCCATATTATTGTTCCAGAAATCAAAAACGAATGTTTTCATTTTTTTTAAAAATGTCTCTGAATAGATTAATTTTGTATTTGTAAGCATGGTTTTCATTCCTGTCTTATTTAACATTCTAAAATAAAATGTGTCTGCATTACTTGTGTTAAACCCTGAGAAGTATGAAAATTTTTCATAAAATGTTTTTGAACTGCCTTTTGGTGAAGTTGCACAATGTTCCCATTGGTTATAATTAAAAACATTTCTAGGTTGAGCAGATTTATGCAGATAATGGTGACCATAGTGGTTGTAACAATATATCTGGTCATAATTAGATGAACCTTGCAAATAATCATATTCTGTCAATTTAGCTGACATCACTAGATCTGACATCATATCATTAATACTTTCAAAGTCCTAATCATCAGCGAATGTGCTTGGTTTTACAAAGTCACTTAATGAAATCTTAAATTGATGAGGATACTTCAGGAGCTCGACCGGGCCATAGATTTCGTAATCAGTTTTGTCCCATGCTACCCCACCGGGTATAGGATTGGCTGTGAAGTTTACTGAAGAAAGTTCTCTTTTCTCGATGTGTGAAGACTTGTGTGGTTTCAGGACCAAGTTGATTTTCTGACTTGCTCTGTCCATTGTAACATATTTTCCCTCAATAAAATGTCCCAAGCATAGTACCATGATGAGCCAAAGTATGAGGACAAATATACCTTGTGCCACCCAAAATTCAATCCATGGAGAAATCAGATATGTTTCTTGTAGTTGATGAAAGAGTTCTTTTGCTTTGTCTTTAAAACTTTTTGTTGTTGTTGGCTGTTCCTCAGGTTCACTTGGATCCTCAGAAAAATCATCGAAGTTGATGAAGTAGCCTGATGATGTTCTGTCAATTGTTTCAATTGCTTCTGGATTCCTTTTTGCTTTTGGAATTTGCTTTGTTTCATTGGCATAGTCAGTGGTTACATCATTGTAGATTGGTGTTTCTTGATGTAAGGTTTGGATTTGGGTTTCAAGAGGTTTAAGTTCCATGGCTTTGTTGCATAGTCCTTGTTGATTCACTGTAGGTTTATCAAATGTGATTAGTCTCTCAGTTTGAACCTCTGTATTTGTAGCAAAATGTGGTGTTCTACTACTTCTTGGGAGTCCACTTGGCCTACTACTTGTTATCGGCCACATGATTGTGGTTTAACCAGGTCGATGGATACAACTCGGTTCTCCTTTTTACCAGCAAGGGGCGGTAATACTACTGATCTTGTCCCGTTGATAGCCAAGACAGGTACTGCTTTTCTGTAAGAAGGCCCAAATTCCTTCTTTACCGCGATCTTCACTCTGACCAGATCCCCGATTTTTGGAATCCAGACAGGCCTTGCTGGGACAGGTGGTTTCTCTTCAGTGGTTGTTGGCTGTTTCAACTTTATGTTGCTCAGGTCTTTTCTTGTTTCGTTTAAGTCCTGTAAAATAGTCAAACGATGTTTGATATCAAAGCATTTTTCTTTCACCACTGAAGTTTGACTAACGAGGTCCTGGATCAACATTCTAGTCCCAAACAATAGTTCGTACGGACTGAGACCTCTCAGAGAATTTCTTGGCAGATTATTAAGACTACGTTGGACACTTAAATGTTTGACCCACCCAGCTCCCGAACCTAATACCTTTGCTGTTCTAGATTGTTTTTTCTTTCCACAATTCCGTTTCCCTCAGGATGAAAGGGACAAGAGTACCGCAATGCAATGCCCATGCTGGTCATGGCCTCCTTATAAGCTCGAGAGCTAAAAGCAGGACCCTGGTCAGAATGTAGCATGCCAATTGCGTATGTGCCGATAAAGACTCGCAAATCTTTTATAACAGTTCTGGCGTCAGCCGAGCGCTGGGGCCACATCTAAATGAATCTCGTGCATGAATCCACTGCGACCATGATATATTTATAGTTGCCGTCCCTTTGTAAGGGACCGCAGTGGTCCAGGTAAACACATGCTAATGGTTTATCTGAGAGTAGAAGGGGCGTCTGTGCTGGTCGTTTCACGGTTGATACCTTCATTCTTTGACATATTTCACATTCTAGAACATAGTTCCTAGTTTGTCTTCTCATTTGTCTTCTCATTTGTGGCCACCAACATCTCTGTTTTAATAACGATACTGTGGCTGAAACGTCAGCATGTACAGAAGCAAGCCCCTCGTGTGCCGCTATAATGAGTCCTAACCTATATTCCATGTTTGGAATTGCCCTATCCCCCACTCCAGGGATTCGAGCAAATGGAACGTTATTTGCATCAGTTATGTATGAGTACTTTACTGGAAAGCCTTTCGGGAGTGTTTCTATCGCATCTTTTACCGTAGCGTTGACAGCCTGTAATATTTCGCTGTCTATTTTTGTTTTTGACCGGGTGATGGCAGCTACGGAAGCCGTTTGGACAGCTGACTTCGCTGCCTCATCAGCCAATGAATTCCCTGCAACGTGAACGCCATCACGTTGATGACTCAGTGTATGTATCACGTGAGTCTTTTGTAGTTCCTTTTGTAAAAGAACTACTTGTTCCCAAAGCGTTTTGTGCTTAATTGTGCCACCTTTTGCATCTTTAAATCCGTTCTGAACCCAGATTTGCAAGTATTCATTGTAAGACTGAACGCAATAATATGAATCGCACACTATGAGTGTGGGGAATTCGCGATCTGTATTTTCAAGCGCCATCTTAAATGCTAGTAGTTCAGCTCGCTGAGCTGTACAATCTCCCAGAGATTGCGTTTTAGTGACCAGTGGTCTAAATTTTCCTTCGTGCCAGCGACCTTTAACAATCGCGCACGCAGCACTGTAAGCTTGTTTACCCCCAACTGCGGGTTGTGCTGATCCGTCCATATATATTATACAGCCGTAATGTTCAAGAGGCAGGATTTCGGTCGGCAGAGGACATTCAAATTCATATTGGAGAAATTCTTGTGTTTTTAAATTAGGATCAAATTCGTATACCACGTCTGTTGCAGCAAGAGAATTAGCCCACTGTATCCATCTCGGATGTAGTGCTTTAGCATTCGGAATGCTTGCCTTTGTTACTGCCTCCAGGGCTGGTACTGGTGTCACGATGATTATTCGCTTACCTTGTGCTAGGGCTCTTTCTTTCGCTACAGCAGTCTGTACCGTGGTTAGAATTTTTTCCGTTGGGCTAAATTTCATTTCAGCTTTTGTGTACAAATGTGATTTGTATGCTATTGGTACCGTTTCTCCCTCATTAGAGGTTAGGTATGTGAATCCGCATCTTCCTGGGATGACTCGAATCACAAGGTTGCGTGTGTTATCGCGTGTTTGCAGTTTTGTTTTAACTAACATGTCTGTTTGTAAAGATCTCAACATTTCTGTGTGTTTTTGAGTCCAATTGATTCTTTTAAAGTCTGGTTTTATTAGGTCATAGAGAGGTCTAACCCTCTCTGCATAATTTAGAATGTAAGTTCTTCCGAAATTCAGAAAACCTAGAATTGATTGTACGTTTTTCAGCGTTCTTGGTGCTTGGATTACAGCACATTTCTCTAGGAAATTGTCAGCCAGGCTTTTGCCTTCACTTGATAATTCATATCCTAAAAACAGGACAGTTAGATAGGCAATTCTTGACTTTTTGAAGTTGAATTTGTAACCCTCTGCTGCGAATCCAAGTATTATGGTGTTCACTCTTTTCAAGTGAGTATCCAAGTCATCATCTGTTAGATAGATGTCATCGACATAAGATAATGCCTCATCATCATATATTTGTAGTAACTCTGTTACTCTCGCTGAGAATAATCCTGGGCTGTTCTTGAACCCCTGTGGCAAACGACAGAAATTTTTCTGCGAGCCATTTATTGAGAACGCGGTCAAATATCTGCTTTCAGGTGCTATATTTTGACAAAAGAATCCATTAGAGATGTCTAATGTTGTTTTGTATTTTTTGCGCACTATGCTATTCATTAGTGCTGCACTGTGTGAGTTTTGTACTGCAAAAGTTTTGCAACATGAGTTTAGGTGTCTGTAGTCCAAAACTAGACGATATGAATCATCTGGTTTGGAGACAGGAAACAAAGGATTGTTCATTTGTGAGGTGCAAGTTTCAATCACCCCCTGGTATTCAAGTTGATCTAAGATCTCCCTGACCTGTTTTTTAGCTTCTTGCTTAATTGGGTACTGTCTCTGTGCAGTTGGTTGAGATTTTAACTGGATTTTGTGAGGAGGAGAGTCCTCATCCCATCCCACATGGTTTTTATATAATGCAGGAGCTTGGGCTACTGCCCACTTCCTTGCAAGTGTATATTTTTTATGAATTGGAATATGATTTGAGAAGGCAGGCATAATCATTTCCTCGCCATGAGGGCACTCCCTGACAAACTCTGGTGGCCAGTCTTTTTCAGCTAGTAGGATGTCATAGCCATTGGAGAGATTATCCCAAAATAGACCCCTTATTTTCCTAGTCTTATCTCCCTCTATACGTAATGTTATTTCATATATTTTATGAGGTTTGCTAACTCTGGTATCTGCAGTTTCCACCTGAATGTATTCATTCGTGTCCACTGTCTCCAGATGATTCATCAGGATCTTGCGAGCTATGCTCACTTCTGCTGCGCTGTCTAGCATTGTCTGAGCCCATTCTCCGTTTTTCAGATGTGTCCTCTGTATCCTCGGCATGTTTGATTACTTTAATGCTGGCTACCTTCTTCTTTGGAAATTGTAACTTTTTATTTTGATGAGCAGGTTCTTTGTCTTTGGACTTGACGTGCTCTTCCCTGTGTTCTGACCGTCCTCTTCTTTCCGATTTCTGCGAGGAAGTCTGAAAAGATCGAGAGGGACGTGTATCAATATCTTGATATCTATCATGTTTCTTTAAATGATCCCTACTTCTAAGGTTGTATCTTTTCTCAGAGGGCTCCCTTTGGGGAGACTTGTGTCCTTGGTCCGAAGATCTTTCTCTCCGCCGAGGAGACCTTCCTCTGGACTGGAATCTTTTTTCTTTGGGAGTGGATTGTTTGTTTCCATCCCAGCTCTTTTTTGGAGTGTTTAGATTATTTTTAATAAATACCTTTTCAGGATTTTCAGTTAGTTGGGGTGTGGAAAAGTAAATTTTGCCATGTTGTATGTGCCTACGTGTTCCCCATCTTATGTTATATGTGCATGATCGATATGCATGTATGCCCCTCTGATCGATTAAAGACGCAATTACAGTTGTGTCCATCTCTAGTATGCCAGTTTCCAGTCTTCGTGAAAGCAACGAATATTAGGCCTATGTAAACCTACGTTGCCACATTTTACAGTGTGCACGTTAAATTCATTGAATTATCCCCGTTTCTAGGCCTCAAAAGGGCCCGGACTCAGATTCGGCTCCTGTCTCCTGAATCCTCTCCGAGGAGCGATACAGCCCCCACCTGTATCCCTGACCCTTAGCTTACTTCATGCCTCGCAGTGCCCGGCCCGGCCTGGCTCTGCCTCCCAGTCTGCCAAGATTATGTTATGATTCTAGTTATCAGTCCAGCCCTCCTTCTCTGCATTCCTAAGCTACTGAATCACATCAATAGTTTCCGTCATGGTCTAGCCTTTATGTCTCCATGTAAGGGAAATACTGTATTAATATTCATAGAATATTCCTCGCACACGAACCACATGTAGAATAATGCATGCACCAGTCTTAATGTCTATTAGCCTTTACCCTGATAACTTTTGGATTCTATCAACATGTTCTCTAAACATCAGATACTAGATATGCCTAGGTACATGTCGCTCTGACCCTCCAGACTTTAGTCTCCTCTTCTAGCGCAGAAGTCATAGCCCCCAGTTTTCCCTGGTAACACGTCATTGCCCATTTGCGCGCACCACTAGGTTAAAGGTCCCAGCTGCTCAGGTAGCCCCCTCCATGATTCCGCCCCGTTTATGACATATTCTGTTACGTTTACATCACATGTCTATGTATACGCCCTGTACACGCCTCTTGTTACACCCACTTTATGCCTTATCTTTCGCGACTGCTACAAACCACGCCTACTGCTACGCCTACTGTATTGAATGTAATGTGTTTTGTTTAACTATATATACTGTGCACTGTTATTAAAAGTGGCCCAGTCCCTTATTTCCAGATCCTGCCCCTGGCAGCTGCCATCCTATTCCCATGCAGGCTGTCCTGTTCCTGTCCTGTTATGCCTGATTAAAGCCTGTCAACTCCAGCTACCTCGAATCTTGACTCTTATTTATTGAGCTACCTGTTTATTGATTATAGTCAAAAATAGATCCGGTAATTAATTATTTATTTACCACATAATGGCGCCCGAATAGGAACTTGCCCTTTCCCCACGCGCCGGAGAAGCCACGCAGGCCCCCTGATCCTCTGCAGCCGTGACGGAACCATACCGGCCACGCGCAGATATTTCTGCTTCAAGTATCCCTCAGGCCCACGGAGGAGACGGAGGTTCAATCAATCAATCAGGTCATTTGTATAGCGCACTACTCACCCGTAGGGTCTCAAGGCGCTGGGAGGGGGGGGGTGCCGCTACTGCTCGAACAGCCAGGTCTTGAGCTTCTTCCTGAAGGAGAGGTGGTCTTGGGTCAGGCGCAGATTGGTCGGCAGTGAGTTCCAGGTCTTGGCGGCCAGGTGGGAGAAGGATCTTCCTCCTGTTGTCGCTCTTCGGATGCGGGGGACGGTGGCGAGGGCGTGGTTGGTTGATCTGAGGAGGCGCTTGGGAGTGTAGAAGTTGATCCGGTTGTTGAGGTAGCTCGGGCCTTGGTCGTGTAGGGCTTTGTGCGCGTGGGTGAGGAGCCGGAAGGTGATTCTCTTGTTGACCGGGAGCCAGTGCAGATCTCTCAGGTGTCCGGAGATGTGGCTGCGTCGGGGGATGTCGAGGATGAGTCTCGCCGAGGCGTTCTGGATCCGCTGGAGTCTCTTCTGGAGTTTGGCAGTGGTTCCGGCGTAGAGGGCGTTGCCGTAGTCCAGTCGGCTGGTGACGAGGGCTTGGGTGACCGTCTTCCTCGTCTCGGTGGGGATCCACCGGAAGATCTTACGTAGCATGCGCAGGATGTTGAAGCATGACGAGGAGACGGCGTTGACTTGTCTGGTCATGGAGAGGGAGGAGTCCAGGATGAAGCCCAGGTTGCGTGCGTGGTCCGTCGGTTTGGGTGCGGTGCCCAGGGCGGGGGGCCACCAGGAGTCGTCCCAGGCGGAGGGCGTGGAGCCCAGGATGAGGACCTCCGTCTTGTCTGAGTTCAGTTTCAGGCGGCTGGTCGTCATCCATTCGGCTACGTCTCTCATCCCTTCGTGCAGGTTGGCTCTGGCGGTGGCGGGGTCGTTGGTCAGGGAGAGGATCAGCTGGGTGTCGTCGGCGTAGGAGATGATGTTCAGGTTGTGTTGGCGTGCGATGGCCGCGAGGGGGCTCATGTATACGTTGAAGAGGGTTGGGCTCAGCGAGGATCCTTGGGGTACGCCGCAGATGACTTTGGTGGCCTCTGACTTGTACGGTGGTAGGCGGACTCTTTGTGTTCTTCCGTCGAGGAAGGAGGTGATCCATTCCAGCGCCTTCTCCTGGATTCCGATGTTGCTGAGGCGCTGTACTAGGGTGCGGTGGCAGACAGTGTCGAAAGCCGCGGAGAGGTCCAGGAGGATGAGGGCCGCTGTTTCTCCGTTGTCCATCAGAGTTCGAAGGTCGTCGGTGGCGGCGATGAGGGCGGTCTCGGTGCTGTGGTTCGCTCGGAAGCCGGACTGTGAGGGGTCGAGGGATCCATTCGTCTCGAGGAAGGCGGCCAGCTGTTTGTTGACGGTCTTCTCGATGACTTTGGCCGGGAACGGGAGGAGCGAGATGGGACGGTAGTTCTTGAGGTCGGTGGGGTCTGCTGTGGGTTTCTTGAGGAGAGCGCTGAGTTCGGCGTGCTTCCAGCTCTCAGGGAAGGTGGCGGAGTCGAAGGAGGTGTTGATGATGTCCCGCAGGTGGGGTGCGAGGACAGCGTCGGCCTTGTTGAAGACGTGGTGAGGGCAGGGGTCAGTCGGAGATCCGGAGTGGATGGAGTTCATGGTGCGGATGGTGTCTTCGGTGCTGATCGGGGTCCAGGTGCGGAGGGTGGTGGATGGTGGCGTCGTTGCGGTTGTGGCTTGCGTTGGTTGGTTGTTGAAGCTGTTGTGTATGTCCGCGATCTTGTTGTGGAAGTAGGACGCGAGGGAGTTGCAGAGGTCTTGCGACGGGGTGATGTCGTTGTTTCCGGCGTTGGGGTTGGAGAGCTCTTTCACGATGTTGAAGAGTTCCTTGCAGTTGTGTGCGTTGTTGTCCAGCCGGTCCTTGTATGCATTTTTCTTGGTGGCGCGGATCAGTTGGTGGTGTTTCCGGGTGGCGAGCTTGAGGGTGGTCATGTTGTCCGTCGTTGGTTCCCTTCTCCAGGCTTTCTCGAGGGCTCGACAGTTCTTCTTGGAGCACTTGAGTTCGTCGGTGAACCATGGTGTTTTTCTGCTGCAGGATCTGCTGGGCGGGGTCCTCAGAGGGGCGAGTTCGTCCGCGCAGTTGCTGATCCACTTCGTGAGGTTGTCGGCGGCCTGGCTGGGGTTCGCTGAGCTGGCGGGGGGGTGCTGGCTCAGGGAGGCGGTGAGCTGGTCGGCTGTGATCTTGTTCCAGCTTCTTCGAGCAACCTGTTGCTGGAGGTGGTGGATCGTCGTTCTTCTGAAGGTGAAGTGGACGCAGCTGTGGTCCGTCCAGTGGAGTCCTGTTGCGTGGCTGAAGGTGACGTCTTTGCTGGATGAGAAGACGGCGTCGAGTGTGTGTCCGGCGAGGTGGGTGGGGGTGGTCACTAGCTGCTTGAGTCCGAGGTTGTCGAGGTTGTCGAGCAGGGTGATGGTGTTGCGGTCGTTGTTGTTCTCCAGGTGGAAGTTGAGGTCCCCCAGGAGGATGTAGTCGGCGGAGGGGAGAGCGTGCGGGCTGACGAAGTCGGCGATGTCCTCGCTGAATCGTGTGCGCGGTCCCGGGGGTCGGTAGATCAGGGTGCCTCTGAGGGTGGTCTTCGGGTTGGTGTGTATCTGGAAGTGCAGGTGTTCAGCGGTGGTGAGGGTGTCGTCGGTGTTGGTCGTGATGCGGATGGTGTCTCTGTGGATGATGGCGATGCCTCCTCCGGTCTGGTTGTCGCGGTCCCTCCGGGTGATCTTGTAGCCCTCTGGGATGGCGATGGCGATGTCTGGGGCTGAGGAGGCGTTCATCCAGGTCTCGGTGATGAAGGCAACGTCGGGGGCGGTGGTGTCGAGCAGGTCCCAGAGTTCTACGGCGTGTCTGTGGACGGAGCGGGCGTTGAGCAGGATGCACTTGAGGTGGGTGCTGCTGGAGGTCGGCTTGGCGGGTGCAGGGAAGGTCCGGATGCAGGTGAACTTGCAGGCGAGGCAGCTGAAGGGTCCGTGGGTGTGCTTCGGGGCGGCTCGGTGACATCCTGGGATGTGGCCGGTGTTGAGTGCGATGAGGTCGGCGGCGCTGTAGGTTCGTCGGGTCGGCTTCCGTCGGTGGGGGCCAGGGGTCCTGGCGCTGGTCGCGGTCCGGTCGCGGACGGGCGCAGACGGGCTTACCTTTGGCGCGCCTTTGGCGCACAATCGGCGCGCCCGCTGCGCGTCAACGCTGCGCGTTCGCACGGTCGCCATTTAAGGCGAAGTGCGCGGGTGGGCGGAGCAGCTGGGAGGCGGGAGCGGGGAGGGAAACAGAAGAAAAAAGGGGCGGGGCTAAGGCGGTGGCGGGAAGCGGGAGCGGGGGGCGGCGAGATGGGCAGATGCAAAGACAAGCACAAATTCAGGCAAAAAACGGGAGCAAAGGCAGTGAAACACGAAGAAAACAAGCAAGCACAAATTCTGGCAAAAAACGAGGAAAGAGGCAGTGAAAACACGAAGAAAACAAGCACAAATTCGGGCAAAAACGGGGAAAAAGGCAGTGAAAACACGAAGAAAACAAGCACAAATTCGGGCAAAAACGGGGAAAAAGGCAGTGAAAACACGAAGAAAACAAGCACAAATTCGGGCAAAAACGGGGAAAAAGGCAGTGAAAACACGAAGAAAACAAGCACAAATGCAGGCAAAAAACGGGGGGAAAACCAAGGAGAGCGCTCAGGGCGGCAGCGAGGCCGGCGCTGAGACAGAGGCAGGCACTGGGGGCACACGCAGCAGCTGGTGGCCGTGCGGCGCGGGGGTGTCCCACAAGTGGGTCCAGCGTCCAGACGAGGCGGTGGAGGAACGCGGCGAGTCCCGACCAGAGCCCAAGCCGAGAGTCCAAGGTCCGAGGTATCCAGAGGCCCACCTGTAACTGAAGTCCGAAGTTCGTCCGTCCGTCGTCGTAGCAGTCCAGTCCAGTCCGAGGCCTTCCGTTCTTGCTGCCCGGTGAGTACCGTTGCTGGGGTAGTATCTAGACAGGGTCAATTAGTTTGTCTCTGGTCCGTGGGTTTGGGTACGCAAATCCAACACGAAGTGTCCACCTAGGTGGATGCATGTCTCTTTATGAGACCGGTAAGTTTCGCACTGTTTTAGCAGTGCATCTAGTCATTCCAGTAAGTTCTGTTCTCGAGAAATTCATGTGTTTCTGTTCTCAGTATTCCAGGTAGTATTCTGTTCGAACTGTTATTTTAAATGTTATTTCATGTGTTTTCAATGTCGTGGTATGAGTGATTTGTTTTCAAGTTATTATTGTGTTTATTGTGTATTGTATTGTGTCTAGATTCCAGTCTAAGTCATGCCTCTGTTCTCGAAGTTACGTCAGTTAAAAACCAGAAAAGGTCTTCTCGAAGAAGCAGTTCCTGTCCCGCCTAGGGACAGTCCAGGTCATTTTATGTATCATAAGCATGGCATAAGTGCCATATTATATCTAGACTTATGGGTTGAGTATACTAAAGATCTAGAAGAGAAATATAGATGGCCTGTATCAGGTACATGGGATGCCGAGTGCATCATGCGAGTAGAAGAAGCATTATGGGAAAAGAAATCCAGACAGTCCCAGAAAGATGCCATCGAGTTATGGCGCAAAGAATCTCATAAAAGAACCGAAAAAGAAATCAGAAAAACATAATTAAGTAGGGAATCCTCAGAAAGAGCCCAAGAAAGGGAATTAATCGAAGTAGGTGAACGAGTTAAAGTCGAACAGTCAGACAGACAGAGAAATGCCCTTATTAAGGGTATGTACCCTCTTCTTGCCGAGGGCTTGCCGAAAGCAACCCCGGAAGCACCATGTAATTTCCCGCCGCCATTAGTTCCGATTAAGCTACGTCACAAACCGACCGCAGCTGATATTTTTCTCTCGTCCTATTTGGACGACACAGTCCCAGAATATGCTAATCCTGTTCCGTCAGCTCCTGTAAATAATGTAATCCCTGTTCCTCCAGCCACCGGGGCACCCGTTGCAGTACCTGTTACGGTGCCCCCGGTCCAGCCCACAGTACAAGTACCCGCTACATCAGTCACTCTGCCAGCCCGTACAGTACCCGTCGATGATTCTAGTTTAGGAGCCGCGGGGGGAGATCCTCCTCGTACCCCGCCGCCACACAAACGTGTAACGTTACTTGAGTTACATGAACGTGCGTTACAGCGTACGCCCAAACAGCAGTCCGTTGCAGATATCAAACGAGCTCTTACTGAATGCCGTTATGATCCAGTCCCAGGCGATGATAATATGGTCATATATTCATTGCGTGTAAGACGGGTGACAGAGTATTTGGACACCCTACCAGATATGAAAGAAGATCTAGACAGAATATATCGTTTCATTCGTACAGGAACGGACCCAGAAAGTATTGGCGAAGCCATGTCTCAAAGGAAAGCCGAGACTCAGCTCATGCTTTTAAAGTTTCTAATTAATTGTTTAATAAGGGAACAAGATTATCCGACTAAAGATCCGACCGAAATGAAAGTCCTGACAAGGTGGAGTGATAATATAGCCGAGGGAAGACACAGGACACTAAGTGGTATAGAGAGTATGTACAAGAAAATTCGTAAGGAAATAATAAGGTTACACGAGAAACGCAAAGCAGCACAAGTAAGTGAGAAAGAAGACGACTCTGATACTGAAGAGGTAGACGATGAGAATACCGCCAGAATAGCGTATGTAGGTAGAACTAGACTTCCCGACCGACATTCACGTCTAGATCACAAGAAAGTTTTTCCTCCTCCAGCACCAGAACAAGGTTCTCTTGAGCAAGTATTTCAAGCTACCGATCACATTCTGAAATCACGAATCGGTTATAGTGAACTTAGTACTATGCATGAACAAGAACTAGCCTGATCAGCAGTCCGATGGACTACTGATTCTACCACTTTTCCAGACGAAATAGTGGCACAAATGTTTCTGAAACTGCCCCCAGCCGAGCAGCGACTGGTGGGTATGTATATGATCCAGCACCTCATTTCACTGTATGAGGGACAGCATTCTGATCCAGGTCCGTTACATGATGTTCTGAACGAATTACTCCAGTATAGATGGAGAGGTTTAGGTACCGATTTAATTAGTATCATTCTAGAACAGCGCCACAAATATAGAACGTTTCTGAATCCACATTTTGTTCATGTCTCACCTCCAGAAAGTAAATCATTCTACATAGATAGACAGCATCCGTTACGAGAAGTACATCCAGTTAGGACAGCGGGTGGTGAAATGCAACGAGTATTTGTTTACACCCCTATCACCAAGATGGAACTCTTAGAGATGAAGAAATTAATTCCCTGTCACGACAAAGACCCAGCAGGGTTCCATCGAGAATTAAAAGACATGCTCCGTATGGGAGAATACACATATCCAGATATCATTAAAATGTTAAAGGTCCTGTTGCCCGCAGGGGTATATGAAAAACTCAAGGAAAAAGAATGGGAGGTGGGAGAGAAAAAGATTGATTGGACAGCCCTAGAGGCTGAAGATAAAATACGAGTACCAGGTACCGGTCTTGGGGACAAATGTAAAGAATTGCCCGAGTTATTGATCCAGGTGTTGCCAAGGTTACTAGCCACGAAAAAGGAAGATTGGGATGCAATCTCAGCATGTAAACAGAAACAGGATGAAGACACTAGTGATTTTTATTCTAGATTTGAAAAATGTTTTATTATTAACAGTGGTTTGAAGACGAGTAGCGAGTCGTACCCTCATCTTTTTGTTACCAAACTAGTCGAGAATTCAAGTCTACAAGTTAAAAATCGAGTTTTGAAAGTCGAAAGTAGTTGGCAAGCTAATACTCCGTCACAAATGCT
Source organism: Lissotriton helveticus (assembly GCF_964261635.1). Classification (NCBI taxonomy): domain Eukaryota; kingdom Metazoa; phylum Chordata; class Amphibia; order Caudata; family Salamandridae; genus Lissotriton; species Lissotriton helveticus. The sequence goes on from NC_136061.1 coordinate 2,096,795,934, forward strand.
CCAGATGCTCCAGTATCACCAGAACAGAATCAGGGAAGAGCAAGAACACGAAAGGAGACGTATGAAAGACACGAAAATGAAAGTATTAGTTGCACAATCTGTTCCACAAGACAGTCAGAAGAGGGGTCCGAATCAAGCCAGTCATCCTGCAGCTCCCGTTAAAGGGACTTGCAATTATTGTAAACAGCCAGGTCATTTTATAAACGAGTGTGCAGTTCTGAAACACAACATAGCAACTGGTAAAACTAAAGAAAGACCACGTCCGCCTAGACAAGAACAAGTTTCACAGACTTCTCAGTCACCACAAAATGCACAACAGACAGTTCCAGCACCGCAGCCTATCGCTGCAACACAGCATGTTACACAGCAGATGTACCAGTATGCCCAGACAGAGTATCCAGAGTATCAACAGTATTCATGAAACAGCCTAGAGAGGGAGGTAGGCTTGCCTCTCATCGAGATACCTGTAGATCAAGAGGGTCCCTATGTACACAGTCAAGTATTAGGGAAAGACAGAAAGTTTTTGATTGATACAGGGGCAAGTAGGACTACTATCAGTCATGACGAGGTTCCAGGGGCTCCGCTCTCAGGCTCTAGAAATATTTCCCTTGGATTTTCAGGAAAGCCTATTGTTAACGAGATTTCAAAACCAGTTTCTCTAGAAGTTGGTCCATTGTCCCGAACTACTGATTTGTTACTTACGAAATCATGTCCAGAAAATTTGTTAGGCATTAAAACGTTAAAGGAATTAGGTGCAGTAATTTGCTGTTCCCCAGAAGGAGTCCGATTGTTTTTGCGTGACTTTAAAGGTCACTATGTATTACGTGATTTTGATCCGAGACTATCGAATGTACCGCAGCATTTATGGGCGCAAGGTCCAACTGATGTAGGTTTTATGCACATCACACCCCATCGTGTGACTCTCAAACAAGGTATAGTTTTGCCACGAATCAGACAGTACAGATTGCCACCTGAGGCTGTGGCAGCCTTATCCAAAATTATCGACGAGCTTATTGCTCAAGGAGTGGTTGTAGAAACTGACTCCAATGTATGTAATTCTCCTATTATTCCAGTCATGAAACGTACTGATCCAAATGCACCTCCAGTATATCGATTAGTGATTGACCTTCGAGAACTTAATAAATGTATCATACCCCAGTACCCAGTAGTCCCAGATATTTCATCCCTATTGACAGCCATTGATTCTGAAGCTACATTTTTCACTGTCATCGACCTCAAGAATGCATTTTTCAGTGTCCCCATTCATCCAGACAGCCAGTACCTTTTTGGTTTTTGTTTAAATGGAAGGAGCTATAAATTCACACGAGCTCCTCAAGGTTTCACAGAAAGTCCTAGTATTTACAGTCAAGCACTCAAGAGACAACTAGACAATATTCACATGCCAACTGACACTGCCCTGCTCCAGTATGTCGATGATCTATTGATCACAGCCCGTTCTGAACGTGACTGCGAGCGTGCGTCACTTACCGTTCTGTATTTTCTGGCCGAGCAGGGGCACAAGGTGTCCCCTTCGAAGCTTCAATTCTGTGTCCAGCAAGTGATCTACTTAGGCCACTTACTGTCCAAGTGGGGTAGGCAGTTGACACCAGACCGTATCCAGTTAATAGCGAGTCTTCCACAGCCCAAGACACAGAAGGAGGTACGAGCTTTTATTGGCCTCACTTCTTATTGCAGACAATGGATTCCTCAGTATGCATTTCTAGCCAAGCCACTGATACAGTTAACGACACAGGAGGCAGCCGTATCGACTGTCCTCCCTTGGACCCAGGAACATACACTTGTTTTTAATGAATTAAAGAAAGCCTTATGCCAAGCACCTGTTCTAGCTACACCGAACTACAGTAAGCCTTTTACACTTTTTGTCACAGAACGTGATGGTACTGCATTATCTGTTCTCACACAAGATCAAGCAGGACAGTACAAGCCCTGTGCTTATTTTTCGAGCACATTAGATCCAGTAGCCCAGGCTCTGCCTGCGTGCCTCAAGTCAGTTGCAGCCACAGCTCTAGCTATCAGACAAAGTGATTCCATAGTGTTAGGACACTCCCTGACAGTACAAGTTCCACACTCCGTGGAAGTTCTTTTAAACCGAACACAGACTCAGCACTTGACCATTGCACGTTTAACAGGTTATGAACTGACACTGTTCCAGCCACACATAGAAATCAGACGCTGCAACGTTCTAAATCCTGCTACACTGTTACCGTCAGTTACTTCAAATCCTGCCGCACATGACTGTGTGGAAGTTGTTAACACTATGACTAAGCCAAGACAAGACCTGACAGACATTGCATTACCAAATCCCGACCTGACACTTTATGTGGATGGTTCATGTATGAGAACTAGTACAGGAGAACTAGTAGCCGCGTATGCAGTGACTACTGAAACCGAAGTTATAGAAACACACCGTATTGACACCCTGTCTGCTCAAGCAGCAGAGCTAGTTGCTCTGACCCAAGCCTGCATACGTGCCAAGAACCTGAAAGTAAACATATACACAGATTCACGTTACGCATTCGGAGTTGTACACGACTTCGGAGTGCTCTGGCAGGAGAGAGGTTTCATGACTTCTCATGGAACCAAGATTCAGCATGGTCTCCTCATTCAAGCTCTGTTAGATGCAATACATTTACCGACAGCTATCGCTATCATGAAGTGCAAGGCACATACGAAAGTTACTGATATCATTTCCCAAGGTAACGATCTAGCAGATCGAACAGCCAAGCTTACAGCTCAGACACCAGACATTCCAGTTAACACGACACAGACACTCACTCCAGATCAGACTACATGTATGACAGTTAAGCACCCTACACAAGATGTCATAGACATACAGTTACATGCTACTCCCGAAGAAATCAAGAAATGGTCCGAACAAGGAGGGGTCCAGACAGATCAGGGATGGGTGACGAAGGGAAAAGCCACATGGTTTCTCCCCGACTCCATGGTTCAAGTCATTATCAATACCGCACATAGTCCAGCACATCTAGGAGAAAAAGCTATGCTAGATAGTATTCAGAACCTTTGGTTCAACAAACACTTACGAGCTGCAGCCAAGCAGAAAGTCCGTACCTGTATGATATGTTGCCAGTTCAATCCAGGTAAAAGTGTCCCGGTGGAACAAGGTGGATTCCAACCTCCTGACCACCCTTTTGAAGTCCTCCAGATGGATTACATTCAGATGGAGCGATGTCGAGGTTTCAAGTATGTCCTCGTAGTTGTATGCGCTTTGTCCAGGTGGACAGAAGCATATCCAGTTCCAGATTACACAGCCACGACCACTGCCAAGCAGTTGGTTCGTGAATTCTTTCCCCGCTATGGACTCCCTAGGGTCGTGTATTCTGATAACGGCCAGCCATTCTCATCCGAGTTAATGAAACATGTTTCCCTTTTGTTAGGGTACCAATGGAAGTTCCATTGTGTGCGCCATCCTGAAGCAGCCGGTCTCGTAGAGAGACATAATCAGACCCTGAAAATCCGCATTGCCAAAGTATGCAAAGAGAAAGGTGTAGACTGGCTAGTTGCCTTGCCAGTAGCCCTATTTTTTATGCGGATGGTTGCACACTCCAGATCAGGTCTGTCTCCGTATGAGGTCGTATTCGGCCGCCCCCCAAACATGTGGGGTACACCCAGACCCCGCAGTATTACAGATGTTTCCAGTAATATGCTGACAGATTACCTAGCTTCCTTGATGTCTGCCCTACACTCTTGTCGTTCACAGGTTGCCGCTGCATTTCCAGACAATACTGAAGTGAAACCGCATGAGGTCATTCCAGGCGACCTGGTCCTCGTCAGGAATTTTGATCGTTCAAGTCCACTGGAGCCTCGTTGGAAGGAGCCGCGACTTGTTCTCCTGACCACCCGCACGGCCGTGAAGTTGGAAGGCCGCAAGGGGTGGGTCCATCTGTCCCACGTCAAGAAGTTCCATGGAGTTCGAGAAAAAACATTTTCTAAGGACTGTTCCATTTCTAAAGACTGCCTGAAACCAGACTCTGATCTAAATCCTGAACTAAAAGTTCCTCTGTTAGAGAAAACTCCGCAACAAGAGTATAAGTTAAAACTCCGGTCTAGTAAAATAAGTCAGCCAGTTTAATTGTCTAAGTCCCTCTCGGGTGAAACGGTTAGACAGGTTTCTGACATGTATGAGATAGACCCCCATAGCGAGAGAGTTAGTCAAAACTCTATACGATGTATCGTTTTTCTAAGTTTTATATTGTTTCTAAGTTTAATGGTTACTTGCACAAGTTATGCATTACATTTATGTTTTCCAAGTTCACATGTAAACAAGTTTTCTAATGCTACAGTAGAGCACACATTTAGTGATCTGCCTCCTCACGAGCTATCCTATCGTCTTGCTATGAGAAATAATACATGTATCAGAATGTTACACTATTCACACCAGACCAGCAATGCCACTAATTGTTGGGTGTGTGGTCGACTCCCCCCTTTCCAGACACTGAAGGGAGTTCTGCCACTCTTTCCTTATCCGTTTTCACATAATGGTTCGTGTGGAGCATGGTCCACGTTAACGTCATCCTCCAATGATATGTCCCTTCTGAATAGAACATGTTTCCCAGACAAGCAAGGTCTCTCCCATAGAACAGGGTTAGATCTAGAAAATGAAGTATATGATTTAGGTAATTATTCTTCGAAATTCATGATCCTGAATGTTCAGTCTGATACTACTCCAGATTTGCCTGCTATTTCAGTACTACCAGTCAAAGGCGAATTATGTGTCAGAAAGAATGGTTCCGCACATGTAGGACATAGTGATTGTACTACTATTGTCGAGTATAGTGACAGTGGGAAATCTATTTTCAAAGCCTCACGTCATTCTTATTTTGTTTGTGGTCAGACCGCATATGTTCGTCTGCCCCTAGATTGGGATGGAACATGTTACATTGCCTTCCTACTGCCACCAGTTTTTCTAGCCCCATCTGATTATCACAGAAACACACATCTAGTGCACGTTAGACATAGAAGGGAGATCGAGTCCCCAATTGTCGATCAAACTGAAACTACTCTAGAACAGTATCAAGACTTCAATAAAGGTTTCTTCTTTTTTATAGGCCCTGTCCAGAATAGTAAGTTAATACGTAGATTAACCAGAACCCTTGAAGCAGTAGTGAATGAGACTACTTCTGCTCTAGGTAACTTGACTGAAGAGCAATCTGCTATGAGATTTGTCGTGCTCCAAAATCGTCTCGTTCTTGACGTCATACTGGCCGATAGAGGAGGAGCATGTAGAGTCATCGGATCTAGTTGCTGCATTTTCATTCCTAATAACGCACCGTCTGTTTATTCAGCTATAACCAGACTTCATAAAATTGCCCATCAGTTACACCAGAATCCAGGCACCTGGACATGGTCCGGTTGGCTCTGGAGTATCATATCTGCCTGGGGATGGAAAATATTGTCATTCCTAGGTATTGCAGTAATGATCATATTCAGCTGCTGCCTCTGTATACAATGTGGCCCTGCGATTTGCGGCATTTGTGCTACCTCTTGCATTCCTAGTCCTAAATCCCGTTCCAAGACAATTCGAGACGAGCAAATGATGCTATATGAAATGATAGATGGTATCATGAATATTGATGTTTCCTGATGGAAACGTAGGGCACAAGGAGGGAATGTGGAAAAGTAAATTTTGCCATGTTGTATGTGCCTACGTGTTCCCCATCTTATGTTATATGTGCATGATCGATATGCATGTATGCCCCTCTGATAGATTAAAGACGCAATTACAGTTGTGTCCATCTCTAGTATGCCAGTTTCCAGTCTTCGTGAAAGCAACGAATATTAGGCCTATGTAAACCTACGTTGCCACATTTTACAGTGTGCACGTTAAATTCATTGAATTGTCCCCGTTTCTAGGCCTCAAAAGGGCCCGGACTCAGATTCGGCTCCTGTCTCCTGAATCCTCTCCGAGGAGCGATACAGCCCCCACCTGTATCCCTGACCCTTAGCTTACTTCATGCCTCGCAGTGCCCGGCCCGGCCTGGCTCTGCCTCCCAGTCTGCCAAGATTATGTTATGATTCTAGTTATCAGTCCAGCCCTCCTTCTCTGCATTCCTAAGCTACTGAATCACATCAATAGTTTCCGTCATGGTCTAGCCTTTATGTCTCCATGTAAGGGAAATACTGTATTAATATTCATAGAATATTCCTCGCACACGAACCACATGTAGAATAATGCATGCACCAGTCTTAATGTCTATTAGCCTTTACCCTGATAACTTTTGGATTCTATCAACATGTTCTCTAAACATCAGATACTAGATATGCCTAGGTACATGTCGCTCTGACCCTCCAGACTTTAGTCTCCTCTTCTAGCGCAGAAGTCATAGCCCCCAGTTTTCCCTGTTAACACGTCATTGCCCATTTGCGCGCACCACTAGGTTAAAGGTCCCAGCTGCTCAGGTAGCCCCCTCCATGATTCCGCCCCGTTTATGACATATTCTGTTACGTTTACATCACATGTCTATGTATACGCCCTGTGCACGCCTCTTGTTACACCCACTTTATGCCTTATCTTTCGCGACTGCTACAAACCACGCCTACTGTATTGAATGTAATGTGTTTTGTTTAACTATATATACTGTGCACTGTTATTAAAAGTGGCCCAGTCCCTTATTTCCAGATCCTGCCCCCGGCAGCTGCCATCCTATTCCCATGCAGGCTGTCCTGTTCCTGTCCTGTTATGCCTGATTAAAGCCTGTCAACTCCAGCTACCTCGAATCTTGACTCTTATTTATTGAGCTACCTGTTTATTGATTATAGTCAAAAATAGATCCGGTAATTAATTATTTATTTACCACAGGGGTTTCACTGGTTTCCCACCCAAACTATCTCTTCCTAGTTCTTCATAGGATTTTTCTATGATTCTGGCAAGTTCAAATGGTTGTTCTGCTATATCTGTTTCTTTCAATCTCTGGCGGATCGCCACAGATGCTGCTTCCCCCTTTATGTTAGCTAGTAATATTGCCGAGACCTGCTTGAAGTCTTTCAGTAATTTCATACCCAGAGTTAAAGCAGGTTCTGGACCGTATTCATTTTGAATCTGTTTTAGCACATCTGGTATTACCGCCATGGACGGAACACCATGTGTTTTTGTGTAAATGGAAGCAAAGACTGTGCCCCAAGTGTCACAGTCCTCCACATGTGGTGCGATCCCCATTGGGAGACAGATAGTCAGAATTCTGTGTTTCTCAACAGGGGTAGTATCCGGAAATACTGCCTCTATTTGAGTGATTTTTTGTGCTAACCAGAATGGAATTTGTTCCCGTTTAATGGGTACTTTGCCTAGACAGGACTGTATGTTTTGTGGTGTGATTTTATTTGTGTTCCCCTGATGAGGGGTCAGCTGTGGAATTTTAATAGCTGGTTGGACTGTTGAAGTCCGCATTACATATTGGACTAATTGTCTGTGTATTTTAATCAGTTGTTTTAGCTGTGCTAAAAGATCTGGTATTGACATTTTTTCAATGTCTGGATGTGGTGTGTATCCGGCTAGAACCGGCCACGTTGCTCCTGGTCTACCTAGTGGACCGAGCCTGGTAATGTGATCATTATGTTTTAGGGCGCCTTTAAACCAGAGCAGGTGCTCTTGGTATTTTAGTGGTATTTCCACCTCCTCGAAAGGCGTGTACTCATCCGGTGGTTCCTCTATTTTGTAATAGTGGAACTCCTTTGTTACAGCGTTTGCTGCTGGAAAGTTTATCCATGAATAGAATACCTCTGTCTGCCGATATTCATGTGCCTCAATTACAAATATGACTGCACCACCTCTCAATGTCAGTACGTTTTCTATAAGTTTTAAGGTTATAGTTTTTCTTATGTTGACCGGGATGAGTATTGCACCCGGGTCAGTCTGTAGGAGACTTGTGTCTTCCGCTAGGAGTTGAGCCGCTATTCTAGCTGCCTCCCTTTCTCCTTCGCTGTCTGACATTTTACTGACAGGAAGGTTTTTTGTTTGCAGATCAGGTTTCCAAGGAAACAAAGATTAGGTGCACAATATTTTGGAACACTGTATCCTTCAACGTTGAATAAACCAAAAAACCATACATAGGAGTCTCCTCCTACTAAGTTTGGCGGATTTTTAACCTTTGACCCACTCCAGACATCTTTGGAGTATTTATGGGAGAAAGGGTCTGTGTGAAAAAGCACGACTGAGTTACTCTAATGCCTTGTGTTAGATTTATCGCCTTACCAAACGTTGGGCGCCATGTAGTGTAGTTCCTATTATCCCAACAGGCTCTGCGCATTGGAATAATATCTTCAATAGTATAGACGTAGGACAGAGGTTAACTAGGTCTTCTACTGACGATATTAGACTTAGGTTTTGTGTGCCAGCTAGCTCAGAGTTCACTAGACACTTTCTCGAAAAGGCGAGGAGGAGTTTAACGTCCCTGGATAGACAAGAAGGGATTTAGTTTCTGACAACCATAGAACATGACAACTTTGCTCCCCCTGATCAAGAGTATATCTCTAGAGTCGTGTGAAAACAAAAGACAGCTATTTTACTCAGTCAATACGTGCATACTTAGTTTCACCAGATTGTAGAGAAAAGAAGAGACGGGCGTGTTCAATAAAAGGTGTTATTTATTGATCAGTCTCTTTTCTCATACAAGAGAAATGAATCGCTACAATTGCAATACTTAAGGTTAAGTAGAATGCATATAATAAAAGCAGGATTATAAAATAATACTGTAAAAGCATTGATATGGTTTCTTAGCCATATGATACTTTAAAATGGATAAAAGATATACATACATATATACATTGACTAATCGTACTCAACTGGTGCTTCTAACTACGCCTACCCCGGTGTACCTGACCTAAGCCTAATACGTGGGAGGGAGTAAGTAAGTAGCAGTTTAAGTTAAGTTTGTTTTGCCAAGAATCTGACTTAAGAATTCTCTGTAAGGGGTTAGTCAGTTCAGTACCTGGGATTTAGAAGGCAGGAGGGCTGGTATCTCTTTCTCAGGACTCGGTATCCCAGTTACCCGCGAGGGCAAGCTGGAAACGCTGGAGGCTGGATTCCTCAGGAAGAGGAAAGGCAGCGTTTTCCTCAGCACGTCAAAAGGGAGGGGCAGCGTCCGTGGGCTCTCCGCATCAGCTGGGCTCCCCGGCAAGTATCGCTGCTCCAAGCTCATCACCACCGTGTCTTTACTTAGGGCAGCGTCGGTATATTTATACCTGAGAGGTGCCGGGTTTGACGTAAGGATGGACATAAGACGTCAGTAAGGATGTCATTAAGAACTGGTCGTTCATACATTCTTTACAGGAGTTCTCGAACGAAATCAAAACAATAGCAGCGGGGGATTTCCCAGGTTTGCTGGAGGCTTGGTTTGTTTAGAGAGCTCGGTGTGCTTTCTAGGGGCTGGAGGAATAGTGCTTGCTCAATGTGACAGCATGCGCTATGACTTAATCTGAAAACGGGTTTCTGTGCCGTTGTATGGATATTAGTGAATTATAACCGGACAAGGGTCAGAAATAGGAGTATCGATACAGGTCCCTAGATAAACATACTACAAGGGCAGATGCCCAAGTCCATTCTCAAAGGAACTAGGGGTGTGTTCTTAGGCAGAGTTAGGATCTGTCTCATGAAATTATTTTCTGTTACTGTGAGGGTGTTCACAGAGTGATGGTCCCACAATTCTGCCCCATATAAGGTGGACCTCCTAGCCTGTACTTTAAAAATTTCAACTGGCGGGCTAATGGCCTTTAAAACAGAAGTTTTTTAAATATTAAAATCCCTCCAATGGCCTGGGTTAATTTTAAATTAGCCTTGTTGATTTATGAGTCCCACCCCATTTTGTCGTTACGGGTAAGTTCTAGATAATCGAAGGTGGAGACCCTCTCTAGAGTTCTGCTATCCATTCTTGGGTGTGGCCAATTGGTCGTGTTTGCGTTAAAGACCATATTTTGGTCTTTTGGATATTAATCACCAAATTCCTCCTCTTGCAGAATTTACTGAATTCGTCTAGGACACGCTGCATCCCCATTGAGGATTTTGAGAGGAGCAGAGTGTCGTCTGCGAACATCAGTGCAGGGATTTTACGATTCGCCAATTTGGGTGGGTCAATGTCCTTAACGGCAAGAAGGTCTTTGATTAGCCCGTTGAGAAAGAGGGAAAAAAGGGTTGGAGCAAGGACACATCCCTGCCTCACCCCCTTCTCAACGGGAAAGGGGGTTGTCAAATTCCCATTTCTGCCGAACCTCACCCTGGCAAATGTTCCCTCATGAAGGCACCTGAACTGGTGACATAGATACGGTGGGGCCCCCATGTTTAACACGATGCCCCACAGCTGTTTGCGATACACCATATCAAATGCGGACTTCAAGTCCACGAACGCGAGGTACAAACCTCCACCCTCCAAAACTATGTGCTTTCAGTGTATCAGTTGTAACCTGAACAACTGGTCGATGGTCGATGTTTTGCTTCTAAAGCCAGCTTGGAGGGGGCTTAAAATATCCTGGTCCTCCATCTATTCGTGGAGTCTACCTAACAACATCCTAGCATATATTTTTTGAGACACGTCAATGAGGCTGATAGGCCTGTAATTTGTAGGGTCAGTTGGAGATCCCTTTTAGTAAATGGGTATAATCTCTGCCTCAGCCCATGCTGAGGGTGACGGCAGCCCATTGAGTATTGCGTTAAAAAGCGATTGTAAATAAGGGGCCCACACTACTTGTTCGCTTCTATATAGATCCCCCGGGATTCTATCAAGCCCTGGGGCCTTGTTAGGTAGAACCTTTGCAATAGCGGCAAGCACCTCTTTCAGGGTGCAGATTGTCGAATCCCCGGAGGAAGATACATTTTGGGCAATGGTTAAACTCCCGTTCATATTTGGATCTTCATTTAGGCTTGAGTACAATTCCTTAAAATGAAGACGCCAGGCTTCCTCACTAATCTTAGCCTCGATGGTAGTTATACCCTCTGCTCGGCCAGTATGGACTAAGTTCCAGAAGGCCCGTGAGTCTTTGTGATCTAAAGCACTTTTTATTGCCTGCCATCTTTCAGTTTCCCACTCTGTTTTCGCATGTAAAATTGTTTTCTTAAACAAAGACTTGCTATCCCTAATATATTGTCTATCTCCCTTTTTTAAACATATCAGGAGTGCTCTTTTTGCAACCCTGCATGCCGAGTGAATCAAAGGTTCTTTCCTCTTGGGCGGCGGTTCTCACTAGGTTTATTACTATAGAAAAAAGGTGCCAGGGTTGCTACCAGTTCCTGGTGTACGTTTCCCATCTCTGCATCATCTACCTCGCAGGATCCAGTTCGTGTCTGGAGGCTTGCCTTTTCCAACAAATGAAGGACAGAAGAATACATGTCTATTATCGTGTCTGGTGACTGTGTTATTACCCCCCATCGGAAACGCCGGCCTCCATCTACCACTGTTATATTGTCAGATTGATCTTTTACTGAGGTCTGCCCAGGTTCTAGTACTTTTACTTGTAGTGTCAGGACCAGAGGGTTGTGATCACCTTCCACTCGTGGAAAGACACGAAACTTAGCAACTTTGTGCCTCATTTCGGTGCTGACTACGATGTAATCTATTATGGATTCCTGGGCAACTTTATTATATGTATACTGCCCGGGATTATCATCGAGAAAGCGTCCGTTGAATGCCCTCAATGAGTGGGTAAGTGTTAAAGAATTCATTTGAAGGACCAAGGGGGTCCATCCCTTTATTGGACATGCGTTTGCCACGGGAATAGATAGAGCAATATCTTCCTCGGAGGTAATCGGTAGCGACAACCCATTGAGGGGTTCGAAGTGGCAATTAAAATCGCCACCTATCACAAAAGAGACTTTCCCTGGAAGTGACACAAGTAGGGCTGTCAAATAATCTAGGGCAGGAGATGTATTCCCATGTTTAGCTGGCCCGGAAAATACGTTAATAATGGCCAGATCTAAATGGCCTATATTGGAGATAAGAATACATAAAATATCTGGTGTATTAGTTTATATTCGCTTCATAGTGTACCCTAGATGTGTACCCACCCTGATACATAAGCCCCCAGACGGTCTGCCTCTTACACCTTTTACTTCTGGCTCACTAAAAGTTATGTAGCCTGCTCTGTGGAGGGTATTTAGAACCCAGGTCTCCTGAAAAAGGCAGATCTCGTGGGCATCCACGAACTTACCCCAATCCGGCTGGTCTAGTTTGCCCAGTAATCCAGCTATATTCCATGACGTACACTTAAGGCCCTTTGCACTTGCTTCCGGCTCTTCCTCAGAGGCTTATTCCAGTTCTTGCCCCCCAGAGTTTGCTTTCGATCCTAGGGTGTTTTCATAGGGCGTGGAGGGTTGCGAGTTCTTACCTTCCTCACCTAGTCTTACACTATTAGGTTTGGGGTCGCCAACCATTTTACCCGTAGCCTCACATATTCCAGATTCACAGTTTCCCTTCCTTCCTCTATAGCCCCGTGTGTCCCTACATTCTGGAGATTGCCCTAATGTCTCACCCCCCATAGCCACAATGGGGTCTCCTAACCGGTCGGAGTCAATCTGTTAGGATGTACAATTTAACGCTAGTTAGTCAACCATGTCCAAAGCACTATATCTGTTGCTCAGGGGAATACTCGAGACAAATCCAAGACCACCCTGGCCATCTCTAAAGCTAGAAATTCCTAACGGAGGTCGCCCTTCCCATATCCTTTCCTGGTGAGCAAACAACTCCACAGTTGTTGTGTCTGTGTAAAAATAAGTTAGGTCCAATGGCTGAATGGAGGTTTTTGCATTTGGGTTTGACCCCTCACAGATGTGGCGGACTGCCCGTCTATCTCTAAAGTTGACTACTATGCAATTTCCTGCTATATCTTTTTTCCTCCTACCTACCCAACTTACTCTACGGACTAAAAGGATTTGGCTATGGGCATTTAAGGGGAGGGGTCTATTAGAGTTCAACCAATGAATAGTTTTGTTTTTTAATTGGCTGTATGTTTCAACAGTACCCTCAGGAAGACCTGGGACCCCTGCTAAGACCACTACATAGGGTACTGATTCAGGGGGCAGATCAATATGCGCCAATACATTCTCTTGGTTAGAAAGTCCTCTAATGCCCCCCTGTGTAGTTGTGTTCTCTTTCAATCGTGGAAATCCGTCTCTCCCTCTCCTAGGTGGTTCTCGGATTTCCAGTGGAGCTCCTCCATTCTCAGCAAAGTTGCTTGCTTCCTTGAACTCTGGAGCATGGGAGGCAGAAGTCTTATTAATATTGTCCATGCCTCTGTTGCCATTTGTTGTTCTGGCCTTGTCCTGACCTTTCGCTAGAGAATTCCTTTGGGTATCAGCTGGGTTGGATAAAGTCAAATGACCTGCTTTCAGCAACCTCTCCTCAATCGATAGTAGTCTGTCCAATAGGGGTTGTAGGGAAGAGGTAATAAGGCCACCAATCTTTAACCAGAAACTCTCGTCCGCTAGCATTAAGGGGCCAGCAGAAGGAGACATTGGTGAAACTATTGAAGGTGTATTCGCACATAGTGAGCCTGGTGTTAGGGTTGGTTCTGTAGTTGAAGCTCCATGCTTGTTTAATTTAGGCATTTTAGGATTTTCCCCCCTTAGTGTACCCCCTGCACGTTTCTTCTTTGGGATTGCCCCTCTGTTTTGAGCAGGTTGATTAGCCAAACCTTTCGGGGAGACCCCTACTGGTACATTGCTGTTTACCTGGGCACCAGTCATTGGTCCCAGTATGTTGTTACATACAGGTACACTTGACTGTTCATGCTCCTCCTCAATCACGGCGGCTTCCCTCTCCTGTGATTGAGAGTTACTATTTGGGCACGGTGCTCCTAAAGCTTTTGTTTTGCGGGTTGCCCTCGGAGGGGTTCGTGCCAACATCAAGTCACCCAATGATGAGCGTTTAGCAAGTCCTAGTTCCTGAGAAACACGACGCTCGGTGACAGCAATTTTGTGAGCTAGGACTGAGTTGGCCCTTGTAATGAATTGGTCCAAAGTCCCAGCTACGTATCCGCCCGGAGGAGCTTTCCTACCCTTTCCCTCATGTCCAGACATCGAGACCAAATTAAGTCAAGTATTTCTAGATAGAAAAGGGGTATTACTTCGTACTGGTAGTTAAATAGTTGTTCACTAACCTTGCATCCGTGGAGGTTAGAGGGGGGCCCAGCCAAGCCTCCACCAGGCTCCAAAGGGCTCAAACGGGCCCGCCCTTGGCCCAGGCTTCGCCAGGCGCGAGCTCGCGCACGTCCCGCGAAGCGAGGGGTCAAATAGCGCTTGTGGGCGGGCGGGCAGGCAGCCACAGGTGAAGGAAATTACGGGGCTCCTGGTCCTGGGAGTCCTGTGTCAACAGCCAGCAGAGTTCCAGGTACGAGCGGCTCCCGCGAAGCGGAGGCCGCAAGGGGTCAAATAGCGCTTGTGGGCGGGCGGGCAGGCAGCTACAGGTGAAGGAAATTGCGGGCCTCCTGGTCCTGGGAGTCCCGTGTCAACAGCCAGCAGAGTTCCAGGTACGAGCGGCAACCACATAGCACTTCCTCTCCCTTTTCAATCCCAACTTATCCATAGACCTATTCTGCCTTCTTTCTTTAGATCCACCAGAGTCTTTCCTCCTCCAACTCTTCTCATCCCATCACTATAAACATCCTTAGCAACTTCTTCACTTTCCCTTCCTCCACCACAGTCCCTTGTACTCATCTCCCCTCTTACTTTTCTCCACCCCGCTTCCCCATTGCAAAATGAATTGCTCTCTTCATCTAATTCTCCCTCAGACCTCAACCACATTGGCCTATTGGGTCTTTGACAAAAATCGTAGAAGAAAGTTTCTACCAGGTGAGTTGCAAGTGATATTGGCAAAGAACAGACATCTCACAAAGGTAGAATTTTGGACAGGCCAACTTAAGTGGATGCATGTTGCCAGATGTCCAGCATGCCCCCTGCCAGCAGTTGGGTCTAAAATCAAAGGTAGTAGTACAGCCACAATATTATGTGGTACATTACCCCACTTCCAAACATGAAAGGTTACTTCAAAGGCAGTCACAGCATTGCACCTTCCAAAAGACACACTAAACAGGCAGAGTATAAGAACCATTTATGCATGTTTTTCTCCCGCACAAAACATATACATCATTGGTAATAGCAATAGACGCTTACTTCAAAGACAAAACAGTCACAGCATGGGCAGCAGAAAGGGGGAACACGGGCCCCGCTGACACCAACATTGTATGAAGGCTGGTGAGGGGGGCAGGGTTATGGCATGAGGATCATCCCTGCATTAAAGTCTGCATTTGAAGATAGGGTTAGTGAAGAAGTCTTCTGTTGAATATAGGGTTAGTGCAGAAGTCTGCTGATGAAGATAGGGTTAGTGCAGAAGTCTGCTGTTGAAGATAGGGTTTGCGCAGAAGTCTCTTTCGAGGTCCCCAGCAATATATGCCGAAGAGGAGTGTAGGGGTGGATGCCAGCTCAGAGTGGCGGGTCAGTGGTCTCCTGCTGATGCCTCTGCCATCTCCCAGACCTCCTTTGTCTTCCCTAAGTGTTGATCTACAAACCACCCAGCCCACTACATTATATTTGTCGGGGCACTAGGAGACCATCAGCCACCTGGGAGGTGTGATGGTAAATCCCATCAGAGGAAAACAAAAGAAGGCTGGTGGATGACAGACAGTCAATCTGGTAAAGGCTGTCAGGTGATGAAGGTTACGAGGCCCAGAGAAAGCAACAAGGTAGGGGCTAAAACACTCAGCCCATAGCAGATGGTAAATACTCTAAAATTAGCACAGATTTCTCACTGTATGTTAGGAGTGGAACAGAGACCAGAATATGTATAAGGCCAGGATGTCACAATAGTCCCACATGCACCATGAAGGCCAGGGTACAAACTCTAGCAAAATCCATGGAACCCTTCTTTGTCATTTAACAAAATAATGTTGTGTTCTACGAAGTGATTGCTACTGCAGATTTTGCAAAAAGTAGATAAGTACTGTGTGGAATGTTTGGGTTAATCTCATCCACTGGTAATTATTCGGGATCCCATTCCAGTGCATGATGGTTTTGCCTACCATACCACCCCAGACAGAAACAAGCAAATTAGCCTTGGCCCTGCTTCAATAGGAATAGCCCTGCTGAGACTGAGAGCCAGAGACCTCAGAACAAGAGCACAAGCAGCCCTAAACCTGTTTAGGCCTGTTTTCCCTGGTCAGTCAGGTGATTGAGTCCTATGATGGAGTGAGCACAGGACCCAAGTCTAGGCTCTTACAGCGTGGCGCTGAAGAAGGCACAAAAGGAATGGTTGAAAAGCCTGAATTACTCTCTACCACTGGTAACAGCTTGAGGCTGCATTCCAGTCCATTATTTTTTTGCTTGCCATGCCATTTCTGACCGGAACCAGCCATGCATCACTGTGAATAACATGTTATAACCTTAACTCGGTGATATCCACTTTATCAGCCTGTGAAAGGTGAAAGGTTGGACGGCCCTGCTTGAATTCCAAATCTCTTCAGATTGCTCATAGGTATCTGTAGATGGCACAAAAATGGCATTTATACCTACCTCCATACACCCAGCTGTATATAATGAGCAGTAAGCAGGTTTATATATGGAAGGTTAATTTTTTTATTTGATCTCAAAACATAATCTTTCTTTTGTGCATTTTACTTCCAATAGTGCTGCGCAATATCACTGGCTTAATAGCACCAAGAAATAAATAAAACTCTATAAAGATGTACGTTATAATTCAATACATTGGTCTAAATGTATGGACTTTTCTGTGGAAAGCAAATTTCTTTTGGCATAGCACAGCCTTTTAACCGCCATGTGATGGGCATTTATTGTGGCTCGCATGTGGAAGTGGAAGTGGTGCTGGATACCCCTGCTATTAACTTGTTGGTGGGTGTGGGGTGTGGTAATGGCATTTTTGACCCCTGCCGATTTCCACCAGTCCACATTAAATATGTTAGGTCATTGTTTTTTGTTATGGCATTGAAACAATCATGAATATGAGACAGGAAGGCAGCAGCGATTTTGTAAAGTAATAAAATCACCGAGTGGCTTGTGTGGACTCTAAACTATCATTGTAGGGAACACTTTAGATGTAACTGAAGGTCAAGCCTGTAGCCTCAGCCCTGACAGCCCAGGCCACAGAACTTGATGGCTGGGAGGGAGGTGGGGTTTGGTTGCCCGTCTGTCTTGGACATCGAATTATTATACACCAAGAAGGGGTGAGGGCTTATAACTCTACTACCCCAGGCCCCCACATGAATTCAGATGTATACACAAAAGGGGTGTAGAGTACACAAAATAAAAGCCACAAGACAAACGCAGGAAAATCCATAAGTTGGAAAAAACTGCCCTCACTCACACACCGAAGTATGTGACATGCTTCATCATTGGGCCTGCTTACAATACGCCCTGGTGTAGCCACACTCAGGGCAGAGCATAAGGGAGGGGAAAAATAATAAATTCCACACAACACTACAAATAACCAAAAGACACAAACAACACGTAACATATAATGTGATGAAACCTGTGCCAATCACCCTGTGATTGAAATAAATAGTGCGACAAAGGTGCAGTTATAGGAAATGCTAAAACTGATTCAGGGTACCAACTGAAAGGATTACTTTATTAGACTTTACTTGGTACCCTCATCAGGATTAAAAAGAGAAGAAATTGGATGGGAAATGTCTTGCTAGAGACTGAAGGATCCCTCAAGACTTCCCTCCAAACACTGCTGTGGTCAACATGTTTCGACCGATTTAATCGTGCCAAAATGGTCACCGCGGTCTTCGTCAGGACTGTCGCCTATTATTTCACTAGTAGCCCTACCGTAATCCGGTTTTGTGGGCCCCCCAGATATGAGCCGGTCAGTCTAGATCCGTGCCCTTCTCGTTGCATGTTGAGGCTTGTCCCAGAATACGGGAACGCATTTACTGAGGGAAAAAAAGAAAATGTCATGGTATGATATTAACCCAAAAACGCCCTCTCCTTCCCCCCATTTTTCTCTGTTTGCCATCTCATTCTGTGCCATGGTTTTTGGGATCACATTCCTTCTACTTGAAATATGACCCAGGGCTATCGGCGAAATTCTACTCGATGGCCCGAATCCGTACACTAGTCTACTGTGGTTTGCCAGTGTACATAACATTAGAACTGACTATGTAACATCCTCACCCGTGTAAATAAGTCCCCGTGAAATCCCACTGTGAAATCTGATCAGTTGCTTTAGAAAATAACACATGAGCGTATAAATAAAGTTGTTTGTTATATTACTCATCGAGTCCATGTAATTTATGAACTCGAACTGGTGCCCGGCGGGAGGGTCCCCCGAGAACACAACCTCTACGTACATGTAAAGGGGGGGGGAAAGAGAAAATAGGAGTGTTACCTTTACGTCTCTCTCTCCCCTATATCAAATTAGATTCCAGCTGAAACATCGATCACGTTGTCTGCCCAGTCTCTACATAGGAGTGCGACCTCCTACTACAGATTCTACCCCCTGAGAGTGGGTTACCCGCTCCTTACTGTTCTTGGGAGGCGTCCTTCCTCTTGTCCCGCTATCCGTAACACCGTGCAGTTGAGGTGTCCGGTGTTAGTGCGGGTTTAAAGGCAAAGGAAGGCGTTTCCCGTGTTCTACGTGCTCGCGTCCCATGTGATACAACGTGGAGACGCGTCACCCTTTGACTTCCGCTACATGTTCCCGCAGTGTGTCCTGGGAAATGTAGTCGGATCTTAACCCCCCACATCGGAGAGTGTGTATTAATGTTAGCTTGCCAAAACAATTTCATAACGGGGTGTTCCTAGTCCCAAAATTAAGGGAAGGAAACAATAACGTCCCAGGTTTTTATATCAAAAATAGGGAATTAATAGATGAAGATCTCGATCTATATGGCAGTGGTATTGGGGTTCTAATTACTTGACCCTCCCAATTATCCTGTTTCTCTCATATTGCTATGGGTCCCGGTTTCATTACCAGCGTGACTTAGTGAGGGAGGCAATAAGTAGCGTAAGTGAAGGAAACTTAGTCTATGAGAAACAATAAAAAGTATTTTTCATAGTAATAAGTTAAGAACAGGTAGAACCATCTCCTCTATTGTAGGAAGACACTCCCAACTGCCATAGATGTAGCAAGATTCACAATTACAATGCCTAAATCAAATCATATATCGGATGTTATCCTATGATTTGATCAGGCTGAAACTCTGAGAGCCTCATGGATTGTCAGATGAGTACATATAGATCTATTGTCTAGCCAGAGCCTGCCATGGTATATCATCGTTCAATCCAAATAGATGGCTCTTAAGACGGTAGACCCATCTTTGTTCAAATTGTAGCAGGATTCTCTGTTCATCCCTTTGGTTCCTGGCTGCTGGTACTTTATCTATAACAGTCCACGTGAGGTCCTCAACACTGTGGGCTTGTTCCAAGAAATGTGCGGTAAGTTTGGTGTTAGATTTCCCGCACCTTATTGTACTGCAATGTTCTGTTATTCTCACACGTACCTTTCTGCCCGTCATTCCCACATACATTTTTCTACAGGGGCACATTAGCAAGTAAATTACCCCCTGAGAATTGCAATTAGTATGTGACCTCTGTTCCCATGGTGTTTGAAGTCCCAGATCTAAGGAATGTGTATTTTCCGTGAGGTGACATACGCTGCATGATCCACATTGTGTGTGGCCTGTGTATGTAGGTAAGCCTGTCACTGTAGTCGTTGGTCCTGGCAGCCTTAAGTTCTTCGGTCTCGTGTGTATTAACAGATCTTTTAGATTGTTACTCCGTCTGAATGAGAGGAGAGGCGTCTCTATATTCATCCCCCTGAATTCAAAACCTTCCAATTTTTTAATACAAGGCGTTTCACCTGCTGTGAGGCCGTATTAAATGTGGATACAAAAACAGGTTTTTCGGTTAGGGGTCTGATGGTCTTCGAGAGTAATACGTCCCGATTAGTATTGAAGGCTCTTTTTCTGGCTCTCTTTATAACCTTGTTAGGATACCCTCGTTGATGTAATTTTCGTGTTAGATTGTCGCATTCCGTCAAAAAATCTGTTCTGTCCGAGCAGTTCCGACTACGTCGGAAAAACTGGCCAACTGGCAAGTTCTCCCGTAATGAGCGGGGGTGAAAGCTCTCAAACGCTAATAAAGCGTTCTTGTCAGTAGGCTTGTGGAATACCTTGGTTTTTAAGCCCCCCCCCACATGGCTCTATGACTAGGTCTAGGTATGGTAAACTCTCCTTTGTTACAGTAGAGGTAAAGTGAAGAAAAGGGTTCTGTGCATTAAGCCATTCTAAAAACAAATTTACTGATGTTCTGTCACCCCTCCAAATCACCAAGACATCATCAATGTAACGTCGCCATAACCTAAGGTGGGTGGCCCAAGGTCCATTGATGTCTAGGATGGTCAGTTTTTCGAATGCACCCACATAAAGTCCAGCTAGGCTAGGGGCAAATACACTACCCATAGAAGTTCCATGGGTTTGAAGATATAGGCCCACTTCGAACTCGAATTTTTTTTTTGTCAAGGCTATTTCAGCTAAATGTAGGATGAATGCTTGTGGTGTTTGGTACAGCCATTCCCTGTCAAAAAGTAATGTCTCCAAGACTCTAAGAGTCTCTAGCTGAGGAATATTCGTATAAAGGGCTTCAATGTCAAGCCCTATAAGAAATTCCGTATTAGGATCAAATGAGACATCCTTCAGCAAGTTAAGGATGTCCAAGGTATCTCTTAAATATGTAGGTAGTTGCTGGACTATTGGTTTTAGGAAAAAATCGCAGAATTGCGATAGGGGTTCCAGTAAAGACCCCATCCCGGAGACAATAGGTCTACCGGGAGGGGGTCTCACTGTTTTATGGATTTTTTGAAGAATATAGAAGTACTGAGTCCTCGGTTGTTGATTTATCAGGAACTCCGCTTCATGCTCCGTGATCCAATCTCCTGTTCTTGCTTCCTCCACCATAGTCATGATCTCCCTTGCAATAGTATCAGTAGGGTCCTCTCTCAATTTACAGTATGTCCTTGGGTCAGCCAACAAACGAAGACACTCTTCTCGATAGGTCTCTAGGTCCATGACCACTGTCGCTCCACCCTTATCCGCAGGTTTCAGAATAATTTCCTTATTATTGCTCAACTCCTTCAAAGCCTCTTTCTCACAATTTGACAAGTTGGAAAAGTGGCCGTACTGTGTGAGATTGGAGGTCTCCAAATCATGGATCACCGCTTGCTCAAAAGCGGCTTCTTGAGGTGGAAGTATAGCCAGTTGTGGTGTAAAAGTGGATTTTGGACGAAAGGGCGTGTCCCCCTTCTGTTCCATTTGTTCTTCCCGATCCTCAAAAAAGACTCTTAATCTGAGATTCCGGAAAAAGGTTGCCAAATCCTGACGAAGTTTGAACAGGTCAGGGTGATTGGTGGGGACGAATCCCAGACCTTTATTGAGGACCTGTTCTTGTAATGCGGAAAGGGTATATGAAGAGAGATTCACTACTAGTGAGGGTTGTGGCTCGTGCCTGGTGCGTTGTTCGTCCTCGGTGTGGTGCCCTGCGCCATGCTCCTGGTTACCCGCTGGGTGATTTCTTCGTCCTGATCGGACCAGTTCACACGTGGCTGGGTTTTCTGTTTGCCTCGGCCCTTTCCACGACCTCTCCCTAAAAAAGGCCCCTGGAAGTTCTGGAATTGAGCATTTTGGTATTCCGGGTTCGGGAATCTCTGGTTGTCAAACTGTTGGTTTTGATATAAATCAGGGGGTGGGTAGCTCATCATGGGCCAGTTATAGGCATTGTTTGGGTATTGTTGAAATGGTTGTTGGAAGAAAGGTGGTCTAGACCCCGCCATTGACCACGCCCTCTGCCTCTTCCTCTTCCTCTTCTCTTAGGTGGAAAGGCATTGTCACTCCCCTCGCTTGAGGTACTGGTGGTATACTGGCGAGGACGTCCTTGTTGATTGCTATTATTGCCCTCTGCCAATTTTTGTTTGGCATATTCATCAGATGTATAAGGGTACGCCTTCTCTCTAGTAAAATTCTTTAAATCCTTCTGAAGTTTTGAAATCTTAGAATGGATTAAATGATCCCTATATTCAGCGAGTTCAGTGTTAATTTGATTTAACTTGTGGTCAAAAGTTGCCATTACAATGTCTGCTTGGAGCCCCGCTTCTGTTGTCTGAATCTTTATCAGGAGGGTATCAGCCAATCGTTTGGCTGTGCGGATAATTAGCACCAGCCAATCCCGAGTCATCGAATTCACACTCACTGACCCTGCTCCATGTCACTCGGAATTACTTTCCTGGCCCGTTTTTATGGGGTTTAACTGCTGCATGTAACTGAAGACAACCTAGAAAGGCGCCTTTTGCGCTTCCAAGTTGTCTTCATTTACATGTAATTGCAGACCCATTTGCGCCCCCATGCGAACACTTTCACGGCCCCCCAGGGGGGCGCGCCCCACAGTTTGAATACCTTTGCACTAGATGAATACTTCACCACACACTAACCACAATGATTATTTTACAGATACTATTCATAGGATACTCCCATTTCACATAACTCCCAGCCATAAACAATAGTTAAGGATAAGTAAAACACACTACGGAACATAAGATGTATTGAACCTAGAAAATTCTACCTCCATACGACTCTTTTTTCATTACACATTGACACAATACCCAACATAAGCATTGGTAGGCCTTTCTATTGATCTGATTCTTTCATCTTCTCTTTTCCTATTCTTTTACTTATTTATTATTATCCTTTTTATCTCTTATCTCTTATTTCTCTCTTGTCTTTATTTCATAGTTTATTCGAAGATTATTCACAAGTGTACAGTAACTCGTATCATCCAGTACATTGTAATCCACGCTTCGTATCTACCACTTATGAAGATACTTCCTGTTCATCATGCGGCTGAAGGTGTTATGTTTCTTTCCAGATGATGTATCATGTCAATTTTATATCGTTGTACACTGTATGCCATTCTTTTGTGTTTTTCTATTGAAAATAAATAATAAAATCATTTGAAATCGAATATACCATATCATTGCATATAGACCCTTGACACTTTTTGAACGTAGATATTCCACCATTGAGTGGGAGACATTAGCTTTTTCATGGGTCATTTCAAGACTTATCTATGGGGAAGAGGTGTTAATTTAAAACTGATAATAAACACTTGTATTCCTTGTAAAAATTCTATCCAAATTTTTTTAACATAAATTACATTCCAGGTGTATACAATGTTGTAGCAGACTGTCTTTGGAAACGTCCTGACAACACTGATATGATCTAAAGAAATTATTTTATTGAGAAATACGTAGCAGATTTTGATTGGTGATGCTCTGATCATATGCAGTAACAAGTTTTGTAAACCTACTTTTGAGAAAGCTTTTTATAAGGATGATTCATTGTTAAATGGTATTGAATCTTCTTCCAGGAGATGGCCTGGTGAAAAAACACTGATGTTACAAGTCTAGTGGAAAGTAAGAGATTGGATTTCTGTCAACTGTGACAAAGTGTTGAAAGATGAGTGTATTATTCCTCTCAAAGAGATCTGTAAGTGAATCCTCAGCATGGCCCATTCCGGACATTTGGGTGAGACACTCACCCAAAAATAGTTAGGGAGAATCTTTGGTGGCCAAATATGGACATGCAAATTTCCACATTTGTAAAAAAAACTGTCATATAAGCACTGAATCTGATAAATTCCTTATTAGTGATAAGGTTTGGTGGTAAACATCCTTTACAACGCAACTTTTACCACGCAGTGCCTTTACGACGCAACTTTTACAACGCAAACCATTACAACGCATTGCGCTGGGGGGCGCTCTAGGATAGGGAATAGGTTTAATGTACTATCCAACACCTTCCCTACTATCCACGGGGACTGGAGTTGGAATAGTAAAATAAACTATTCACTCTCCAGCGCCTAAAAGCACTATGCGTTGTAATGGTATGCGTTGTAAAACTTGCGATGTAAAGGTAGGCGTTGTAAAAGTATGCGTTGTAACGTCATACATCTTGTATGGAATTCCAAGAATACATTTGTAATTGTGTTGCTTGACTATTTCTCTAAGTGAGTGGAGATCAAATGTATTTCTCAGACTACGATTGATGAGGTAATTGAATTTCTTAGTGAATGCTCCATAAGAGAGGGTCTTCTGTAGTATGTGATTACTGATAGTGGAGTTCAATTTACTTCTTTAAAGCTACAAGCATTTTTAAAAAGCAAGTGCAAAATACATAGAAAACAGCATTGTATGCACCAGATAAGATAAGAATAGTCTTGTTGAAAGATTCAATAGAGTTATTGTTGGCACTGTTCAGGCTGCTATTGCCAATAGGTGTGATGACAAACAAATTGGTATATAAAAATGTAGGCATATTATTGTTCGCTGTATTCCACCACAGATGTTCCCCATTTCAATTGTTAAAGGAAGGGATAAAGTCATAAAACATTGTAATACAGTCAACTTGTTGATAATAAGAAAGATGGTCAAATATAGTACTGGGTAAGGTATTCAGGTCAAATGTCCTTATCATATTATAAAATGAACTTCCAAGGGCATGCCGGGAGTTTATATGTGACATACTTTTTAGTCTTCTGGATACCACTCAGGTGTGGAAAGGGAGGAATACATTTTACTTGTTTAAAGTTGTTGTATTGTGACTAGTGGACAATGAAAATCCAATAAAAAGATCTTTAATAAATGGTACTTCTAAGTTTTCCAAGAAATTTGAAATAGTTAAACTAAAGACCTGTTAGCTCGCACGGTGCCGCCATGTGGCACACGATTTCCGCTCCCATAGTTACCCGGTGAGGAGATGAAATCACACAGTGGCAGGGAGGACCAGCTGGAAGCCACTGGACAAAGTGGCTTTCCAGCTACTGTTCTGAGGCTGCAAACCGTTAATTTCCATTATAGGGTGCCAAAACTCCCCAGGACATCTGCAACAACCTTAATGACCATTTGGTGTTTTTTTGTTGGGGAGGGGGTGGGGGATTGGTGGAGTGCAGAGTTCAAGGACATTGATTCCCCAAAATGCCCGGGGTAGTGGAAGTGACATCACACACCCTTTTATCTTATTGATATCAAAGGTAGTGACATATGACCTTTGAACCTGAATCGTTGGAGGAGTGGTCATTTGAATTTAACCCAGGCGAAATCCCAGTAATTGACATCACTGAAGTTACATTATAACTGTGTCAATATAAATATACAACACAAATGTTTCTTTCAGATACACCTATATTAGGGAACTGCCATAATCTTTCAAAATGGTGAAGTGTAATGCAATACTTGCCCTAAATTTTACTGAGCAAAGCGAATATACCAGAGCTGTTTTAAGTGGGTTTGGGGGTGATGGATTCTCTCCACAAGTAAATGTTTTTAAAAATGGGTCAAGGAGTGCATTTCAAAGCAAGCTTTTGCACATAAATCTGTTTAAAAAAACATGGGTTATGAAATGGAACATGTTAAATATATAAGCCCTTTCATGGTGTGCCAAGCCAATGAAACCTGCTGTTCACAAAAGCCCCCATAAGCGTAACATAAACGTCACTGTGCCGGGGCCAGCATTTTCAAGCATAACTGTGACCCTTTTGGTTCAATGTTGAGAAAAATTATCATGGATTAATTTAATTTTTACGTTTAATCTGTTGGCATGAGGTAATATTTATTATTTCATTTTTTTGATCTTTTGTCTTTTTTAATTGCGTGCTAGCTTGTATCAGCGTACTTGGTGTTGTTTATTTTCGAGTGGGGTATGTTTGTTTCACGGCATGGTGGGTGAACTTCGATGTCACGTGGTAGCAATGAACTTCAGGTATACAAAGTCGAAACGGTAAGCGGGGAGAAGAACGATGAGAATCAATCAGGCCATAGAATGGTGGAGTGTTTTGATAAGTAAGGTTGAAGACCATGACAACTAAAACGAGTAAAGCGTTTTCCCTTGTGATGCTGAATGGACACAAACTGTTTTTCATGGAGGCACACATTGTTTGTCTGCAAGAACTGTGTACGTTTCCTGTCTGTTGGAGTAACTGGCTGCATGTTACATCGTACGTTTTAATCTGCTTTGAATAGATAGTTGTTTTGAAACACGATGTAGCAGGGATGTTCAGGGTTAAATTAGAATGTTGGTCAATAGTGGTGTGAGCTTTATTTAATTTGTGTTTTGCACAGAAATGATTATTATTTTCAGGGAGGCTGGGTTTTAATAATATTTGATGTACTGAATTTTTACAAAGGGCTGGTAATTAAAGGAGAGAGATGCTGTCCTAAAGTGACTACTATAATGTTTGATCAAACAATCATGTTAGTTACCCCTGAAGAAGCGAGTAATTCTCTGTTAGAAACGGGACCCTGGCCGGCCAAGACTCGCGTCGAGGTCAGTCAGGGATCATCATTTCTAAGGTCAGGGCTAGGGAGTCACACACCAAGATAACCCCCGCTCACCCTCTAGGTAACGTGGCGCGAGCAGCAAGGCTAATCTCAGAGGCGATGTGTAAAGCGTTTGCGCGCGCACCCCAGCGACAACAACCAAAGGCCCACCACAAAGGAAACTCCACACAAGGTTATATCAAAAATAGCCTTTGTATTATAATAATAAGAACACATTAGATAACACACACACTTTACAATGTGCCAACAGGCACGGGCAAGATTTACAAGGGATTATGTACAGGACAGGGCCACCTGGACCACTGTCAGGGGTATGCACTTTTAGAAATAATACTTGTAGGTATAACACTTTAGCACATCAACATACAATGACTGTAACACAGAAATAGTAAATGTAGCATACAACCAGTAACTACTGGTAAAGAGAAAATACCTCCTACGCCACCCTAGTCTCTGTAGGGAAATCACGCAGGGAGCTAGGACCTATGGAAGGAAAACCTATCACCTACTACGCCACCCTAGTCTCTGTAGGGAAATCACGCAGGGAGCTAGGACCTTATCATCAGGACCTATGGAAGGAAAACCTATCACCTCCTACGCCACCCTAGTCTCTGTAGGGAAATCACGCAGGGAGAAGGAAACCTAAAATAATCACCTAGGCAAGTAACATTTAGCAAAGGCAATCAAACACCAACAATCCTCTAAGCAGGTCACTTTTAGCAAAGGGGATAAAAGAACAAGGCATTACCTAAGCAGGTCACTTTTAGCAAAGGTAATGACACCAACAATCCTCTAAGCAGGTCACTTTTAGCAAAGGGGATAAACACATAAAGAATTACCTAAGCAGGTCACTTTTAGCAAAGGTAATAATAAACAAGAATTGCACATGTAACATTAAAACACATTCAGAGGTGCAGGTTAGAACTTTTGCGCAAGAATCATATAGCAAAGAAATCACAATGCGCAGGGTGCATGTAGCACAACACTCAAAATGTCCCTCAGGCCAACTGGCCTCGAAAGGGGCGGAATGCCCTGAGTCTCAGTGTCAGGGAGGTCTGCGCAGGCAGCACAGAACAACAGCCTAAACGTAGCAACTGTCCACTAAGTGCTGGACAGTTGTAAATAGCGAGTAGGCAACGTTGGAGCCAGGTGGGCTCAAGAACAATGGTGGGGAGACACAGCGTGGGAGCCTCGGGGCTACAACCAACTAACTGCCTGTGTCCCCCTAGAGCCTCTGTGGCTCGCAAAGCAAAATAGGCAATGTAGAGCTTCAGCGCTCTAAATTAATCAAATGCCCCCAGAACCTCCTGTGGGCTCTAACTAAATAGGGGCGAGAGCCTCGTGGGCTCAAAGAACAACTAGGGGCAATGAGCCTCGCCGGGCTCGCAGAACAGAATGCCCCCTCAGAGCCTCATGGCTCTCAAAAACGAATACTGCCCACGTTGGAGCGGCCCTCTGCCAACCGGGGCCGCTCAGAGAACCAAGGTATGCTGCTTTGAAGCCCTCGTGGCTTCACTCCATCAAATGGCGCGAGATCGCGCTACCGGGGGGAGAGGGGGCGGACACCGACAATGTGTCCCGGCGCCCCTCCCTTCTGCCTCACTCACCGGCTATCTCAGGGCGGGCGGGGCTCCTCTCGTCCCGGGGCTCCTCTCTCCACTCGGGGAGCCTCGGGGACACGACCGGCCGCCTCGTTCGTCTCCCGCCTGGCCTTGTCTCCTTTCCCTCCGCCTGACTTCCGCCGGGGCCGCCAATGGCAGCGCGGCCCTGGGGGTCAGGAGGCGGGACTTCCGGGTCGCAACAGGCAGCGGCCCGGCAACGGATTTCAGGGCTCCCGGGCTGCGGCGGTGAACACGGGACAATGCGGCGTGGGCAGCCGCTCTTAAACAAATAAATACCACGGGGCAATGCCGGGTGGCACCGGCCTTCAAAATAAAGGTACAGCGAGGTAGGCACTCGCTATGCCTGACAAAGCGCGCCAAAGCGCTATAAGCAGAATAAAGCGCACCCAGCGCTTAGGGGGAAAATAAAGCGCTCATCAGCGCTAAAAGCAAAATGAAGCGCTCCCAGCGCTGGGGACAGGGGAGAGCGCTCCCCCAGCACAGCAAAGCTTCCAGCAAGGTCTGGAAGCAGGCAGAAGGGCAAGGCAGGGCCAGAGCCAGCACACTGGGTCTCCAGGCAGGGAGACAAGCCAAGTGGCGGTCCTCTTGGCCCCTGCAGCAGCAACAGCCCCCTCTGGCAAGGATCCACAAGTAGAACAATTTCTGTGGGGACACAGCCCCATATTTATACAGAGAAATCCTTTGTTAGGAGGTGCAGGGTGGGGGGAAACCAGTTGCAGCTGGCTTGGGAGTACCCTTGATGGCCCAACCACCCCTTTCATTCACTGGGGAGGCTAGGGTCATTAGACAAACCACAGGGGGGCGGAGCCAGCATTGTGTGGGGAAAAACCCAGCCCATCCAGGACACAGATCTACTCCTCCCACACATCACTCATGCTGATTTCTCACTCACCACCGGGCAGACCCATCCAGACTTCCTGGAGCCTGGCATGCCAGCCAGCTCCAGCCAATCACGCTCCACTATCCTCACTGCACACATACATCAATGTCCAGAAGTAGCACTTCCCTTCTAGACACATACAAGCCGCACATACCATTGCGCAGCATTCATTCTCACGAGTTCATACATACTAAACTCGAGCCTGCACTCCCCACACATCAGGAACTACCAGGGCACACACATTCCCCATGCATTCCTATGGGAGGGCAGGCCAGCCATACTACACGCACGCACTTTCACTCTGGGACACAGGGAAAAAGTGCGCCAAGACCCAAAAATCACTACACAGGGTCACAAATAAAGGCAAAAAGATTAGGGGTGAACCTGCCCTAAGGCCCAAGTCTAACACGACCCCCTTCCAGCCAAAACGCAGGGCAGACCGATCACCACCGTGATGGACTTCCCTGCTTGGGGCGATAAAACAAGGACGCGGGCCCACAACTGCAGGGACACCTTCCTGTTTTACGCCACGGTGAACCCCTAGGGTTCCTTCTAAAACTACTGTAGGGACTAACTGGGGTACCCCACTGATACTCTCCAGCTGCCCTCGGCCAGGACCAGGCCCTAGGCCACCCAGGTACCACTGGATCCTGTATACTCACAAAGTGGGGGGTAGTAACCCCTGGCACATAATAGCCATGCTCCACTCTTCCTGTCTGTAAGACAGGGCTAGACTGCCACTGGTTCTCCAGCCTAGGGTCTACAACCTTAGGTGGACCAGGAGTCTCAGGGAAGGCTCTCCTCCCCTTACCTCTTCTCCTAGGGTTCCTCCTCCTCCTGCGAGGGGTCCCCTCTAAACAACATTCTCCCAACCTAGGGTTTAACCCCTCAGGTGGTAACGGGGTCAGAGGTGGGCTTTCCCACCCTCTGCACCCCCTTCCAGAGTCCTGCTCCCTCCCAACCGGGGCGGTACCTCTGGAGAAAGAACTGGTTAGGACACTGATTACAGTAGTCCCACCCTTCAGGTCAGGCTGATCCTGAACCTGGCCATCCAACTTCTGGTCTAAAACCTTCGGTGGAACCAATGCCTGGCACTCCAGGACTTCTGGGGACTCACACACCATCCCCCTGAGGCTAGCAAATGACACATATGTTGGGTGACTGTCTGCCTGGCGCAGATCTCCCGCCTCCTGTCCACCTGACAGTGCGCAAAGATCCCCCAGCACAGAAGTGGTGTCACCATGGTCACTACACGGGATCCTAGCCCCACTGGGTAGTCCCTGACCCACTGGTTCTTCCACTGGGGAACTCCCCCAATCACTCCTCACGCTGGACTCCGGTACTCTCCCTACTGGAGCAGTACTGCCAGACTCTATAACCATGGAAGCTCCGCTTACAGATGCTCCAGGTTCTCTACCCACGAGGAGATCTCCCTCAAGTGAACTAACAGGCAAGTCTAGGTTCCCTTCCTGGTGTTCCCTAAAGGAACCATCCAGACTCTGTGACAAGGCTTCGGGCGTTTGGGGACTCTCGGTCACACACTCACTCCCGCTCCACTGAGACAGGCAGTCAGCCCCTACACCCTCCTCACTAACCAAGGACCTAGCTGGGCTACTCTCACCCTCCTCCACCACACTGGGCTGGAAGACACCTGACCCACTATTGTTGGAATCACTCACTAGTGACTCAGAAGAACCTCTCGCACTGTCCCATCGCTCTGCTTCCGCTGCCAGCTCACATGCGCCAGACAATCCACACCCCAACAGGTGTGTGCGCAACCCTGGGGAACAACAACTGAGCAGGTGCTCTTTGACAATCAAATCAAAAAAGATGTCAAAATCATCTTCCGTGTGAACCTTTACCCAATCAAACAGTGTCCCACAACATTCGTCCTCAAAATCTTCCCAAGACTGGTGAGGCAGTTTTCTAAGATTCCTGAATCTCAACCTTAACTCCTCTTCTGGGGAAACAGGCACCATACTCGGGGAACTGAGAGTGGGACTGTCTACACTTATATTTAAAAAGCTGCCACCACTGGACTCCACCCTCTCTGGGGAATCCAGACAATTACAACTGTGCGCAGGGGAGAGTCTATCCTCTAGGGCTGCTCTCTCACGGATGATGGCCCTTCTCTCCACCTCTATCCTCTCCTGCGCTAAGAGTCTTTCGATCTCTAGCTGCGCCATAGCCTGGGCATGCTCTAACATGAGCTGTTCCATCGCTAACTGGTGCTCCCTTTCTTTCTCCCTATCTTCCCACTCTTCTGGGGACAGGACAAGGGATGGGGCGCTGGTACTGACACTGGGCCCAGCAAGGGACTCCCTACCTATGGGGTCCTCACTATCTGCTGGGGCCCAACCACTGTCATCATCCAACTCACATTCTTCATCAGAATCTTCAGGGCTCCCCACAGACTCACCCCCCTCATGGCATGTGGCCTGGTCCCTTTCCTCGCTGCGCTCAAGATCCCTTTGATCCTTATACCATTGGATCAGGTGGTTCCTAAGTTGGTTCTCAGTATCTGACTCATCCACCCCTATGTCTCTCTCTCTACAGAACCTTTCCAACTCCTGCATACTGTACCAAACTAGATCACTGAGATCAAAAACAGGCTCCATTTTGGCAGACGTTCTAGAGACGAGATCACACAGGGAACCTGGGGGTCTGAGCTAAACAGGAGTACACAATTAACACAATTCAGCAAGATTCCTATCTCAGAACTTGCACTCCACTGTCCAGCGTAACACACACTCATTCACACACAACCCTCCCCTCGGACTGGTAAGGCAGTTTCTACCACCCCTGATTATCTCAACCTGACCACTAGCGACACAGGTACCAAACTCTGGGAGCAGGGCGGGGAACAAGGTACTGGACAAAATACAAATGACACCTTTCAGGAGAAGCAAAACTGAACTTCCCTAAAAAACAATAATCCCCAAAATGTGGTTATCTAAAATTGTAGAGTTTTGAAGTGTGGCCTGTCGCCACTGTGGTACAACGCAAACGCAAGTCCAATCCGCACCGCTAGCCACCAATGTTAGAAACGGGACCCTGGCCGGCCAAGACTCGCGTCGAGGTCAGTCAGGGATCATCATTTCTAAGGTCAGGGCTAGGGAGTCACACACCAAGATAACCCCCGCTCACCCTCTAGGTAACGTGGCGCGAGCAGCAAGGCTAATCTCAGAGGCGATGTGTAAAGCGTTTGCGCGCGCACCCCAGCGACAACAACCAAAGGCCCACCACAAAGGAAACTCCACACAAGGTTATATCAAAAATAGCCTTTGTATTATAATAATAAGAACACATTAGATAACACACACACTTTACAATGTGCCAACAGGCACGGGCAAGATTTACAAGGGATTATGTACAGGACAGGGCCACCTGGACCACTGTCAGGGGTATGCACTTTTAGAAATAATACTTGTAGGTATAACACTTTAGCACATCAACATACAATGACTGTAACACAGAAATAGTAAATGTAGCATACAACCAGTAACTACTGGTAAAGAGAAAATACCTCCTACGCCACCCTAGTCTCTGTAGGGAAATCACGCAGGGAGCTAGGACCTATGGAAGGAAAACCTATCACCTACTACGCCACCCTAGTCTCTGTAGGGAAATCACGCAGGGAGCTAGGACCTTATCATCAGGACCTATGGAAGGAAAACCTATCACCTCCTACGCCACCCTAGTCTCTGTAGGGAAATCACGCAGGGAGAAGGAAACCTAAAATAATCACCTAGGCAAGTAACATTTAGCAAAGGCAATCAAACACCAACAATCCTCTAAGCAGGTCACTTTTAGCAAAGGGGATAAAAGAACAAGGCATTACCTAAGCAGGTCACTTTTAGCAAAGGTAATGACACCAACAATCCTCTAAGCAGGTCACTTTTAGCAAAGGGGATAAACACATAAAGAATTACCTAAGCAGGTCACTTTTAGCAAAGGTAATAATAAACAAGAATTGCACATGTAACATTAAAACACATTCAGAGGTGCAGGTTAGAACTTTTGCGCAAGAATCATATAGCAAAGAAATCACAATGCGCAGGGTGCATGTAGCACAACACTCAAAATGTCCCTCAGGCCAACTGGCCTCGAAAGGGGCGGAATGCCCTGAGTCTCAGTGTCAGGGAGGTCTGCGCAGGCAGCACAGAACAACAGCCTAAACGTAGCAACTGTCCACTAAGTGCTGGACAGTTGTAAATAGCGAGTAGGCAACGTTGGAGCCAGGTGGGCTCAAGAACAATGGTGGGGAGACACAGCGTGGGAGCCTCGGGGCTACAACCAACTAACTGCCTGTGTCCCCCTAGAGCCTCTGTGGCTCGCAAAGCAAAATAGGCAA
Organism: Lissotriton helveticus; assembly: GCF_964261635.1. NCBI lineage: Eukaryota > Metazoa > Chordata > Amphibia > Caudata > Salamandridae > Lissotriton > Lissotriton helveticus. The sequence goes on from NC_136061.1 coordinate 2,096,829,150, forward strand.
TGTAGAGCTTCAGCGCTCTAAATTAATCAAATGCCCCCAGAACCTCCTGTGGGCTCTAACTAAATAGGGGCGAGAGCCTCGTGGGCTCAAAGAACAACTAGGGGCAATGAGCCTCGCCGGGCTCGCAGAACAGAATGCCCCCTCAGAGCCTCATGGCTCTCAAAAACGAATACTGCCCACGTTGGAGCGGCCCTCTGCCAACCGGGGCCGCTCAGAGAACCAAGGTATGCTGCTTTGAAGCCCTCGTGGCTTCACTCCATCAAATGGCGCGAGATCGCGCTACCGGGGGGAGAGGGGGCGGACACCGACAATGTGTCCCGGCGCCCCTCCCTTCTGCCTCACTCACCGGCTATCTCAGGGCGGGCGGGGCTCCTCTCGTCCCGGGGCTCCTCTCTCCACTCGGGGAGCCTCGGGGACACGACCGGCCGCCTCGTTCGTCTCCCGCCTGGCCTTGTCTCCTTTCCCTCCGCCTGACTTCCGCCGGGGCCGCCAATGGCAGCGCGGCCCTGGGGGTCAGGAGGCGGGACTTCCGGGTCGCAACAGGCAGCGGCCCGGCAACGGATTTCAGGGCTCCCGGGCTGCGGCGGTGAACACGGGACAATGCGGCGTGGGCAGCCGCTCTTAAACAAATAAATACCACGGGGCAATGCCGGGTGGCACCGGCCTTCAAAATAAAGGTACAGCGAGGTAGGCACTCGCTATGCCTGACAAAGCGCGCCAAAGCGCTATAAGCAGAATAAAGCGCACCCAGCGCTTAGGGGGAAAATAAAGCGCTCATCAGCGCTAAAAGCAAAACGAAGCGCTCCCAGCGCTGGGGACAGGGGAGAGCGCTCCCCCAGCACAGCAAAGCTTCCAGCAAGGTCTGGAAGCAGGCAGAGGGGCAAGGCAGGGCCAGAGCCAGCACACTGGGTCTCCAGGCAGGGAGACAAGCCAAGTGGCGGTCCTCTTGGCCCCTGCAGCAGCAACAGCCCCCTCTGGCAAGGATCCACAAGTAGAACAATTTCTGTGGGGACACAGCCCCATATTTATACAGAGAAATCCTTTGTTAGGAGGTGCAGGGTGGGGGGAAACCAGTTGCAGCTGGCTTGGGAGTACCCTTGATGGCCCAACCACCCCTTTCATTCACTGGGGAGGCTAGGGTCATTAGACAAACCACAGGGGGGCGGAGCCAGCATTGTGTGGGGAAAAACCCAGCCCATCCAGGACACAGATCTACTCCTCCCACACATCACTCATGCTGATTTCTCACTCACCACCGGGCAGACCCATCCAGACTTCCTGGAGCCTGGCATGCCAGCCAGCTCCAGCCAATCACGCTCCACTATCCTCACTGCACACATACATCAATGTCCAGAAGTAGCACTTCCCTTCTAGACACATACAAGCCGCACATACCATTGCGCAGCATTCATTCTCACGAGTTCATACATACTAAACTCGAGCCTGCACTCCCCACACATCAGGAACTACCAGGGCACACACATTCCCCATGCATTCCTATGGGAGGGCAGGCCAGCCATACTACACGCACGCACTTTCACTCTGGGACACAGGGAAAAAGTGCGCCAAGACCCAAAAATCACTACACAGGGTCACAAATAAAGGCAAAAAGATTAGGGGTGAACCTGCCCTAAGGCCCAAGTCTAACATTCTCGAAATGCATTGGGTTCGTTATTAAGAAAGATGAAAGATGTATAGTTGTACCAAAAGTACAATGTCAAGGAATTATCTGTTGTGGATCATCACTGTTGGAAACAGTATACTGCCAATAAAATCGTTGAAATGGGAATGTCTTAGCTTATTTGAACTGAAAAAAATGTGACTAGAATGTTAAAAGAATAGTTAAAAGAAACGTTGAAAAGCAATGATGATTTGGATTCGATGTTATGTTACAAGGGCCTATGGGCCCCTTCAGACATATTGCACCTCGGACGGTTGAAGCAAGAGGGTCACAGTTATGCGTGAATTATCTTCACGTGCACGGGCAGAACACGGACCAAAGTCTGCACGCCATAACTTTCAGCCTTCGAGGATTTGTTTAAAATGTGAAAAAAATAGTGCATGTTCCTTCTAGAATGTTTTTTTTTGCAGGGCCAGCATTTTGCATTAGGAGCTCCCTTATGTCAACAATTACAAATAATATGCCAGTCCCATCATTTTGAAATTAATGCTATCCATGCGCCATGGTTGAACTTTATGTCAAAATGTACCTCTAGTATGATATGGCCTTATTGTGTCATGTTTGCCATGCTCCTATATGACACAGATGTCTTCCTTTATGTCGAGATTCACCTTCAATGTGCTAGTGACAACATTTTGCTATGGGTGTCTCATACCAAGTATTATCTCCAGTATGCCTGTGTCAGTCTTTTGCCACGTATCTGCCATATATCAAGTATTATCTCGAAAATACCAGGTCCCTGTCTGTTAATAATTGACTCCAGTATGCTAACACCAGTATTCTGTCAAAACCCAAAGCAGACTCGCAAGCATAACACCACATTCTCACTCATGTTAATTTACATTCACTAACACACACTCATTCTCACCTACTCACCATTCTCACCCCTTGCACTCATTCTCACTCTCTTGCACTCACTCTTAGATTCCCTCAAACACTGTCACTCATTGTTACACTGTTTAATTTACACCAACGCACTCACACTGACTTACACTCACTACATTCTCACTCACCCTCATACTCACTTACTGTCATTTACTAGAATTTGTTGCCAAACCTATCACCGTCACTCACATACACGCTAACATACACAAATGCGTTACACAACGCTCTCTCTCTCACAAACACAATCACACCCACAAGAACACACACAATATACATTTAAAAAACGTTCTACTTACCTGATGTTCCTGTTTTCATTACAGTAATAGTGAATGTTTAAGTAAGTAAATAAAATGAGCTGAAACAATTAGGGCAAAGCTGCTCCTTTCTTCTTGAAACTGATTTTGTAACCTCTGAGGCTAGAGGTCGCAAAGGCAGTACCAGCGAGCAAGCCCGAGGTTGCAACTGTGACCCTTGGTGACCCCTGCACGTATCAATGGCAGAGTACCTCTTAGGTAGCTCTCCGCACAATGCCCCATCCCGCCTCACTGTGAAATGTGTTTATAAGTTGAAAGGTCTGAAATGGGTCATATATTAAAAAGGCGTCCAAATTATTCTTGGTGTAGTTTGAGCATGTTGGCTAAAGTCACCCACGTGTGCAGAGAAGTCAACAATATATCCACAGAAGTTTGTTTCACTGATGCTGAATAATTGATGCTGTAATATGCTGATGGGGTGAAATCGTAGGAGAGCTTGGCTCATGTTTTTTACTTTACAGCTTGTGGATTTACGGTTGATGATTCTGAAGGTTCTTCTACAGGAAGAGTACTGGCCGTTCACAAAAATGTTAAGTCTTCTTGTGAGATAATATCTTTAGGCTTGGGTTTATCTGGTTAAAAAAAAAAAACACTCTAGTACAAGATTTGGAAAATGTTGACCTTGTTATTCCATTTTCTATTAAACAGATTCTGATACCAAAGCATGAGCAAATGGATAATTGTGATGATCTGGAAAGTTCAAGTATAGTGCCATCTGACAACATCAATATACCGTTGAAAGAATTAAAAAGTTAGATGATCAAGGAAGTCGCCATCCCAGCTCGCTTGCGGTTCGTTCAACTAAAGATACTCCACAGAGTGTATGTCACGGGGCCCTGTTTGGTTCGAATGGGGTTTTCCTTGGATGGGTTATGCAAGCGTGGCTGTGGTATGTCTGGTTCCTTTCTTCACATATTGTGGGAATGCCCGGAGATTGTCAGGTTCTGGACTCGAGTGCATGATGCCATGAAATGTGTCAAGGGTGTGTCCCTGCTGCCCGAGGCCAGGCGTTGTCTGTTGAATGTTTGGGAGCCTAACGACTACAGTTCTGCTCAGATCACGTGGGCTACCCTTGGCAACATGGTCGCTAAGAGGGACATTGCCCAGCTCTGGGGTTCGCATAGACCACCTACCCTGTCCGCATGGAAAGACAACATGGACTGGTGTATGTTCCGGGAGAAGACGGTGTACCTTTCCCGGGGACGTCCCAAGAAATGGGGCCGAATTTAGTCCCAATGGAATGCGTATCGGGGCAACATATGTACCCCCCTCACGATGTCACCATTGATGTGTCTTTGTCCCCCTAATTGACATTCATTCGCTTAAATGATGTTATTTTTGTTATTTGTCTCCTTGCCAGCCCCTTCCTCCTCCTTATCCGAATGCATTGTATTGGTCTTACCTTTGAGTTCTGCCTGCACGGACCCATAACAATGTATTAATATGTCTCTGCCTCGTGAAGTTTGGTTGTGTATTGTATGTCTGTTTTTCTTTCAATAAAAAAAAAAACAAAAAAAAAAAAGTTGGATGATCTTTGTTAAGTTAAATCCTATTTTACCATGTTTTAAACGGAGAGAATGTATTGTATGTTTTCCTTTAATATGTATTCCTCTGAAGTGTGCGTCACTGTTACTGTAATGGGTAAAGTCTTTGGACATAATGTACGTCATGTTCTTTCCTTTTGAATAAATATGTCTCGCCTGCAAATGCCGTTTCCATGTCTCGAGATGTTAGCTGTAGAATATTTACGTTTGTGTAAAAAATGGATCAGTTTGTTCATCAACTCTTCAATAACTGCTTCATTGTCATCACTGGGGATTTATATCTATAATAAATCTAGCATTACCCAGAAAGAGTTCGTCTCCGTAAGCTCCTCATTTATTTGTACCCAAAACTTGTAAACATAACCATCACTACTAATGCATAAAATCAACCTACCCATGCATATCATCAACCTGAATATGCGGAGCGCAGACACTCGATGGGACGTAATCATTTCAAAGACTCTTCTAGTGAATTATTTGAAACAATAAGTAACAAGCATTGGCATAGCCAATAGGTCTCGCCTTTGGGACCTTATGTGTTTAGCCATAACTTTTGGCTATGTTGTAGAGCATTGTGGCTGCTGTGCATCATGCTGAAAAGTTATAATAAAAAGTGTTAAGCATTATTGTTACTTTTATACAAACCAAGACAACATTATATACAACTGAACAACCTGATTAAAAAAAAAATGATTTTAACATAAAAAATGTCTTCTAGTTTTTTTGTAGTTGCACTGCTGGCAACTTCTTCCTGCTTGTTCTCATGCTTGTTTGTTATAATTTTTTTTGTATGGGGGTGCGGGACATAAATAACGGGGGAGTGGAGGTTGGAAAACCGTAATTTAACTAGAACACGAGCAGTGGACGGACACTAGGGGAGAATCAAAAGATGCCAGATTCTGAGGGCAGACTGACGTGATGCTTAAGTGATGTTTAGGTGATGCTTATGTGTGTGTAATTATGTGGCACTGAGTGGTAATATGTGGAGTGCATTTATGTTGCATTGAATATAGTAATTGTGACGTGTGATTATGTGGTACTGAGTGGTATTATGTGGAGTGTATTTATGTTGCATTGAGTTGAGTGTAATTACATGGTGTGTAATTATTTGGTACTAAGTGGTATTATGTGGAGTGTATTTATATTGCATTGAGTAGTGTGTAATTATGTGGCATGTTATTACGTGGCACTGAGTGGTATGTGAAGTGTATTTATGCTGCATTGAGTAGAGTGTGATTATGTGGCGTGTAATTATATGGTGTGTAACTATGTTGCACTGAGTGGTATTTTGTGGAGTGTATTTATGTTGTATTGAGTAGAGTGTAATTATGTGGCGTGTAACTATGTCACACTGAGTGGTATTATGCGGAGTGTACTTATGTTGCATTGAGTAGAGTTTAATTATGTGGCACATTGTTATTATGTGGAGTGTATTTATTTTGCATTGAGTAGAGTGTAATTATGTGGCGTGTGATTATTTGGCACAGTGGTATTATGTGGAGTGTATTTATGTTGCATTGAATAGAGTGTAATTATGTGACGTGTAATTTGTGGTACTGAGTGGTATTATGTTGATTGCATTTATGTTGCATTGAGTAGAGAGTAAATATGTGGTGTGTAATTATGTGGCAATGAGTGGTATTATATGGAGTGTATTTGTGTTGCATTGAGTAGAGAGTAATTATGTGGTGTGTAATTATGTCACACTGAGTGGTGTTATGTGGAGTGTATTTATGTTGCATTGAGTAGAGTGTAATTATGTGGCGTGCAATTATGTGGCACAGTGTTATTATGTGGAGTGTATTTATTTTGCATTGAATAGAGTGTAATTATGTGACGTATAATTATGTGGCACAGTGTTATGTGGAGTGTATTTATTTTGAATTGAATAGAGTGTAATTCTGTGACATGTAATTATGTGGTACTGACTGGTATTATGTTGAGTGTATTTATGTTGCATTGAGAAGAGTGTAATTATGTGGTGTGTAATTATATGGCACTGAGATGCAGTGGTCATGAGTAATGCTGTGGTGCGCTGAGTGATGCTGTGGTTGCGCTGGGTGATGCTGTAGTTGCGCTGAGTGATGCTGTGGTTGCGCTGAGTGATGCTGTGGTTGCGCTGAGTGATGCTGTGATGCGCAGAGTGATGCTGTGGTGCTGCTGAGTGATGCTGTGGTGCGCTGAGTGATGCAGCTGAGTGATGCTGTTGTGGTGCTGGGTGATGCTGTGGTGGCCCTGAGTGATGCTTTCTGGTGGTGTGTAATTATATGGCACTGAGATGCAGTGGTCATGAGTAATGCTGTGGTGCGCTGAGTGATGCTGTGGTTGCGCTGGGTGATGCTGTAGTTGCGCTGAGTGATGCTGTGGTTGCGCTGAGTGATGCTGTGGTTGCGCTGAGTGATGCTGTGATGCGCAGAGTGATGCTGTGGTGCTGCTGAGTGATGCTGTGGTGCGCTGAGTGATGCTGTGGTGCTGCTGAGTGATGCAGCTGAGTGATGCTGTTGTGGTGCTGGGTGATGCTGTGGTGGCCCTGAGTAATGCTTTCTGGCATTGTGGTGGTGCAGAGTGATGCTATGTTAGTGCTCAGCGATGGTTTGGTGGTGCTGAGTGATGCTGTGGTGCGCTGAGTGATGCTGTGGTTGCGCTGAGTGATGCTGTGGTTGCGCTGAATGATGCTTTGGTTGCGCTGAGTGATGCTGTGGTTACGCTGAGTGATGCTGTAGTGCTCTGAGTGATGCTGTGGTGCTGCTGAGTGATGCTGTGGTGCCCTGAGTGGTGCTGGGGCTCTGCTGAGTGATGTTGTTGTGGTGCTGGGTGATGCTGTGGTGGCCATGAGTGATGCTTTCTTGCATTGAGGTGGCGCAGAGTGATGTTGTGCTAGTGCTCAGTGATGGTTTGGTGGCGCAGAGTGATGCTGTGGTGCTGCAGAGTGATGCTGTGGTGCTGCAGAGTGATGCTGTGGTGCTGCCGAGTGATGCTGTGGTGACGCTGAGTGATACTGAGGTGGCGCTGAGTGATGCTGTGGTGGCGCTGAGTGATGCTGTGGTGGTGCTGAATGATGCTGGGGTGCACTGAGTGATAATGTGCTGCGCTGAGTGATGCTCTGGTTGCGCTGAGTGATGCTCTGGTTGCGCTGAGTGATGCTCTGGTTATGCTGAGTGATGCTGTGGTTTTGCTGAGTGATGCTGTGGTTGCACTGAGTGATGCTGTGGTTGCGCTGAGTGATGCTGTGGTTGCTTTGAGTGGATGCTGCGGTGCACTGAGTGACCCCTGCCATGTTGTCTGCATACAGCGAGGCAGTATAGCAGTATAAACAGCTAGAAACTGAAGGAGGGCCGCTTGCATTTTATAGTACACTATGCTATCTGGACGCTATATTAAAATATAAGGAGATATCCCTGTTTGAATTTATTGTTATTGTTATTGTCAGCTTGTATAGCGCCAATTCACCTGCAGGTCTCAGGGCGCTTTGACCGCAAAACACAACAACCGATTTAGCCGAAAGGGAGTGGAGGAACTGGGCAAGACTAGACTGGGCTGAGCGTTGCTCTGAAAAGAATAGTTTTTAAGGCTTTCCTAAAACGGAGTAGATTGCCATCCTTGCGGAGGGCCTCAGGCAGATCATTCCAGAGCTTAGGTAGTAGGACGGAGAAAGATCTCCCGCCCTTTGTGGCCAGTCTGAACCGGGGGCATACAAGCAGTTGGGCGTCGGAGGACCTGAGGCTTCTTTCAGGTCTGTAAATCTCTAGCCGTTCCTTGACGTACGCCGGGGCTTGTCCATAGATGGATTTGTGGGCTATACAGAGGCTTTTAAAGACTGACCTTTGCCCAACTGGCAGCCAATGAAGGCTCTGTAATGGCGGGGAGGCATGTGCTCTTCTTGGGAGTTTGAAGATGAGTCTAGCCGCGTCGTTTAAGACCACCTGCAATCTGTTGATTAAAGTTTTTGGTAGGCCCAGGTAGAGCGCATTTCCATAATCAAGCCTCGATAGTATGGTGGCAGAAACTACCGTGCGAAGCATTGACTGGGAAAGAAGTGGAAATAATTTGCGCAGCTGCCTTATGAGGCCAGTACAGGTTCCAACCACAGTGGAGATCTGACTGACCATTGAGAGGGCACTGTCTATCTTAATGCCTAGACTTTTGACTGCGTCGGCTGGCTTAGGGGTCGGGCCCAATTCCTGATGCCAATACAGGTCACTCCAGGGCGAGCAGTTTGATGAAACTATCAGCACCTCGGTTTTTTCGGGGTTTATTTTTAGGAGGTTCGTGGACATCCAATGGACTGTATATCTAAGCACCTCCTGTGCATGTGACTGAGCCTGTATAGTGTTGTCTATGCTCAACAGTAACTGTGCATCGTCGGCATAATTGAACACACGGCAGCCCATTTCAGCTAGTGTGTTTATCAGAGGTTGAAGGTATAGGTTGAACAGGAGTGGGGACAATGCTGAGCCCTGGGGGACTCCACATGTCAGGTCTCCCACTCCTGATATCCTATCTCCCAGCTGGATCCTCTGTGTTCTCCCGGATAGAAAAGATTCCAACCATCGGTAGGCTGAATCCTGAACCCCAAAACCGGCCAACCTGTCCAAAAGTAGGGTATGGCTGACAGTATCGAACGCCGCTGAAAGATCTAGTAATATCAGGGCGCTCGGTTTTTTCCTGTCAGCCATCCCTCTGAGCTCGTCCAGCACCGAGAGCATAACTAACTCGGTGCTGTGATGTGCACGGAAACCTGCCTGCATCTCATGGAGAAGATGGTTGGATTCCAGGAATGATGCCAGGGATTTCAGCACATGTTGCTCGAGCACTTTTGACAGGAATGGTAGCTGGGAAATGGGCCTGTAGTTTTTCAGGACTTTGGTGTCTGCCCCGGCTTTTTTTAGTAGTGGTTTCACTCGTGCTTCTTTGAAGCTAGTAGGAAGCCGTTCAGTAACTAATGATTTATTTAGTATAGTCAGTATGTGATCCTCTAGACTGGGGCGGGCTAAGCAGAACACACTCGGGGGGCATGGATCTGCTGGGGAGCCAGACTTTGTCTTCCTCATCAGGGATTCAAGGATTAATGAGTCAATCGGGGGGAAATTTGACATAGGGATTCCTGCCGGATTTATGACAGCCTGTTGCTCAATGGGATCAACCACCGTACTTTTTATTTCTTGTAAAATGATGTCGACCTTTTCCAGAAAATATTTCTGGAAGGTGTCGCAGCTAATATTGGTTTCCGTATCTTGGGTTCTTTGGGTTAGTTCCGTGAGGATTTTAAATGTTTCTTTCTGGACATTGCCCGCCTTATTTATGCGGTTTTCATAGAATGTGGCTTTGGTGTCCTGAATACATTTTTTATAAGTACGGAGCGACTTCTTGTATTGTTCACAAGTCTCGACATCTTTTTTCTTTTCCTCCAGTTTCTCTCCATATTTCGTAGAGTCTTTCTATGCTCCCTCAGAGCAGGTGTGAACCAGGGGGCTCCCTTTCTGCCACTATTCGCTCTTTGGAGCTTCTCGGGTGCGATCTGATCAATAGCTTTGGTCAGATAGCCCATCATATCCTTACACTCCTGATCTACATCCTTATCAGAAGCTATGGGTTGGACAATTTCCGTGAGTGTCGTGGTCAGTGTTTGTAAATCAACATTTTTCCACTGACGAATCATTTTAGTTTTTGGTGGTAGGTGTAAAGACTTTGCATCTATAGGAATGTCACAGTAGATCAGATGATGATCTGACCAGATGCAGGGGAGGATTTTCACTAATGTCACCTTGGGATCTGTGGTCCATATTAGGTCGAGAATGTGGCCTTTTATATGCGTAGGGGTATTTACCAACTGCCTGAAACCCAAAGAGGACATAGTTGTTTCCAAAGAGCTAGCTGTTAACTCTTTCTTCTCTTTGTTCCAGTGTAGGTTGAAGTCTCCCGTAACTAGTATGTTCTTATATCTTGAGCAGATGTCGGATATGTTGGCCATGAACGAGTCATTGAAACCTAAGGTGGCGTTAGGTGGACGGTATACGGTGAGAATTGTAAGACACAAATTATCAAACATGATTTTGACCGCCAGCATATCAGCCAGATCAGTAGATTCAGCCAGAATTTTTGTTGTGGCTACGTTTTTCTTAAATAGTATTGCCACTCCTCCCCCTCGGGCATTCCCTGTACGGTTGTGCCAATGGATATCAAAGCCTGATGGAACAGCGGCTATGATGTCTGGTAGAGAGTTTTCCCCAAGCCATGTCTCGGTCAAGGTCAAGATGTCTATATCTTCATCTTGTAGCAATGTAAATATCTCAAGGCTGTGGCAGTGTAAAGACCTTGTGTTTAAACTAACCAACTTCAAGGTGTGAGAGTGGGGTGAGGACCTACCTATATGTGGTCTCCGTATAGACAGCTCGTCCAAAGTGGCTAGTGTGGCCGGGTCTGGAGACAGATTTCCCTCATTCAGTTGGTGTATTTCATCCCTAGAATAAGTGATCCAGTAATCAGGAGTCCCAGCCCCTGCGCCCGTTCGTGCACGGACGGGCGCAGACGGGCAGGACTCTGGCACGACTCCGGCGCAAATCCGGCGCCTCCGCTGAACGCGTCCGCTGCGCGGAGACATGGCTGTCTGTTTTTATACTGGCGACTAGAACGCTCAGTGTGTGGGGCCCAACCCAAGATGGCCACCACGGAACCACGAGCCCGGGACCCGGGGGCTTGACCAACCCTGCCAAGCACCACCAGGGATCGGGGGGGAAGGAAATGAGCTACCTTGATGTAAAGCTAAGCAGGCAGGAATAAAGGTTTCCGAAATGCTGCAAGTGTGGCTGGCAATGTGTGTGCAGAATAGCGCTAAAACTGATAGGGGGTCGGACACAAAGGAGAAAATACAAATTTAAAAACAGCGTAATTTAAAAGCGTGAACCACCCGATTTCAGCCTCGGGGGTGCAATCAGGCCCGGACTGGCCGTTGTGGGCACCGGGCAATCCCCCGGTCGGCTGCCAGGGTGGGGGCCGGTTTTGGGCCCTGGGGGCCGTTTTTGTTGCAGAGCCGTTTTTGCAGCATAGCTGCAAAATCGGCCCTGTAACAAAATCGGCTGAAAAGCGGCCCTGGCAAAGCGCTCGCCCCCTCCCGCCCGGGGGGGCGGGGGGGCCGGCCGAGCACTTTGCCAGGGCCGGTTTTGGTTCCCAGTCCGGCCCTGGGTGCAATGGGTGCAATCTCGCGACTAAGGTTTCCTCCTTCCTTTTATACTGGCGACTAGAACGCTCAGTGTGTGGGGCCCAACCCAAGATGGCCACCACGGAACCACGTGCCCGGGACCCGGGGGCTTGACCAACCCTGCCAAGCACCACCAGGGATCGGGGGGGAAGGAAATGAGCTACCTTGATGTAAAGCTAAGCAGGCAGGAATAAAGGTTTCCGAAATACTGCAAGTGTGGCTGGCAATGTGTGTGCAGAATAGCGCTAAAACTGATAGGGGGTCGGACACAAAGGAGAAAATACAAATTTAAAAACAGCGTAATTTAAAAGCTTGAACCACCCGATTTCAGCCTCGGGGGTACAATGGGTGCAATCTCGCGACTAAGGTTCCCTCCTTCCTTTTATACTGGCGACTAGAACGCTCAGTGTGTGGGGCCCAACCCAAGATGGCCACCGCGGAACCACGAGCCCGGGACCCGGGGGCTTGACCAACCCTGCCAAGCACCACCAGGGATCGGGGGGGAAGGAAATGAGCTACCTTGATGTAAAGCTAAGCAGGCAGGAATAAAGGTTTCCGAAATGCTGCAAGTGTGGCTGGCAATGTGTGCGCGCAGAATAGCGCTAAAACTGATAGGGGGTCGGACACAAAGGAGAAAATACAAATTTAAAAACAGCGTAATTTAAAAGCGTGAACCACCCGATTTCAGCCTCGGGGGTGCAATGGGTGCAATTTAACAACCTTTCACTCAAGCTATCTACAATTAAGACACTTTATTTCAAAACATTTTTTACGGCTGGCTTCTAGTCAGGGTCTCAAATTTCCATTCAGTGTTTCCAAGTCCGAACACGTTTAATATTAACTGGCATGCTATGAAAACAATGAACCCGCAAGAGAAATTGCTGTACTACTACTCTTACACGAACGAAAACTGAACAAAAACATGCACTGAGATTAACAGAATTGCACTTCCTATTTTTCTGTTTGTATTGTTAAATAACGTAAAACTGCAAAACAATTAGCATAAATGTAACTGAGCTTTCACTCAAAGCTCTCACGGAAGGAGGCATGCAATGTGCGTGTCTGCATATTAGGCTACCCCTGGGCATTGACAAAAAGTGTTTGAAACCCAAACTTGCAAGACTTAATGGGAGAGAAGCTGGAAGGAGGGAGAGAGGCAGAGAGGGGAACAGGAGGAGGGACTGGGGAGAGAGAGTGCTGCGTATACCGAGGGCGGGCGAGTCCAGCGGAGACTGCAGAGAGAAGGAGGAGGGAGGGCAGTGAAAGTGAGAGAGAAGAGGCAGGCCTGTAAATAATTAGTATGTGGAGCAATGTTCCCTCTAATTTTTTTCCTCTGTGTGCGGCAGTTTAGGGTCTCTGTGCGCTGCAGCCATGGCTATGTGCGCCAGAAACCAAACCGCGCGTGTGTGCTGGACCAAATATCGCTTCAAACTTTTGTTTAAAAAACTGAAAAGACGGTGCATTTCCACACACAGCGCCACGTTAAGGGTCTTAAGGCAGATCTGCAATTTGGATACACAGAAGCTTATGTTTGTTGAAATCTGCTGAGTAAAGGTAACCATGGTTATGGATTGAGGCTATGTCATCTAGAAGTGCGTTCATACATTGGTACTTTGGGCAAATTGGGCAACACCCAAAAAACTTTTTGTGTATATTCAAAACTTTTTCGTAACCATCCCTGTTTGGGAAAAGCCCATATATGTAATGTTAACAAGGGGTGGGAAATTCCCATTTCCACTGTGCACATTTAATTGAAACCCCCCACAATTGGTTGAGTTGTAGGAGAAGGTGCTTCTCTATGTGGAAAAATATTTTCCACATTAAGGAAAAAAGCCAGTAAGTGCAATTGCGTTAATTCAAGACATTTCTTCATTTACCAATTTCCATTATATGCATTTATCAGTACAAAAATGCCTTCACATGAGGGCGGTTAGGAACTAACATGTTTTGCTGAATAAGTCATTTGAGCCTCAAGCTAATGTAGCTTTTAAGAAATACTTCTGAAAACGTTTGAGTTCTCTATAAAATAGATAATTATGCTGAAGTTAGAAGGAAAGCTAAGGAAATTTACACTTCTGATTTCTTTTGTGAATTGGGTTCATATACCACATTATAGCCTTCTATACAGTGAAGTAGGTTTTGGAGTTGCCAAAAAGTCCTCTAGTGTGCAAGATGTGTTTTACTTAATTATTCTGAAATTGCTAGTCTGTGATGACCATTCTCTGGTCCTTTGACATTGTTGGCTTCACGCCATGGGAATGGCCAAAGGAAAAAGAATCTAAACAACCTTGCTCGACAAGTTGGCTACTCAGAGCCTAATTCACGGACTATCTACTCTCATGCCACACAATCAGTTCATAATTTGTGCAGTGTCAGTGTTGCTGGATGCAGAACTCATTTTTGGGGAACAGGACTTCATTTTCATTTTCAGACTTTGACCCAAAAGCAAGAAAGAAAGGCAGAAAAGGGAGAAAGAAGGAGCAAGGCAAAGACACGGGAAAATGAAAAATGAACTAAGTGTGGATAAAAAAGACCCCTGGAGATAGTAAAGGGAAGTGTAGGGTACCCACGAAAGAGGCATGAAATGGAATGAAGACGAGATAGCCTTGCTTTGGCAACCCCAGCATTCTGCGCACCAGCACTAGGCTTCTCGGGAAAACTATGATCTGTCCACGTCTTATATTTTGCTAATAAACCATTGTATATAACACCTAGTACAGCATATTTGCAGAGTATAGTTGCATTCTAAATTAGCTTGATTCCTCGGGCCAGCCCATGCTTTAAGCTCCTGAACATTTCATCATTAGCAATTACTTCTAACAGACGAGCAATGCAATTTATTATTCGACCACGAAATAAACTACAATTTGGATAGATGGTGAAACTATAGAATTAAAAAAAACTGATGTTTTTGTTCATATCTGTACATCTTCTTTGCCACTAAAAATTAATGTCAATGTGTCTCCTTGTGGACATCAGCGAGCATTCACTGTCAGATTTTATTGTATGTGACTGCGCGCAATCTAGGTTATCGGGGAAAACAAGCTGTGCTTCTGGCTTCTATGACTCCATTAAGGTTAAAAACTGCCCCACCACATGGCCCAGGTGAGTTCGCTCTCTCAGGTCTCAAACTCTTCTCACTTTAGAATGCCGTAGCTCCCTTCCTTGGACGCATCTTTTAAGACTCGGAGTCCTGCTCACCATTGCTTGAGTATAGCGCATCTTTCTGGTGAGAGAGAAAGAGCAAATTGCTTCACACAGGTGAAATATTTTATTAATAAAGCACAAGCCCTCTTTCTCAGGAAACAGTACGTAGTCTGACGCATTAGCCGGTGATTCGAATCAAGATGACATATAATGCTGGTTGCTCCGGTGATGAGTAATGTCCACCCATTCTTCCCACTCTCTGAGGGGCAGCTCCGCCAGTATTTTGGAGTTGAGCCAAATTTTCTGCTACATGCATATCTACCGCGGAAACTGTGTGGGGGGCCTGGTAGATTTAAGGGGTCGATCCTCGTGGCCACCCTCTTACATTTTGTGCTTAATTTGTAAAGGAATATGTGCGGGATCCCAAAGAATTTTTCTCAGACGAACCTAAGTTGTGGAACACCAATGGTGTGTAAAGTCTTATTTCTACACCATACCTCTTTCATCTACCAAATATTCTATGTATCCCCTCATCTCACTCTCGCAGCAGATTCATTTTCTTCCCTGCTGTCGCACTTTGTCACATTTTTAAGTCTTTCTTTCATCTCTTTTTTCAAGATGAAAGTCTATTAATAAAAAACAGAAGTACAGGTCCCCAAAAAGAATGCGACATTCGGCTCAGATTAAGCACGGTTTAGATTGCTGAGCCCACCATGAATGCTTTCCACCCACCATCAGCGCTGTTCGTGTATTATTGTAATGAGATGTGCTTATTTGCATGTTCGGAAGCAAATTCTGTTTACTGTATCTTCCCTAAATTTGACCATTGTCATTTTAAAATAAAAACATTCGAAATCTTACTATTTCAAATGTGGTGGGTTTAGAAATGGTCTACAGGTATCCACATATGGGCCTTGCTGCTCAGATTTGCGCACCCTTGTGCTGGAAACAAGACTAATTAAGAAAAGAAAAACAGAGTTTAGCACACTCTGTGTTTGACACTGTGCTTTTCTTTTCTTAACAGTGCACCGCTGCGGGGCTGATTGTGGCCCATTGAGTTAGTATTCAATGTTAATTGCAGCGCACACGGGCTGCAATTAGCATCGAATACTAACTCAATGGCCCACAATCAGCCCGCAGCGCTGCATTGTAAGGAAAGCTTTCCCATCCCAGTAATTCCTCTTCCCCAAGCTTCTGGGCTAAGCATCCTCTAGCGCCATGAAACCGTTTGGTATACGTGCGCTATATAAATTCCTGTAAATTCAAATTCAAAGGAATGCAGCAAGTGCAAGGGCCATTTGCACGCCCTCCCAAAACCCACTTATCTGCCGCTCCGTCTCTTCTTGTCTCCAGCAAACGACCGGTTTTCGCGCCGCTCGAATTTTAAAAGCGGCGGCGCGACCAGTATCAGGATGTGCGCGCTAAATAATGAGCACTGCGCGCTTAGGGTGCCTTCAATGCACATGCGCGCGGCCGCGCAGGTTATTGGGAACAGTGATGTGGAGTAACATATACAGCTGTCGACTTTGGAACTGTGTTTGAGTCTTAGCCTTGGCTCTCCCCCTACTTACAAAAACACTCCACTGCTGGCACAGTTGGATTTTCAATTAGTCCTTCACATATCGTATTCCCACCGTCCTGTGAGCACTAAATCCGCTGCAATTTAAAAATATATATATATACTAGCAGCCCGCCCCGACGTTGTCCGGGGCAGAAGGGGGCTGGGGGCAGCACCGCTGCAGGAGACGTGCAGTAGAGCGGCCATCAGCCGGAGCAGCAGAGCGTACTTACCAGCTCCCGCGCCGCCGCTCCTCCCCGCATGTCGGGTGTGTGTCCCTTGCTCCTTCCTGCGCTCCCACCAGCATCGCCGCTCCTCCCCGCGCTGGGCACTCCAATGTTGTGTGTCGTTCCCGCGCCACCGCTCCTCCCCGCATGTCGTGTTTTGTTCCCTTGCTCCTTCCTGCGCTCCGGTCCGGACAGCGAACGTCGCGTTGACGTCACGCCCACACGCCATTGCGCCTCTCGCAAGCGTTGTGACGACGCCGAACGCCGCGTGCAATCACTATATCCATATGCCCATACGGACTACTTTTCCCCTAACGCCCCCCCCCTAATGTATATGGTGTGGTTTCCTATAGCCTATGTCCATCTCCTGGACCTCCCCTTTCCAACGCTGTATTGGGTGTTGTGATTGGTGGTGTACTTTTCGAGTTTACCTGGCTCAAAGGACACAGTTCTCTCTTTATAATAGTAGGTTAGATATATATAATGGTTGAGTGTTTCATTATGTAGCCAAAACACGACAGCAGAAGTAGGGACGCGCAGAGAGGAAGCTGGATCCGCAGAAAGTTCAAAAGTTTTGCAAGAGGCACTATGTCCACTCTACAACTAGTTCCAAAGAGCAGGCCCTACTAGCATGTCTCCATATTGAAACCGAGGTCTTGTTCAAAGTACACTGGAGAAAGGAGCAGAGAGAAACCTTACTAAAAGAAGGACATAAGAGCTTTAAAAGGTTGCAGGAGAACAAAATCTTTATGAAGCACCTTAAGAACCAGAAACAAGCACTGGCAGTGCCAATAGGTCTGGCATTATAGGACTGTCGTATGATCATGTGAAGCTTTCCAAGTAAACAACAAGGGAATAGATATGCGTTTGTTCAGAAGACTTATAGAATAATACTGTGTTTCTGATAGATAACTAGATAATGTATTTTGTTTTTCTCGAAGACATGTGGGCAGAGCCAAAAACCCTCTTTAGTGCTGCTTGCATATTTGTCTGGCGACAGCTGCACTATCATGCCAGACCATAAAGACTACTTCCATCTGTGATGAAATGCTTAAAAACCAGGGTACGATTGTACTTGAACTGCGACAGCGCTGTGAAGTCATAGTAATGCAAACAGTGCTATACGAATCTCTACAACATAAAGTGAGAGGGCATGCCCATTATACATGGTGGTGCAGAGACTAAAGCAGTCATCAGCAAGTGCAACACCTTGTAAAACAAACACATTGTGGTG
The DNA here is from genome assembly GCF_964261635.1 of Lissotriton helveticus. Lineage (NCBI taxonomy): Eukaryota > Metazoa > Chordata > Amphibia > Caudata > Salamandridae > Lissotriton > Lissotriton helveticus. Next base: position 2,096,846,938 of record NC_136061.1, read on the forward strand.
CGAAAACGTCATCTTAACCATGCAGAGCGAAGCTAATGTAAATGGAGAGAAATTGCAAAGTGCTTATGAAAAAAAAAGCTTGCCTCACTAGCATACCTACATCAACAGCCTGCTTCGCAGAAGCCTAGGTAAAATTCCTCTTCAGTTAGCCACCTTGATGCACACTTGTCAGCCTCACTTTAAGAGAAATAAAAGCTCTTTGCCGCCGAGAGTCAGCTTTTGCGAGGTCCGCGCGACAGAAATAAAACAAGAATAAGTGCATCTGTTTCCAATTAACGCGACCGCGAGACACATGCGTGATAATTGGAAACAGATGTCGGTGCTGACGGCAGCGCTGCTGCTCGCACTCGTGCACCCTAGGTCACAAGAGAAAGAAGGCGGGACATGCACCCACCTTTGGACAATTGCGTGCTGTCTTTCTTAGAAAGACGCATGCAAAGGCCAATAGCGGGTTAAGGAAACAAAAGCACACGCACAAACTTGTGTTCCAAAGTTTAAAGCCCTTGCTAAATGTCTTGCAGAGCACGCACCCTAGGCCACAAGAGAAAGAAGGCGGAACATGCACCCGCCTTTTGTGCTTTCTTAGAAAGACGCATGCAAAGGCCAATAGCGGGTGAAGTAAACAAAAGCACATGCACAAGCTTGTGTTCCAAAGTCTAAAGCCCTTACTAAATGTCTTGCAGAGAAGCGCATGCACGCTAGCTCAGGCGAGACCTAAAAATGTGGTGCATCTGCCACTCTTACGCAAGCAGCAAAACTTCAAGGGAGTTGCCATACTGTACCGAGGAATGATAAACTTCAAAGCATATCAAATAACGGACCCACAGCAGAACAGCACGTCTCAGTAGGAGCCCAGAGAAGAATGAATACATAGTTCTAGAATAGAAGAATTGAAAGAGTAGAATAGAAATAGAAGAAAGAAGAGATACAAGAGAATGTTACACATACTTATTACTTACACCATTATTTTGTCTGGCAAGCCTGTGTCCTTACCCCATCCACTCTGCACTGTGCCCTACATCCAGTGCAGCTACATTCGCCAAGGTGACCTCTCACCGTCCTTAACCCCATTTGCTCTGCACTGTGCCCTACATTCAGTGCAGCTATCCTTGCCCAGGTAACCCATCACCCCTGCGGACGCACCCTTTCCTTTCACTCCGGGCAAGCTTCCGCTTCCAGCCCGACCGTGTAACCTTTTACCCCCGGTTGCCACGCACTACTTGGGTAAGCGTCTGCTTTAACCCAACCGGACGGCCCCTTTTGCTTCCGGTGTCCACTCACTCCCGGGTAACCATTGGGTTCCCACCCGGCCGGGTGACCTTTCACTTCCGGTGTCCACACATTCCTTCCGGGTAAGCGTCTGTCCCACCCCCCGCCCATTTACTCTTCGCTTCCGGTGTGTACCCTTTGTTACCTGGGCAAGCCGATGTGCTTCCCGCCCGTCCAACCTGCTTTCCTGTTCCCCCATCCATCTCTGCGAGGTGACCCGGTAATCGGTCTCCCCACTTCCCCCATGCCACAGGCTCCGCCCTCTGTTCCGTAATTAATCGTTTACTTCAGGAGGGGCGGAGCCGGGAGCCGAGCGGACGCTGATCGTCTCGGCTCCCGGTCCACGAGATGCTCTGACCCGGCTCTGGGCAGATACAGCCCTTCATTTTGACCGCTCTTTTTTCCAGCACGAAGCCGAGCGAGTGGGGCAGGTGCGGAGCAGAAGCGATCGCTCCGAGGTTGGCAGACAGGCTTGATCTCCCGAGGTGAAGGAGGAGAGGGCGGAGGCGCTCAAGATGGCGGGCGGCACTGCGCCGTGGACTCCGCTGACTGCGGCCGCCGCTGGGAGGTAGGATTTCGTCCTGCGCTACCCCGGCGTGTCGAGACTCTCACCGCAGCAGCTGGCCTAATTTACTCTACCTTCACTTCGGTGGAGACCCCCACCGAGGGAATCCTCCCAGCGCCTGCCTGACTCTAAGATGGCGGCCGGAGGCGACTTTTGGATGGCGATCGCCACTTCCACTGGCTCGCCCCAACTTCTCCCCGGCCTCCTGCTAATCCTGTGGCCCTGTCTTGGACTTTTGGCCTGCCTCCCGACCTGCTGCCAGTTTGGGGCCACTGCCAGTGCCGGAATGCCCTGGGGCCCTGCAACACGGGCCGGATCCCCAGACCACTCCCCCCCCCCCCCACAGGGCACCAGTGTTCTGAATGGACTCCACACTGCTTGCGGGTGAATCCACACACAACACACCGGCAGCCGTGCAGCGCCCCATGGCCAACGCGTGACCGTACCAACAGCGTCAACATGGCCTTCACCACCTGGCGCACTCTCTCCCCCACCGAGACGGCTGACTGCAAGCTCTCCAAGATGGTGTCGCGCCTGCGGCTGGCCTCCAGCTTCATCTCCCACCTTCACTCCTGGACTTCTTGACTTTTTGCTTTGTCCTGACCATCACTTTGCTGCTGTTTTCGGACAGTTTCGCTGGACTCTAGCACTCCTCCCATTCCCTCGTCCATCAACCCTTTTCCCCGTGGATGATCCTCAAATGTTCCCTCCCTTTTCCGCTTCCCCTTCTCTCCATACCCTTGCATCCCTCCCACCCTCCCTTTGTTCTGTGACTGCATCCACACTTATGGAACTCTGCTCCTTGACTTATTGTAATAACTCTAATCAATGGTATTTGCTTTAGACCTTGCACCATATACCTTGCCTATGTGACTCTTTAGTATATCCAGTCTTATCCCCTCCCTATGTATATAGAGATAAATCTAATCACTAGTGTATGCAGTAGACCTTTGTACTCTCTACCATTCCTATGTGTCCATTAGAGTATATCCGGTCTTATCCCTTCCTTTGTATTTAGAGATAACTCTAATGACTAGTCTCCTATGTGACTCTTAGATTATTTCCATGAGTATCCCTTCCCTATGTATATAGAAATAACTCTAATCACTAGGACATGCAGTAGTCCGCTTTGCTCTCTTCCATTCCTATGTGACCTTTAGAGTATATCCAGTCTTACCCCTTCCCTATGTATATAGAGATAACTCTAATCACTAGTTTATGCAGGAGTCCGCTGTGCGCTCTACCATTCCTCTGTGACTTTTAGAGTATATCCATGTGTATCCCCTCCATAAGTAGATAGAAATATCTCTAGTATATGCCTAGAGTTTATCCATTTGTATCTCCTCCTTGTGTGACTCTATCTCTTGTACATTTGACATTTTTTCTGTTTGTACCTTTTTTTGTAACGCATGTAATCCTAAATCCGTATGTTTTCAACTGGTTCTTATGTAAGTCAAACATTTGCAAATCTGTTCTTCCGAATGTAACCATCAGTCCTTATAGTTGAAACTGGGTCCTATGTAAAGCGCTCTGACACCTTCGGGTAAAGTTTGCGCTATATAAAATCGCATAAATAAATAAATAAATAAAAATACTGTAAGACTAAGCGTACCAAAAAGGTTCCGCATTAACTGTTAGAGCCGCCGAATTTGAAGCTGGGGAACAGGGATCCAGTCTCAGGCTCAACATCGTGTTATTCTGGACAGATCACTTAATCTCTTCGTGCCTGGAAATCAATGAGATTGTCACTTTTGCCTCATGTAATGTAACGTTTGCTTTTGTAATTTGCTCACTTGTAATGTTCTCATGTATCAGTTCTGTTCCTATTGTGAAGCGCTCTGACACCTTCGGGTAAAGTCCGCGCTATATAAAAATGCATAAATAAATAAATGCGTCCTCTGTAACGCAACTGATACTCGTAAAGCGCTCCTACTCCTTCTGGTCGAGGTCGCGCTATATATAACTGGAGAAAAAAACAATGTTTAAGAGCAAGTCAAAACCGAAGAACACAATACTATAAGCCGCAACGTTAGCTGCCTGACCTTAACATGGCTACTTGTCTTCTTTGAATTGGGTAACGAGCCACCACACTACGCAGGCGTGGTGCGCTGAAGTCTGGGCGTGTTGTTCGTACGCATGAAACGTATGATGTCAAGCCGTTCGACCATTGGTGTACCTGCTTTAGTTGCCGTTCAATTTGAAAAATTCTAGTTGTGCACTTTTGCAGCGAAACCGTCGTAGTCGTGGGGGGTCGCGTATCTAAATGCGGATTACTGCTAACTGGTTTGGAATCATTTGTAGGATATAACGAAATTGCTTCAGTTGCCGCTTTGTACGCGGAGTGGGGAGAACACGGATGGCCGCGATGAGACGGAGGTAAGGGAGACAGTGTTGGTGCCCTGTTCATCGAAGGGTTTTGGCGGGGCTCTAAGGCGACGGCTGGTGTTTTACAAATATTTGGCATCATTAGGCTGACCAAGAAAAAAAATGCCAGTGCAGGAGGGCGGTGAAAGTTAATAATTTGCGTTACTTTAACCTTTGATAAATTATACTTTGGCGTTCTACCGGTCCATGTAAGCTTGCACTCACATCATACTTGAAAAAAGCTATGTTGTTTTGAGATGGGACTGAAAGCCACAAGAGACTGTATGCAACCAGCTTCAACGTGCGTGCCTTCACTGGGCACTCAAATGACCAACACACTACACCCACCCATTTTTAAATACCCATACCTAATTCCAGAAATATACAGGCATCAGTGTACACATACACGTTGTGTAATAGTAATTACATTAAGGTGGGTTTATTTGTTAGTTTTTCTACATCAGCGTGCTGATTTGCAACATCAAAGCTGCCAAGTTTTCAGACTGCTTATGTGTGACGTTTCCATGGCGTAAGTGTGCTTATGAGTGAACTTCCATTACCAAAAGTGACATGCCAAGTGACACATTAACACAAGTAAACCAAACTATGAAGACTATTAAACCACAAAACCGCATAAATCCGCTCCTTTTGAGCATTATCGAGCTCTGGAAAAGCCCTGTTTATTGGCTACATTGCATCGTGTGACATCCTGGCTTCCCAACTTCACCAAACTGTGATCCTAAGCAAATATCTTTTTTCCCTGTATCTTCTTTTTCTTCATAATCACATATTCGAGCACCTTTAAATATGTGAGTCCAAGATATCTCCTGTACAAAACCAATATTGCGTTTGATTTAAAAGAATATAATTTTGCTCCATCTCTAATAATCTAGACCACTTAAAAGAGTGTACATGAGAAGTCTCCTCTACAAGTATTAGGCTTTTGTGACTGCTTGAGGACGAGTTTGACAGAGGGTACTAGGACTGTAGCAATAACGCGAGGAGGAAGAATCTGTGCCAAAATCCCAGCCACCACCAAATGTGTCTTGACAACATGTCAGTATATTCATGACAACCTCTCCTTTTCCCGACCCGGGAGGCTCTGACAGTGTGCCCAGCAGCTGCAGGCTCGCAACTGACACTGGGAATCACACCGTTACGCTCACAAAACTTCAAGCTATTCCAGGGGGCAGAGAGGAGCTGCAAAGTTCTTTTGGTTAGAAAATGTCAAAACTAACTTAGGCAGCTCTACACCTTTTACTATGAATGTATTCTATAAAAAATACGACTTTCAAAATGTGATAATGCATGACATCAATATCTTGTAGTTACGTAAATTCATGCAGTTTCAAAGTCACTTGTGGTCTATTTTCTATGGGATCTTAAGTTAATTTTTATTGTGCTCCACTCAAAGTAGGAGATGGTGTTGTAACATGTAGAAAGATCCATTTCTTCAGCAAAGATCATTCAAAATGGAGTGGGCAGTGGTTAAGGTCCTTCGTTCTTTTGTTTGTTAGGGGGAGCCCCCCTTCAACCATTGGATTTTTAAAGTATCCCTTACACTTAGGCACCACTGCATTCTGTGGTTTACATTTTGCAACGCGTACATTTTGCTTTGGTGACTGCACCAAAGGTATCTCACCAGGATCCAGCTGCTGTTCTTTGCTGAGAGTGCCCTCTTCGTGTTACTAAGGTTTCTGTCTTCTTGTTGTTACTGCCAGTGTAGTACTATTGATTTCCCTGAGCCCTCCTCTGCCTCCCACTTCCTGTTCAGGACCGAGCCGGTGCCTTCACCGCGGAGTGACTCTTGGGCCCTGTTTTATTGTAGTGCTCCCTTCATCGACAGGAAACTGATAAGTTACTCAAATGTATTGTAGGAGAGCAGGCAGCAACCTCTACTCCGCATCAAGTATTTCTTTAACTGCCTGTCTCTCACCATACCAGAACCCATGATTGTTTCCATAGCACCTGGACTATATCCGGCCAATCGGATACCACGCATTGTTCCCCTTTAGCAAATACAACAGAAGATGTAACCTTTATAATAATTACCTATTATAAAATCGAATAGCTAGAATACCTCATATACTAAACCCAACTTAAGACTTATTGCAAATAACTCTAGATAATATTATGTAAATTGATATCACTGTGTACGATAGCATTACCGTATCAACACATTATGCAATTTGTAGCTTCACATTAATTAACCCACAACAAACTTTTTAGGACACAAGGCGATTCTCCAACTGTGAGTTGTCTTGGAACCCTCCTGATAAGTGGTACTCTTATCAAACGTTCTACTGGCACCATGCCCTAGCCATCATCTCCTCTACTCCACAGCTCCATTCATTCTCAGCTATACAGTCCCCATTCTCTCCACTAACAATTTTCCACCTCTATTCTCCACAGACTTTATAGTTTGTTCCTCTTACATCCAGAACCAGTTCCCGATGTCACTGTTCTATCTTTTATCCTCTGCTGAAGCTTTGTTACATCTAGCTAATCTATTAAAATGCCAGATTTTACCATCTAACAATTTGGCAGAGCAAGCAACAACCTCTAACCCTTGAAGTGGCTCGGAAAATGTGCTACTGCCCTTCTTAACCTTTTGATCAATTCTAATATGCACCCATTCGCCCTTCTGCAGCATGACTTCTTTTAACCTTTCTTTTTATCATAGTAATCCTTGTTTGTCCTTTGAGCCAGTGCCAGGTTCTCCATAATCACAGTAGGAGACCATTTCCTTTCTATTTCCACGGACATCCAAGCTTTATTATCCTTGGTGAATGCCTCACGCCATCTCAGCACTTAGAACTGACTGTAACCCGTCACTGGGGGAGTAATTCTGTAAGCCCAGATTAATTTGTTTGCTTCCTTTTCCAATTCCTTCCAGCACTTATTTTCATTTGCACACTTCCCATTATCACATGATTAAATCCCTCCACACAACCATTCACTACTGGACGATATACTGCTGTGTGCACTGCATGAACTCCATTCATGGTGAAGATTTTTTTTTCAATTTATCAGCCTTTAACTATGGGCCATCGTCATTTAACAATTGCTTCGAAATGCCTCTCCTCAGAAAGGTCCCTCCGAAAAATTATTCCACCACATCAGTATTTGGAATAAAAATCCATTCGTGCCATGGTGTGCTTCGGTACCCACTCTTTGTTCTGAATGGGGTCCAAGATATTCACAGCTAAATCCTACCAGGGATCCTCAGGAAATTCTATCCTGCCCCCCAAAAGGAGGTCTCAATGTCTTCTGGGGCTTATCAGCGTTAGCACAACTACATTATTGTACACCTCTTTCAATTTCCGAATCTAAACCTGGCCACTAGTATGAACTCTTGACCCCCATCTTAGATTTGACTATCCCTAAATTACCTCATACATTAATTCCAGAATCCTTTCCCTCAATTGACGGGGAGGTAGCATTTTATGCCCTCTCAATAAACAGAAAGCTCCTCTGTTTCCATAATTTCTTAGTTTCCTTATTTAGTTTGCTCTTGGCTGGCCGCTCTTCCAACACAAATCTCTTAATGTCCACCTTGATGTCATCCACTTTGTACTTTTCTATCCACTCATTCTACAGAATGGCTTAACTTCTTCACCAACCACAGCCACACTGTACTCGTCCCATTCATCCTGCAACGGAACATCTGTAGTGAGGATGGCATTTACTTTTAGATTGAATCCATGTAATGGAAGCTCAGTACATATGTCCTTCTGAATGCTCAGAAATTCATTATTCAATTCGTCATTCTATTTAAAAACCTTACGTTCCTTAAGCAGTTGACTCAATCCATAAGCTTTTTCTGCTAAATTAACAAATTTTGAATGAAATCCAGAAAGGCCTAAAAAAGACGTAACCTCATCTTTGCAGGTTGGCGCAGGTGTGTTACTTAGTCTTTATTGATTTCAAAAGAATTTTATTGGTAGTTTCAGACATAAAAACAGAACATAATAAAATTAATGATGGCAATCATAGAAATGTGGTACATACAGTGGTGAGCAACAGGTTCCAAGTCATACAGTTGAGGTGCAAAATTGGATAAGAGCCGAAATGGACGATGGTAAGTACCCATAAGCAAACATAACACTGAATAATACAACACAAAGCAGTAGAATGAAGGAAGCAGATCTTGCATGGTACAGCACCTAGATTAGCAGAGTCCACCGTAGTAACCCATGTTTGGTCCATAATTTGTCATCATGAATGGAGGTGAACAGCAATATGTACATGGCTGCAGGAAAGTGAGCCAGTCACGGGAGTAATGAGGCGTGTGAGGTCAAGGTGGCGGCTAGTTGGTCAAGGGAACGAGGGATTGGATCAGAGAGGCTTGTGTGCACTAAAGTAATTGTCAAGGGTGATCCATAAGCGTCTGTGCGGGGGGCGTCAAGGTGATTGCAGAAGGGCTGTATTATCCGCTCTGCAGAGACTAAGTACCCAGTTCAGCCAGCATAATTTGCTTTCCGGGTGTCCTTCCAATTATTGAGGATCACTTTTATAGCAGCGGTGAGTAGAAGATCAAGCAAGGCCCTATCATTGTCGTTGAGGGACTCTGTTTTGAGAAACCCAAAGACTAGATAAGGTAATTCCCTGGGTGGGAAGAAGGCAAATACTTTATCAGTAAAATCAAAGACTTTATCCCAGAATGGGGCTACATATTCACATTGAAGGATAAGGTGTTCCAGGTCGCCGTCTGCACATTTGCAGTTCCAGCAGAAAGCGTCAGGCCTGATATTGTGGGGCAAAAAGACGCGCCGGCGTCCAAAAGGCATTATGGAGAAGCCAGAATTTACTTTAGGATAATGCGGGGCTGATTTTGTGGCGCATGCAGAAATCCCAGGTTTTGGCCCAGTCCGTATCTGAGATAGGGAAAGGAGAGCATGATGTCCAGAACTGTTTGATATGAGCAGTGAGATTGGAATGCCGTGGTCGTAGGAGTTTATAAATCCATGACACCTGGTGTCCAAGCCTGTTTAATCTGGTGAAGTAGGGCGGAAGGGAGGGAGGATTAGAGGAGAGATTCGCTTATGTGATTGCTGTTTTTATGTGTAGAAAGGTATAGAACTCAAGGGAGCTAAGATTACATTTGGATTAAAGGTCCTTGAACGATGAGGGTATGCCCCTTCATAGAGTTGGTGTGGAAAGTAAATGCCTTTTTCCAACCAGAGACAATTGTGTAGTGGTTTGCCTTTGTAGAGCACCGTGAGGTTATTCCATATTGATTCCCATCGTGAACATCTGATGGAGGCCTCGAGCAGTTTATCCACTTTAAGAAGAGCTATTCTTGTATTTCTAAAAATAGGTCTCGAACAGATGATTGAGTTTCGTTTAGTGAACAGGGCAGTGGCTGGTGCTACATGCGCAAGAAGGGCCTTCTCCAGCTCAAGCCACACAGGGGAATAACCCTCTGGTGGAGATGCAGTTTGGTATCTTTTGAAGTCCGTTAGGTTGACTCCACCTGCAGACTTGTCTAGGCGCAGTTTCTTCAAACTAATTCTTGGTTTTTTTTTCCCTCTCCATAGAAAGTTTGTGATTATGGCATCTAACTTGTGATGGAATTCCAGGGATAACGTGAGAGGCAGCATGGTGATTAAATAGTTGACTAAAGGGGAAGTCATCATTTTGATGGTCTCAATTCTTCCCCACCAGGTAATGAAGCGGGGGGGACCACCCGTCTAATTGCGTTTTAATTTTTTCTAAGGTTATTTTTTCGTTGCGTTGAAGGGTTTCAGCAAGAGTGCTACCAAACTCAACCCCAAGATATTTAATGAAGCCTGGCTGCCAGTACAGGCTCTAGTTACCCAGCATGTCCCTTGTACTGAGAATGTTTAGCGCTTTAACCTCAGATTTATCTCGGTTTAGTTTATATCCGGAATGTAGGGAATAGGTTTCTATGGTGGACATGAGGCCCTCAATGGAGGAGTCTGGCTGTTCAGTGACCACTAGGATGTCATCTGCGTATGCCGCCAATTTCACTCGCATGTTACCAAATTCCACCCCCTTGATGTTTTTGTTACTTTTAATGGCAGCTAAGACGGGTTCAAGGGCAAGGAGGAAAAAGCTTGGAGAGAGGGGGCAACCCTGCCTAGTACCTTGTTCTAAGCAGAAAGGTGCGGAAAGGGAGCTATTTATGGCAATACGGGCTGATGGGGAGGAATATACAGCCATAACCATATCTATATAGGGATTCCCCAAATCAAAGGGCTGCATACAATGTTGTAAGAAAAGCCAACGGAAGGAGTGGCAGTTATTTTGGCTTTCTCTAAGACATGGCAGAGTAATCTAGTATTATCATTGGCTAGCCTGTGTTTGAGGAAACCCACCTGCGAATTACTAATTAACTTGGGAAGGAATGTATTCAGTCTGATGGCTAAGATTTTAGCATACATTTTACAATCCAGATTTATAAGGGAGATTGGGCGATAATTATTGGTAAAAAGGGGGTCTTTAACTTCTTTGGTGGACTATTTAGAGTCCAACAGCCTATTGCGCGCCTCTCAGACAGGGTTTCGCCCTCTACACGGGACTGAAACTGCCCTTTTAGCGGTAACGGAGGAGGCGAGAGCTGTGTTGGACCGGGGTGGAAAAGTCGCCATTATTTTGTTAGATCTCAGCGCCGCGTTCGACACGGTTAACCATGTCACGCTACTACAACGACTGGCGAACATGGGCGTGTCGGGCGCGGCCCTGGAATGGCTGTCATCCTTCCTGGCTAACCGCTTCTTCCAGGTCTTTGAGGGCGAGACGGTGTCTCCTAAACACCCACTCAGGTGTGGAGTCCCGCAGGGCTCCTCCCTGAGCCCCACCCTCTTTAATGCCTACATGGAACCCCTAGACAGGATAGTCCATCCCTTCGGTGTGCGTATTGTCACCTACGGGGACGATACCCAGCTGGTGGTCTCCTTAGACCACTCTGAGGGATCGTCCCACACCTTAGGTCCCTGTCTAGAGGCTGTCGCCAGATGGATGCAATCTTCCTGTCTGAAACTTAATGGGGAGAAGACAGACATCATTCTCCTGGGCAACCCTTCTCCCGCTGCCCTTGCATCCATCTGGCCTCCATGTCTGTGCTCGCCTCCTGTCCCCAAATAAAGAGCCTCGGGATCTGGCTCGACAAAGCTTTGGACTTCTCGGCCCAAGCAACTAAGACCGCCACCACCTGCTTTGGGATTATGAGGATGTTGCGGAAGGTGCTCCCTCTGCTCCCATTCCAGGCAAGGAGGGTTTTGGTCCAGGCCCTCATACTCTCCCGCCTGGACTATGGGAATGCTCTTTATATGGGAGCTCCGATTTCCGTCACCCAGAAACTCCAAGTCACACAAAATAGTGCGGCCCGTCTACTCTATAACCTCCCTCGCTGGCAGTCAGCGAGGAATTCCCTAAAGGAGCTCCACTGGCTCCCTGTAGGGGCAAGAGTACAATTCAAGGCTATGTGCATCCTACACAAAGTCTTTCATCGTACAGGTCCCGCAATTCTTCACCCTCTGGCTATACCCTACGTCCCGTCCCGCTCCCTTCGTTCCTGTACCCTCCAGCTGGCCACCCCCACCAGAGTCAGGAAAGCCCGCTGGGGAGGCCGCTCCTTCTCCCATACCGCGGCTAAGCTCTGGAACACTCTCCCTTTATCTCTCCGAGGTAACAGTAACCACATGTCCTTCAGGAAAGCTCTGAAAACGCACCTGTACGGTAAAACCTGCTGAACTGCTCGCGTTGAGTATTCAGTCACAAGCGCTGCGAGGCCTCCGGGTAGTCTAGCGCTATACAAGTGCAATTTTCATTCATTTTGGAATAACCATTATCGCGGCCTCATTCATTGAATTAGTGACAGCACCTTTGGACATAAAGGATTGTAAGAGGTTCAAGAGGCCCGGGCTAACAGGTCCCACAAATTCCTTATAAAAATTGGCTGAGAAGCCATCAGGGCCAGGGGCCTTGTTGTTTTTAAGGGATTTGATGGAAGTGGAGATTTCCTGTAATGTGAACGGTGATCCCAACTTGGAGCGAACCTCCTCGGAGAGTCTAGGAAGGTCTAAGGAATTCAAGTATTTCGTGCAAGCAGCAGAGTCAAACGTTAACTTATTTTTATAGAGGTCCTCATAGAAAGATTGGAAGGTGTGCAGGATGTTGTTGTGTTTGGTGTGGGTGTTATTGGTTTGGTCTTTAATGGACGCAATATGGAATTTTTTTTGTTTTTTTGTTTGAGGTAAGACGCGAGGAATTTACCGGCTTTATTGCCCTCACATAATTTTAGTGCCTTGAATTTGTTTATCCATACTCCTGCCCTTTTGCTTAAAATTGCATTATATTCGTACTTCATCTTAGTAAGGCGCTCTAAGATGGAATTATTACCAATTTCAGCTGCTTGAGAGATCTCTAGAGCTTTGATATCCTTCTCAAGGATTTCCAGAGCATGATTTAGTTTTTTGGTCATTTGGGCTCGGATGCCAATGATAACGCCCCTAGTCGTGGCCTTAAAGGCATCCGAGATGTCTGAGTCTGGCAGAATGTTCAAGGTGAAGAATTCCAGAATGGCGGTCTCTATCTTAGTCTTATTTTCAGGAACGAACAGGATGTCGTCATTGTAGCGCCAACGTTTCGAGGGGAGGATAGAGTGTGAGCCTACAAGCTTGGCATGGATACAAGAGTGATCCGAGATTAGTTTGGGGACAATGTCAGTTTCCTCTATGGGGTGAGTGAAAGGGCTAGAAATGAAAATGTAGTCGATTCTCGAGTAGGAGTGGTGAGGGGCCGAATAGAATGTTTAATCTCGGCCGTTGGATGCTGTAGGCGCCATGAGTCGTGTAGATTGTATTTGGAACGGAGACGGGTCAGAGTATCTTGGGAGCGTGACGGGTGGTATGAGCATTTGGATTGGCGGTCTAGGAGGGGATCTAGGGGATCTAGGGGAAGGTTAAAGTCCCCACGACAATTAAAAGTTCCTCTTGGGGGATGGTTTCTAATGCAGATGAGTCAGATTCCCAGAACTATGGGACATCCGAGTTAGGACCATAGATGCTTACTACATGAATGGGGTAGTCGTCTCTCATGAGGTGTGCCACAAGCAGCCTGCCATCATCGTCATGAGTGTGTGAGGTAATAGAGATGTTTGATTTTTCGCGATAAGGGTAATCACTCCCCTCTTTTTGTGAATCGTGGAGGAGCAGAGGGTGTGGGAAATCCAATGTTGATTAATGAACGCTGCATCTTCTTTTGATAATTTTGTCTCCTGAAGAAGGATATCGCCTTTGGATTTAGCTAGATATTCAAGGATTTTTTTACGTTTAGCTGGGTGTTTAAGACCCTAGACGTTTAGCGAAACTATGTTGTGACTTTCTACCAGTGATTTGTTTTGAGTCATCTAGACTGCGTTTATCGCAAGAGAAGTGGCTAGCACACTACGACTGGGGTTGCGCGAACCAATGGGCGCATGTATTAGGTAGGGGAGTGACAAGTCAAGACCGGGACCTGTGAGCTCCAGAAGACTTCTGAAGACAGTAAGCTTGTGGACTGTTGAACTAAACCCACCGACAAATGTGACTCTGCTTTTGATGTCTGCTGTACAAAACAAACTAATGAAACAAAATCCTACTGAAACAACCAAAATTACATTTACTCCTTGCCCCCCCAACCCACCCTCCACCCGGTGCCCCTAGACCCCTTCTCCCCTCCCCCTAGGAAAATCGAACTTAGGAGCTGCGACGGCAGCACCGTCCATGGTCAACACAGGACGTTTTAGTAGGGTAAAAGAACAGGAGAATGATAAAGATAGCTGCTCTAGCATAACTGTGCGCCCTTACATAATAGAGCTAGGGCTCCGTGATGGGACCCAATGCAAGAATCTGGGCTATTCGACATGTGGCATTACAGCTATACTACCTGCAAGGACTTAAATTAGACATAAGACATTACATCTATACTGCCTGCAAGGACTTAAAGGGTGAACAAGTATTTGACGTTTTGGCTCCGGTAACGTATAGCTCCATTAGGACTCCAAAAGAGCAAATTAGCAGTACAATATGTAAAGATAATGAAACAATATGAAGATCTGGAAGTGCGGATGGTGCTGTCAGCAAGAACAGTGGCGGTGTAAAGAAAACCACCTGAACAGTCCGACTCCAAGTGAATCAACCAAGGAAAAACCTGTTAAAGGCCAGGACAGCATAATACATGCAGGAGTTGAACGTGATTATTCATTAACAAAAGGAGAGCACTTCAAGGGGTGTGAACCCGCTACTGGAATCTTACTATTCAGACCAATGGAGAATTTATAAACCGGACTAAACAAACCATTGACCATGATTACAAAACATGACCATTAGCACGATTGAACTTTCTTGAACACCGATGATGTCTCACCAGACCAAGATAAACAACGTCAGCGGTGAGCAGATTCATGTGCTTCCGTTTTTCGTTTGTTGGAGGCTCCGCTTGAGGAATCCATGAATTGTGGAGGTGAGTCTTCCAAATAACATGCGAGGTCATGGGGGTTTGAGAAGAAGCAAGGCTTACCATGGTCGATTTATTTATTTTAAAAAAAAACCCAAAAAACCTTTATTAGTAAGAAAAGGAATACAGTTACAGGCCTACAACCACCAGGGCCGGCCAGTCATATGCAATAACAGCAGCGCAATAAGACACAGCTTATCAGCCGACAACCGAAGGCCCGGCAGCGAAAAAGCATGATATCATCCAAAGTTCGTGGCAATAAGAGGATATTTAAAAGGTTTCACATTTTATACAAAATAAACAACAAAAACTTAACCATAGAAAAAGTTGAGGCGGTACCTTGCAATGACTGTCTCATATGGCATGGGGAGAAGGCGAACAACAAGCAGTGTTATGAAGAAGGAGAGATCCTGGGAGGAGGGGGGGACAGAGAGCAAGAAACATAGCGTGCATTGCGGGAAATTGGGAAACCGAAACGTACAGTCAAGGAGAGCGAGGAGTGTCGGGAGCTTCAGTAAGAGGGGGAGCGCATATCTCTCCTCGGTATGAATTCCATTGACCCCATATCCTACCCCATTTCTTGGGCCTACCACGGGAAACCTATACAATTTTTTCTCTAAACATGCACCAGTCCATGTTTTCTTCCCAGGTGAGCACTGATGGTGCCCTCTGAGATCCCCACAATTGAGCGATGTCCCTCTTCGCAACCAAGTTGCCCAGCGTGACCCATTGAGTCTGAGCAACAGTGCAGTCATTCGGCTCCCAGATGTTCAACAAACAGCGTCTGGCCTCAGGCAATAACTCAACGCCCGTCACCTCACCCATCACCGCATGCACTCGAGTCCAAAAAATCACTACCTCCGGACATTCCCATATGATGTGGAGGAAGGTAGCAAGCATACCACAGCCACGTCTACACAGCCCATCCGCAGAATAACCCATATGCATCAATCGTGGACCCGTGACATAGACTCGGTGCAGAATCTTCAGCTGCACCAGGCGGAGACGCGCCGGAATCGCGACCTCTTTAGGAGAGGATATCGCAGCCTGCCAGTCTTCATCGTCCAACTCTAGCCCATCGCCAGTCCAAGCACATCGAAGCTGAATAAGAAGGTCCGAACGGTCATTGATGAGTTTTTTATAAATAAGAGAGAGAGTGCTGTCGGGAACGTATCCGTCCAGCACCCTGTCCTCCAGGGGAGAATACTCCGGGATCGTAGATCCGGCTGGGAAAACCGATTCAAGTGCGTGACGGACCTGGAGATAGCGGAAATATTCCTTATCATTCAAGTTATATTCCTGTTTCAATTCATCAAAGGTCTTAACTCTATTTTTGACCCAGAGGTCGCCCACTTTACTGATGCCAATAAGGTCCCATCTATCGAAACCCTTCGACGTCCATAGTTCACCCAATCTCTCTGCGGCATATAGGGGGGTCGCTCCAGTCAGCCTATCCGTCCACCCCGTAGCCGCAGTCGCACTACCCCACACTCGCACCGCCACTCCAGTGGGACCCGTCAGGTTCTTCCGGCGGCTCTAGAATAGAGCGCTCTGTTATAATCGCCCCCGGGCAGTTGCCACCTATCCATCTCAAATGCGGGATTCGGAACTGGACCGTACATGGCATGGTTAACAGCGCTCAACTGAGATGCCCAGTAGTATCTTTTAATATCAGGCAATGCTATACCACCGTCGTACCAGGGCAAAGTCAACTTTGCCAATACAATGCGGGGCCGCCCGCCCCACACCAGTCTCCTCTGGAGGCCCTCAATTTCACCAAAATAACTGGCCGGCACCAGATCGAGTGTTTTGGACGGCATACAGGAAACGGGGAAGAGACGACATCTTGAACAGGGCCGCTCTTCCCAAGGGGGACAAAGGCAAACTACACCACGCCGCAACGTCCGACCGAAGCCGGGCAAGCGGGGATAATAAATTCCTCTCATAGCGTACCACTGGGTCCAATGAAATATAGATCCCCAAGTATCTAAAGCCACCTCTAGAAATAGGTATCGGGCAAGCGCGGGGCAGAGAGGGTGAGTCGCCAGTGAGTGGGAAAATACAGGACTTGGCCCAGTTGATAACTAAACCGGAGTTCCTTCCGAAGGAACTCAAAACGTCAAAGAGGACTCCTAGTGACTTACGGGGGGAGGTCAGGTACAATAGTATGTCGTCGGCATATAGTGCTATGCGATCTTCGAAGTCCGGGGACCATCGAATACCTTTGAGTGAGGGCTCCCAGCGGAGCCACGCAGCAAGGGGTTCAAGGGCAAGCGCAAATAGAAGCGGCGACAAAGGGCACTCGTACCGCGTCCGAGAACAAAGGGTTCCGAGGCCCTGCCGTTGACCACCTGAGCCAGCGGCTGCTCATACAGAAGCCTGACCCACTCAATGAACTTCGGGCCAAAACCAAATTTAGCAAGAGTAGCCCACAGATATGGCCACTCAACCGTGTCGAAAGCCATCGAGGCATCAAGGGAAACCAGGATGGCCGGCTCATTAAGAGACCCCGCCAAGACACCGTGAAGACGGCGAAGATTGAGCGCGGTATTCCGATGGGGAATAAAACCAGACTGGTCCGGGTGTATCAAATCACTAATCACCGTGATCAACCGATTTGCCAAAAGCTTTGCCAGGATCTTAGGTTCCGCATTCAAAAGCGATATCGGCCGATACGATGAACAGTGTTCGCGGGGTTTGCCATCTTTATGGATGACCGCAATGGATGCCAGTCTTTGATCCCGGGGAAGGGACCCAAGGTCTCGCGATGCCGAGAACATCCGACAAAGATACGGCGCCATTTTGTCAGGGCGCAGCTTGTACAGTTCGACTGGTATACTGTTCGGACCAGAGGCCTTCCCCGAGTGAAGGGAGCGGATGGCGAGCGCAACCTCATCAGTGGAAAAGTCCGCCTCCATAAGCACCCTGTCCGATTCTAAGAGGCTAGGCAACGCGAGATCACGAAGCAACAAGTGCGAGTCCTCCTCCGGTCTATCTGAGACCTGCGCGTAGACGTTCCGGAAGTGCTGGGCAAACACCTTGACTCTCTCAACCGGGTCCACCACTCACGTTCCGTCCACTTTATCAACCACAGGCACCACCCGATTCAATCTATCTCGTTTGTCTAGCCAAGCAATCAACTTTCCCGCTTTATCACCCACATCATACAAACGCCCCTGTTGCACACGATTCATTGCCTTGGCCGCGTCAGTCACCAAAGCCCTATATTCAGACTGTTTAAGAGCCAAAAAGTGCAGTCGCTCAGGGGTAACCCCAGACTTCAGCTGTTCCTCCAACCCAGTAATTTCAGTTTCCAAGCCCACCACCTCCTCATTTTTGCGCCTCCTCTCGCTAGCAATCAAGGACAGAGTCTGACCACGAATCACAGTTTTGTAAGCCTCCCACAAGGAGACCGGGGAGGACACGACCCCTCATTCTCAGCAAAGTAGAAGTCCATACACTTGACCACCTCCGATCTAATTTTGGGGTTATGAAAGTGCCACGGATTGAGCGGGGCAATCCGGCCCCCAGCTGTGCATCAATGGTGAGCCAGAGCGGGGAGTGGTCGGAGACCCCCCCCTAGCTAAATGCTTGATTTCCTGTACAGAGACCATCTGCACCGCCGGTACGAGGATATAATCGAGTCGAGAGACTCCCATGAGCTCCCGAGTAGAAGGTGTACTGGAGCTGTCCAGGGTGCAGTTGTCTCCAACAATCCGCCAGACCAAACGTGTCTAAAAATTTCCCCAGCCATAACTGCGATGCGGGAAGGAGCCTGGGGGGGGGCTACGATCTTTCTCCCCATTAACCACGGAATTAAAATCGCCACCCACTACCAACAAGCCGTCAGGAAGCCCCAGAACCACCCCACCCAAATCAGTGAATGTGGTTAACTGTAGACCAGGCGGAACATACACAGACAATATGGAGATCGACTTCCCCTCCCACCTTCCCGTAATAGCCGCATAGCGGCCTCTGTCAACCAACACTGTGCCATCTATCTCCAGGGGGAGGGAGTTCCTAACCAGGATGCCCGCCCCCCTCGACCCAGTAGTAAAGCCGGAATGGGCCACCAATCGGTAACCCCGCCTATTCAGTGCCTGGCACGTATTACCTACCAAGTGTGTCTCCAGGAGCAAAACTACATCTGGGGAGCATCGCTTCAAATATTGCAGTACTATCCCCCGTTTTATCCTATCCCAAGACCGTTGACGTTCCAGCTCAACACCCTCAGCCCCCTACCCCCCCATCCCAGAAGTAAACATTCTGCCACCCCCCCCGCCATGAAACAGGCACATAGCAGCAAATATGGAATGAAGCGCAGCCTCGATACAAACAAGAAAGAAAAGTCCCCACCACCACCCCCAATGAGCCCTCAGAACACAAACCCCCGACCCTACACCCCTGCGGTAGACCAAAGAGCCACCCCAACTTGCAGTGTGCCTGTCGCCCCATTAAACTAACCTACAAGAAGAGAGAAAAAGTCCCCAGAGGAGGAAGAGTCCCGATTTTCCCCCCCACCCCCGGGTATCCATACTGTAAGAACATAACAGTCACAGAGCCCCTGTCGTGAAGGCAGGCTCGCCGACGTAGACACACTACTCCTGTTCTTCCAAGCCGCCCTCGGCGCCCCTCGAGCTCTCCGGGTTGTCATGGCGCGTCGACAAAGTGTCTAACCAGTCACTGGCCACCTCAGGGCGGTCGAAAAAAAGCGCACGTTCTTCATGTTCAATCCTCAGGCGGGCCGGGAAAAGCATAGCGTATTTCAGTCCCGTGTCCCTGAGTCGCCTCTTCACTCCCGTAAAGCCCATTCGTTGTTTCTGCACCGCCTGAGTAAAGTCCGGGTAGAAACTGATCGACACATTCTCAAAATTGGTGGGGCCATTTGTACGTGAGGCTTGCAGGATGGCGTCCCTGTCCCGGAAATTAAAAATCCTGGCTATTATGGGCCTCGGAGTGGCTCCCAGCTTAGGCTTCCCACCAGGGACTCGATGAGCCCGCTCCACAGCGAAAAGTTTACTAAGGCCCTTTGGTGCCAGGTGGTTCAAGACGAGATATTCCACCAGGACGTCTGTGGATAAGTCAGCGGAGTTCTCCGGAACACCCACGATGCGGACGTTGTTGCGTCTGGCCCGGCTCTCGAAATCTTCCAGCCGACGGGCAAACAGGTCACTGGTCGTCCGGAGATTGAGGACTGTGGTCTGGAGATCCGAGACATCCGTGGTCAGACTCGCAGTCTTGATATCAAGGGACTTGACCCGTTCATTAGTTTTCCCCAAGTCCGCCCTGATGAGGTTGACTTCAATCGCCACCGTGTCTATCTTAGCCGCCAAGGTTTCATACTGCTGGCCCATGGTAGTCCGAACACTTGCAATGACGCCCATAACGTCCTTCAAAGTTGGCTCCTCAGCTTCAGGAGCACCATCACCAGTTTCCTCGAGGGCCCCACTCGATCCACCTGGGGAACCCTTAGGACGAGTAAAGCGATCAATAGTCTGGGATTGGGCAACCCCTCCTCGGGATGGGCCTCTGGTGGTGCGCTTCTCGACAACCGCCCTGCCCGCCATGATGGGCGACGAGCTCAGACGGAACCTTTGGGATCTGGTCAGAATGATTACCGTCGTGGCAAGCCTGTAAAGGCGAGAGGGCAAGGATCCAACGCCGGCTGAGGGTTGGCAGCAGAATCAGAGCCGGCGCGCCGATCGGCAGCAGGTCGCCGTCCACAATGACCAAAAGCGAAACCGAAAGTACCACATACGCGCGAAGCTCCTCCCCCTGGTCGTTGATTTTAAACCTCGCTGGGCCTGCGAATGAGAATTGAATATCTTATGACTTAAGTTTATCTCTCAATGACAAGAAGCCTTTTCGTGTCTCGACCGTCTCTTTGGAGAAATCCTGCGTGAAGATTATGCGGTGGCCTTCCCAAGTGATGTGATGGTTTTTCTTTGCAAATTGTAAGATGCTTTTTCTGCTAAATGAACACATTTTGAATGAAATTCAGAATGGCCTAAAAAAGACGTAACCTCATCTTTGCAGGTTGGGCAGGTGCGTTACTTATAGTCTTTAATTTTCTTTCTTTGGAAAAATTCTATCTCCACTGACTACATGTCCTAGGAAAGTCACAGACTTCACATTTGTTCCATTCTGCAGTTAATCCGTTCTTTAAAATTCCTAAAACATCCCTCAGCTTACTATCATGCTCCTCTTAACTATCCCATTACTAGGATGCCATCCTCTAAGTATGTAACACTTCTTTGGTCCCTAAACAGCCGACGCATCAACTTCTGAAAGACTGCAGCAGCTGATGACAGTCCAAATAGCATACACACAAACCTGTAGCAAACAAAAGGTGTTAAATGCTGTAACCTTCCTACTAGCATGGTGAAAAGCAACTTGATGATTGCAAGCTGAGAATACAACAGTGGTGGAAAACCATCTTGCATCTTTGGTCTCATCCAAGAATTAATCTTAGGTAGAGGGAACTTTACTACAACAATGTTTTTGTTCCGGTTGCATAGGTCTACACGTAACCTTACGGACCTGTTGGCCTACTGTGGCACCGCCAATGGGGACAACCATTCTATAGACTCAATTATAACCCTTTGTTCCAGTTTAAGTTCACTATCCACATCCTCCTTTACTCTCAAGGAATGTGTCTCACTTTGTGGTACGCTGGAGTAGCACCATCTTTGAGCTGGAGTGGCACCATCTTTGAGCCCAAACCCTTTGTTTTCTGACATCTCCAGAAAAAAATACTTCCGGAAATTCCTCTCCCCTTGTCTCCTTTTTAGGGCTCGGCTGAACGCGCGGAAGCGCGTCTCCGCCGAAGCTCTTTTGTCGGCGTGTGTGCTTGCCAGGAGACAATCCTGGCCGCGCGCATCGCCTTTGAGGCGATTTCAAAGTGACACGCGAACGAGCGCTGTGGCCAGGCGCTGTCTCCTGAGAAGCGCATACACACACGCACAAGCGCCCACGCACATACATACATACAGAGACACCCCCCCAGCTCACATACACACACGAGTGCACCCTCCCTCTCCCCCGCCGTCGCACACATGCATACACACACACACACGCGCACGCACACACACAACGAGGGAACCGAGTCCCCCACCCCCCAGCCCGCCGTCGCACACATGCATACACGCACACACACACACACACAACGAGGGAACGGAGTCCCCCCCCCCCCCCCCCCCCCCCCCCAGCCCTTTTCAACTTACCTGGTGAATTCTGAGGGACTCCGCTCTCCTTCTGGCGTCGCAACTCGCAAGACGCTTTCACTCCGCCTTCTCTTCCGGTCCGGATGCAGCCCCGCCCCCGTCACAGGCGACTTTGCCTGACTTCCGGCGAGGCTGCTGGACTCGTTTATTTACTCGCGTTCATGCTCTAACTTTTGCAATGCCGAGACCTCTCCTCTGTCATCCATTCACAGAGAACCGTCGTTGACCCATTGACACCTACTGAGGAAGATGAAAGCTTGGGCGGCGCTTCTCGGACTCCAATCTAACATTTCAGGTGACATGGTATTCTGAGCGGTAGTCTCTGAACTAAGGCTTCCTTCTGACTGGGTAAGGGAATATTTCAATTACTCCCATTAACTAGGATGAGACATTTTCCCATTAAAGTGGCAGGCGTCCTGGGTACGTGCGACAATTCCTAAGAAACCACCACAAATTACTGATTGCTAGATCAGTCTTGAAGGTTTCATTACAGAATTGCAATAGCTCAGCCATTACACTCCATAGGGTTAAAGTGAAATCACGGTTATGGGCAAATTAATTGGAGAAGATAATGAAGTAAAACGAATGAGAAAGTGTTTTGCTTCTATAATGATAGTACATTAAGTGGAAAGATCCTGCGACATTGTTTGATGTTTAAACTGCATGCCGTACACGGAAATCAGTCAAAAGATTATCTGGGCAGTTAGAGGACGCGTGATAATAAGCCGTCGAAATCCTGTTCCTACCAGCAGCTTTGTTTCCAGGCCGGTGCACTCCATACAGCGTTGCTAACGTGCTGTGGCAGTATAATTGTCAACTTATTAGCAGTGAGCTGCAATTGAAAAGGAACGCTCAGTAGAAAAATAATGAATTTATGTGCCAACAATTAAACAACAAATTCCCATCTAATCTCTAAGCGCCCCTCAGCCTACACGGATATATTTGTTTTGTTATGCAACACCTCCTGCCCTCTTTCTCCCACACACACTAAAATCTGCACCCCTTACTATGGCGAATCTCTGCATGCCCTACAGCCATCAGCCAAACATGTTCAATCCATTTCTTAAGTACTCAAACACCCCCTACCAACAACACACACTCATACAGGTGTACATACCCGCAGACATATCCGTCCCCCTCCTGCACCCCCCCCCCCCCCCACAGTACATCATTCCACTGCACTTCCTAATTCCATCAAACAGACCCCTTAGGATAGTTTCGGCCCTTCATTCCAGCCCCTGCCTAGACACCATTATTTCTGCCTCTATTAAAATTCAACAAGACCATACAGGATTGAAAGAAAGGACACAATGCCTAGGAATAACACACAGGGTTTGTGCACAATAAAGCACAAATAGAATCACTGGCTCGCTCCATGATTAATTTGTAAAATAATTCATTTTTCTGGGCTCAAAGGTTTGCTCGAAAGCACATAGCCGGCGCTATCGACTGCCAGTGTCCCAAACAACGAGGCTGTGTAGTCTTGATTCCATCTCATGCTTCTTGCATCCACCAACAGACATTCCCTGCCCCTTCATCCCTCTTTCAGGTTTTGTTTCACCCCTGCTTTTTCTTTGTCACAGTTTTTCAGTCTTTTTCTTCTTCCTTCTTTCCCCTTTCTGTGGTTTTCACTCTTGACTGGGTCAAAGTTTGAAGAGAAATAACAAGCTATGGAAAAGTCAATAGGTTTCCCCTATGTGAGACCTATTGCGCTGTCACAGTTTTTAGGGCTCGGCTGAACGCGCGGAAGCGCATCTCCGCCGAAGCTCTTTTGTCGGCGAGACAATCCTGGCCGCGCGCATCGCCTTTGAGGCGATTTCAAAGTGACACGCGCACGCGAACGAGCGCTGTGGCCAGGCGCTGTCTCCTGAGAAGCACACACGCATGCGCATACACACACGCACAAGCGCCCACGCACGCACATACATACAGAGACACCCCCCCCAGCTCACATACACACACGAGTGCACCTTCCCTCTCCCCCGCCGTCGCACACATGCATACACACACACGCGCACGCACACACACAACGAGGGAACCGAGTCCCCCCCCCCCCCAGCCCGCCGTCGCACACATGCATACACACACGCGCACGCACACACACACACACCCACCGAGGGAACAGAGTCCCCCCCCCCCCAAGCCCTTTTCAACTTACCTGGTGAATTCTGAGGGACTCCGCTCTCCTTCTGGCGTCGCAAGACGCTTTCACTCCGCCTTCTCTTCCGGTCCGGATGCAGCCCCGCCCTTCGTCACAGGCGACTTTGCCTGACTTCCGGCGAGGCTGCTGGGCTCGTTTATTTACTCGCGTTCATGTACAATGCTAATAGCTCTAACTTTTGCAATGCCGAGACCGTTGCATTGTAAATGCTTGTTCTTTCTGTTCCTGTGTTTCAAGTAATAAAAATTGATCTCTGCTATTAGGATCAAAAATAATTTCCAGTGCTTTTTGGTCCTTCCAACTTAACTTTGAGGGTTATTCTTCTGACACACATACCTTCCTTCATATAGTATGCTTCCTGAACTGAAATTCAAGAACCTTGTATCCCAACATAGGAATTCTTTGACCACTAAATGTCACTGGTTCAATGTCTGAAACTCATTAGTCTTCATACTCACAAGTCCTTATTAAGAATAGTAAACGCTGAACCTGAGTCCACCGCTGTAGAAATTTCCACTCCACAGATCAACATGTCACACTTGGATTTGTACTTTTTTGCATTGTCAAAATTCAGCACAGAACATTTGACCCAAAACACCTTCATTGTCAACTCTGGGTTGACGACGCCCAACGACATATGTCCAACCCGACGCTCAGGACATATTGTTTTGGGGTCAAGGGCAACACGTTTTCATGTGTATTTTGTCCATGGGACAAGAATGCCAAACCCCTGCAGAACAAACCCTTTAGCTGCCAATTTGCATTACCACATTATGGATCAGGGAAGGGCCATATGTTCTTTTCAAACTTGTATTTATGGTTCATTAATTGAAAGCCTTTATTGTTGGGGTGAGCGCTCTAAGTAAGTAACTGTTGTAAGCTCTGACTGCACTACTGATAGTGGTTTCAGTATAAAAATGTGTGCACACGTTTTCAAAGTTTAGCAATATGAGGCTCTGTATAATACTTCCAGAATGCTCTCTGATTTGATGCAAATATGTGCAGAAGCTTGAAAGCAAGATTGGCGATTCTTTGCTTTTTAAATAAAATGTTTCTAAAAAAAAATGAAAGCAGGAAAAAAACATTCTGCATAACTACTGTAAAATTTCAGGTACCATTTCTTTGCAGCATCATTTAGTAATGTGTTGATGCATGCTAGAATGTCTCAAAAAATATTCAAAATGGAAAATCAGTGTCATCAGTTTCAATAAAATGATGGGAAATAAAAATAAACAGGCATTGACAAAGCCAGTAGGTCTGAAATTGGTGGTCAGCTTTTTAGTTTTGTCAATGTGTGACTTGTTTTGGCATGTTTTTGTAAAACCTTATTGGTGTGGGAGCTGTTGTGCCCTCACCATTATAACAAGCACACACTACCACAGTAGTTATTGGCACTGAACAAAACTACTTTGTGTGCTGATTATGCTCCTTGTGAAAGAGCAGAATGCTGTCAATCTCAGTGAAGCCAGCCGATACAGAGAGAGGGAGAGAGAGACAGAATTTTAATAAACACAAAACATCACGTCAACACCAGTCCATATTTGGGGCCCAATTATTAAAGAAAGTCTCAAAAGTTCACCCGGGGTATATGTCCTTGCATTAAGTGCTGCAATATGGCTTTCATGAATTCCCAAGAATTTACAGAAGTAGGAGGACAAGAAATAGTACGCCTAGAAAATATTTGTGAACTGCATTTTAGCATGAGCAAATATGCTTTTGTAGATTTGCTCATGCGAACATCTGAGTGTTGGCAAGTTTACTTTCCCTCCAACCACTTTTTTCCCAACTTTGGAAGTAGGTTTACGTTTGCCATTGTCAGGAGTAAATTCCCAACATTTCTCAGTATGGGAAAAGATTAGAGAAGAGTTGTTGAAAACCCTTAAAACATGCAAGTTAGTAGGTTTGCACAGACTCAAAGGGGGCATTCTAACCCTGGAATTATTTCTTACCACTAACCTTCAGCCCCAGTATGTAGATCTGCGGAAACATGGCAACATAAGGGCATTGCAAGTATTCAAACCCTACTATGCTAGGAGTCCTGGTTTAATCAGAGCGGCTATCTAAGAGCTGTTATATAATGAGATTGCTGCTATAATTTGTCGCCGCACTACATGGCATCAAAGGGACAAGTGGATTTTGTTACAGGACAAGTAGATTTATGAAGCAACCCGCCCCACGGACAAGTAGATATATTCTTAAATTTCACACGCCTGAGCCTCCACCAGTGATGATCCTGGCACTCCAGCCACCATAGACCGTTCGTTCATAAACTTACAGGTTTTCTTAGGCAGAATCTATGGTCAACCTTCTCCAATCTTCCCACCCCCGCTTTTAAGGTTAAACCTGAAAGGAGCTATTTTTGAAAGGTGTGGAGCCCTCATAACAAGCTGTACCTCAGCCACAGTATTAACCATTAAATATTATATTTGTGATGTTCAACAAAGGTAGTATGGGCCTCAATCCTGGGTCAAGCTCCAGTTCCAATACTAGAGATCATGAGACTAAATATAAAAGCAAGAAAATGAAAAAAGTGAGCTGGTTCAATTACGCAGCTTGACTAGCAGAACAATGAGTAGTTTAATGCTTCCATGTTATCAACAACAGGAAACTCACAGAGCGAATCCTCTAGTCATGTTCTAGCTGCTCCATCTCTCTTATTGCAGGACCCCTCTGTGACCACTGATTTGTATTGTCCCTCACGTCCAAATCGGGGCCATTAGTGACCAAACCTGCCCACAACAAAGCTGAAAACAGCCAGCAGCAGAACTTCAAGGAATCTGAGTTTCTGGGTGTCCTAGTCAGAAATATATTTTTTGTACAAAACTCCTTTAACACGTGATCAGGATTTCCTAATCTTAGAATCTTTGCAGGCACTGGAAAAAATACTAAGTTATGTGCCGCCATTATTCGGGAGATCTCTGGCCGGTACAATCATATATTTACTTTACTTACCTCGAGGTTGCAAATGCTGACAGAGCTGGGGTTGTTACCCAAAGCTATAGTACAAAAAGATGCTCCAATCTGCTAACAAAGTCTGAATCCTGCTATAATTGAGATGTTCCTGTCTGCCAACCAAATTCAGTCAGAGGATGGCACATAGTCATCCAATGGAGCAACTCCCACTGATGCATGCCTTACATTAAAAAGTCTTGGCCATGAGGATAAAAGACTAATATCACTGGCTGTGGATAAGTTTGTCTCATACTGATATCTATCTGTGACTACGATGGCATCTTCTATTAACCGAAAGAGGCAGTAATTGTGCAACAAGAGTGGGCTACCTAGGCAGTAAATTCGTCAAACTCATGTTTCCAGCTAAACACTTGTTCACATTTGTAGACCGGTTTCTAGACTGTTTGATACACAATCCATTAAAGATAGCATGTACACTTAACGTGTTGCATTCAGTGCCTTCTTTAAGACATCTCTTTACTTGATATTAGCTAGCTAATCAGACAGTTATTATATGTGGTGAGCTATGATCCACCGCCTACAGAATCTTGTTATAACAGGCTTTGTGAGGAAGAAACTGGGTGTGCTGGGCTTTCCAGACCCACTCCTGTAATGGGGTAAGAGATCCCAGTAAAGGAAATACTTATCCAATTTATTATTGAACTGTGGTGCATGCTTTTTAAATAGCCCAACCCTTTCCGATAGCCCGGCCTTTCCAACTTTTAATTCTCGAAATAGGAAAAACCTCTGAACTATGTTGTATTTAGTGTCGTATCTTGGAAACTCATCATGGACATGGCTGTCCTAGGACATGGCTGTCCTAGGACATGGCTGTCCTAGGACATGGCTGTCCTAGACCACATAGGAAACAATTACGAACTAATGGTGACTAATTTGTTTTGCAGTTTCATGCCTTCTGCCTGCTTCAAACATGTCCCTGACATAACTCCGATGAATAACAGAGCACTGAAATGGCGCTGTGTCATATTCCACAATTGGGGCTCACTCCTAATGGACAACTTGGCAGAAAACTCAGAGTACCAGCCTTGCAGTGAATCAAGAAGAAAATATCATTGTAGTGTCTTAGATAGAGGCATTGGCTGCTATGTCTTCATTCTGGTCGACCTCAAACCATGTTCGGAATGTAAACAGCAAGGAATGCATATGGTTTGACACAAAATGTAGTAGTAAAATGCAAGAGCAATCAAATGCATTAAATAGGAGTTGCTAATCAATACACCACGAAAATCGTGTCCTGGAACTTAAGAATGTCTTGATTAAACGGAAAAATACAGGTAGGTTTGGAGCTGCTGTTGACCAACCTAAAACCGGCTGCTAAGGAGAATAATTTGAAAAGGATCTGAAACTTCGTTATCACTGTTGCTCTATAAAAAGTTCTACTGCTACAGTAATTATAAAGCTCATTCGGTGATCAGTTTTCCAACTTGGAAGTATGAGAAGGCTGGCCTGACCATTGCCTGTTCCGGTTATTCTTCACCCTGAGGCAAAACTGTTTTATCCCAGAAAGCCAACAAGGTCCCTGTCTCGGAGTTTGTTCCTGCCCATATGTTTTGTGCTGCTTTTTAGGTCTCGCCTGTCGATGCGCATGCGCATCGAGCTTGCGAGACTATGGGGGCTTATCCACTCTTTATCCAACTTGCAAGGAATCGTGGCGATTCCTTGCAGTGCACGAGAAATTGAAGCTCAATGCGCATGCGCAATGAGCTTCAAAGCGCGTGCACAAGCCCCCAGCCGCCTGCATTGCCTGCTCTCTCTGTCACAGCCTCCCCCAGCTCCGCCTCCTCACTTTTTGATTGCACGGCCGTTAGGCCGTGCCTCCCCTACTCTACTCCCCCCTCCTTCTCCACTCCCCCTCACGAGTGTCACGACGCACCTCCGGATCCGCCCCCTCCCCATTTTCTCTGCCTGCCATGTCGCGTCGCATTTCTCCTCCCCCCTCCCCCCAGCCGCCTGCCTTGCCTACTCTCCCGCCCCCTCACTTCTTGATTGCACGGCCGCTAGGCCGTGCCTCCCCTACTCTCCTCCTCCTACTCTCCTCCCCCCTCCCCTTATCTGGCCTTCCCTCCGTCTGTTCCCTCTCCCCGCTCCGGACACCTAAGTTAAACTGTACAAAACAAGAGTCTACAGTAAACAGAAACAAGAACACAATTTGTATGCCTTTCACCCACACACGTTCCAGTAAAATCAATATTATGTTCCATAAAGCCGGACAAGAAGGAAATTCGGACATGAAGGGCAAGGGGGCAGGGTTTAAATTCGTGAACTGCTTCTTTTGCAAAAAATGGAATTCCCAATCAAACCAAGTTGTGAAAGCACTTCCAAAAGAGTTTGCATGTCGCCGTGTTTCACCAAAGCCCTGCACTGTTTGTAGCGATAGTAAACGGCAATGCCTACGTCCTAGCACAAGTCCCTTTGTAACCAGCGGCTAGAATGGAACAAACACCATTAAGAGTTTTTACATATATGGAAAGACAGTTTATTCTATTTTTTAGCAAGCACGAGGCACATCTATGACTGCATGTAATTCTTTTCATGTGTGACAAGTGCACAAGCAGAATCGACTTTATACCAGAAACAATTGCAGGAGCCTAGCTTACTGCAAAGGCGTCTGGACTAGGGGTTTCCAAAATCTGCATAAGCTGCTTTTGCATAATTACGTGACATTTCAGAAAAAATGATGTGAAATTACCCAAAATGCAAAACTGACATTTGGAATTATATTTTTGTGTGAAATGCGTTCTCACGTCCAGGACACATTTAGTGATAAAAAAAGTAGCTCACAACCACAGCAAACGGAGATCACTAGATTCTGGCCATTTATTGTTGTTCCATTATGCGTGCGCTCATTTTTTTGCTGTAAAGGACTTAATTATCCGGCCTAATAGATGATTTGGGAAATTTTGTGAAACAAGCCTAATGCAAAATCACTAAAGGTCACACCTACATAACGGAAATCTCGCCCCGGCCTAGTCGAGAGGGCTGTTATAACAAATCCAGGATATATTGCCGGATCAGTGGTTTAAAATAGAGATCAATAGAACAATCTGTGGAAATTGAATTAAAAAAAATTGAACAGAACCTCGAGGAACGCGAGGAAAATGGTAAGACTAATGAACAGAATTACCCTCAAAATATAATTCTTATTACGAAATGCTGATGTTGATTACAGGGTCATTTATGGGGCAATTAAATAGATGACATACACAGAGTTATCACCCCTTTTACAATTAAATAATATCAAGAGCTTATAATTATTTAAAAGAAAACCAAGTGCCCATTCATTGTTCAAGAGAAATCTAGTTTTTATAAGAATGTGTAGAGTCTATATTTAATAATATTTTATGCAGATTTTTTTTTTAAATAGGCTTATGGTGAGTGATATATTAACAAGTTGAAGTTATGAGGATGAGGATGGTCGTATTTGTTGTATCATTATTTGCACACATAACAGATGTGTTTTTAATTAAGAATATTATAAGAGAATTTTTGATTTGTTTGTAGATGCCTCTTAGATTTGTGTGCAACTTTGAGGCAGCTTTAAATTGGTTGCAGTGATGTTGGAGACTGGTCATCAATGAGTCTTGAAACATTACATTTGCCTGCACAGTATCCCTCTGCTAGAAGAGATAGCACCTACGAAGAGGGCAAAAGTGTGTGGTAATGTGCCACGCCTATACGCCACCTCAATAAGAGGTGGGAAAAAAACATGTTTTTATAAGTAACCCTCACCCACTCTAGTAGTGGCATTTTTCATCATCGGGTTCACCCTGACCCCTAAAAGTCAGGGGGGCCTCCATCGTGTTCTAGGGAGCACTTTGAGTGTTTTTATCTGAGGGGATGTAGCAACTAAATAAAAGTCCTCTTCCAACTCCAAGGTATCCCTTTATTAATGGGGAGGATGGGAAAGATTAAAAACTATGGAAGGGGCATTCATGATATTGTGGTCCTTGACCATTAAACGGCAACATGTTTTTGCCCTACACTACTCACCTTGATAGGTCCTGGCATATGTCAGGGAAGGTTTGTTTTATAATACTTCCCCGATTATATTAAATTAAACCTCGGGGCCCTGTCCACTTATATTCCGTCCATACAGGGCTAGGTGAGCAGTGTCTTAAGCTGTGCGCAGGTGCAAAAGAGTAAAGTATATTTGCGCGCTTGTCTGAAAGAGTAGTTCATCACAGTGTAGCCTCCTCCCTCGAATCACGCTGTGCGCATGCGATCAGTATTTCATGTTGCGCATGCCTATGGGATACACGCATGGTACCTTGATGAAGCTTTTTTTCAGGGAATTGTGTTCATAGTTGGGGTTTCTGGGTGAACCCCAACTCACCCTCACTCACCCTCAACCCCTCACCCTCAACATCAACCCCTCACTCACCCTCACTCACCCTCACCCACCCTCACCCTCACTCACCCTCACTCTCACTCACCCTCAACCCCTCACCCTCACTCACCCTCAACCCCTCACTCACCCTCACTCACCCTCACCCTCACCCACCCTCACCCTCACTCACCCTCAACCCCTCACCCTCACACAGTGCAATAGGTCTCGGAGCATTTGAGTTAGAGCTTTTATAAATGTTTATGGCTTTTTTTTTTGTAATTCTTTAGCATTGGCTACAGGAAACAAAAATGCTAAAGATTTACAAAAAAACCCATAAACAATTCTAAAAGCACTAACTCTAATGCTGCGAGACCTATTGCATTTCCAATGCTTGTTCAACGTGGTTTTGGCAGCTAATGAAATATCACTGTCTTGGCAATCCACAATCCTGGTGCTTTTATTCACAAGTTAGTTGAAAAGACCTGGACAATTAGAGACCAATTTTCGTCATGTATGAAGAGGGCAAGATCCTAGGTCATGGGTCAGTTGAGTGCAGAGCTTTACTGTGGAACAAGCTCTTTTAATTCATTGAACCAGCTGGTTTCTGCGTCAGAATAGGAACACTGGACCAGGCAACTAGGTTATTCATGACCTGTTTAAAGTGTCCTGAACAAAACATCTCCCCTCTACTTGTCATTTGTAGACTTGAAGTTCTCAGTTGACCTGGTCAGTAGATTGGCAGTCCAACACTCAGTACAGTATTGAATGTGTACCGACCAAAGGCAATTGCTGCCGCTATGCACGGCAATAAACTATGGGCCTATGTGAAGCCTAGAGATATAGAAATAGCTTCTTGCGAACTTTAATGGGACTAGAACCTTTGGTGCCACTGTGAATGGAGTTTGGCATGAGGCATCGTTGTGACATCATTGCTCCTAATGAGCCTTGTGATGTAGTGGTTAAGATTAAGCAGACCTGGTTACTGGGACCTGTTCTTAAAAACTTTGCTGGAGGTTTTTGATCACGGTGGTGTTAATGGTATTGTCTAGTGCTATTTTGTTAGAAATATTTTCGCAGACCTTGGGTTTGAACATTTCTGGGCCAATCTCCTATTTCTCTGTGGGTTTGAGTAATATCTTGACTTGAGTGAATGATTTGTATGATTGTGAATTTAGAGGCTGCTGTACAACAATGTGTTTAATGCATTTCTATTTTAAATCTTTAACAACTTGACTGGCTCATACTCACTTTTTAAATCTTTTAATACAACTATCTGTGTCACTGTATTAGAACTTTGCTACAAAACAAATGTCTCTTTAATACTTTTTTGTTTACAAGCGTATATTTTTTCTGCTAGCTATATCTTGAAAAACAGCTAATAACTATATACTTTTTGCCAATACTAAGTAATGCTAGATATTGATATATTTTTGTGTTAAACACTTGTATTTGGTGTGCAGTTTAACTGGTAAGCACTTACATTTTGTAACTTGTATAAGCTTTGCTGTTTTGAATTTTAATAATCCTATTGTATGTATCTCATTTTGATCGCTTTAGGTCTCGTTTGTATTTCATATATTATGTGCGTATGTTATTTTACCTTTGATTGTAATGGCTTCTGCCCAAAATAGTCATTAGTGAGCAGCTCTAAGAGCCTGAATACAAGCCGAGCCTCGGAATATTTGGCTTGTAAATCGTGCATCAAATAACTTTTAAACATATGATGAAACCTCACCCGTATTTGTTTTAAAGTGTTTTTCTTTAACATACAGACACTGAAGTGAAGAGTACATTATTCCACAATATTTTAGTCTAATAGTTCATGTAAAGTAGAGGTTTTTGTCTTCTCTTGAACTGGTGATAAAGGAGACTTTCTGGCTTCACATTGTGCAGTTCATCTGTTAGATGGATATCTGTTTCTCTACCATTTTGCATCAAATGTTAATTCGTTGTAATGTAAATCCATGATTAGCTAACTTGGAACAATTCCATCAATCAATGCCCTGTAAAGTGCAACTACTCGCCCGTAAGGGTCTCTAGGCGCTTTTTTATTGGGGGGAGGGGCGCGGGGGGAAAGGGATGGGGTTTGGGGGAGCTGCTGGTCCGTGAAATGTGCTGTGGTCCAGTCTAAGAGCCAGGTCTTGAGGTCCTTCCTGAATTTATGCAATAATGTGCTTACATGCTTAAATCAAGTTGTCAGAACAAGCCTTGCTGGAAAAAATAGTTAAATGAAGTAAGTCGTGTCATTCAGTTGGTATTGCTTGTTTACTTAACCAAGAGAAACTGAGTGTAAGAGGCTGAAAACAGTTGATAAAATAATTACCAATTGTGTGTGCAAAAAAGTGTTCGAGTCATCAGAGTGCCATGTTTTCGCACTAACAGTGAGTAGCACGAGCTCCGCAGATGTGTATATTACGTCTTGGGAGTGGGGCAACAGTT
Source organism: Lissotriton helveticus (assembly GCF_964261635.1). Lineage (NCBI taxonomy): Eukaryota > Metazoa > Chordata > Amphibia > Caudata > Salamandridae > Lissotriton > Lissotriton helveticus. Next base: position 2,096,880,723 of record NC_136061.1, read on the forward strand.
CAGATGGGCCGAGCTTCAAATACATTTTAGAGTGCTGTGTCAAAACGCTTGAGGAATAGCTGTTCGAAATTAGCATTGTCAAAGCCAATAGGTCCTGCCTATGTGAGATTTATTCGCTTTGCTACTGTTTTGTAGCTTTGGTGCAAATGGCTCAAAGTAATATAAAAAAGCTGTGACACAGCCACCATTAAAGTGCTTTAAAAAAAATTCAGTTATGCAACACTGAAGCTAGCACTGCTGTATAATTTGGCTAAAAAACATTAAGCTAATAGATCTTGAATAGGCGAGACCTATTGGCTTTGCCAATGCTTAGTCTGGAATGCCATCTGCTAAATTATTATAAGTACTTATTAAGTGTTTACAGTGGTTGAAGTGCTAATGTTATGAAATGTAGAATTCCCTTGCCAGGGTGTTCGTGTGTCCAAATTATGAAGCATTTTAGGACCTTCCAAAAACAGTGAAAATGTGCCATATTAATGCGCTGAATGTAACATAAGTTGTAAGTAGACAGCTTTTATTACATTGATGCTTCAGGCTATGTGTTACTTTGGGTGCAGTGGTTACTAAAGAACCCAAAAAAAAACACTCCTGACTACTTGTTTAGTAGTAAAATATAGCAATCTGTGTTCAGTGGGTTTTCTAGAGCTTTTGTCTCCTGTTCCACAGCACCTGCTGCATCTTTGAAATCATGACCCTACTGCGAGGACAAATGACAAAATAGTTTATAGCCAGTAATATGTGTTCAGAAAAAGGCACAGTTGCAAACTGTAGAAAGCTCGCTCTCGATTTCACTATACTAATTCAACACTAATGCTTTATGGGTCCTGGAGTAGCGTGCTACTCGCCAAAAAATGTGCTTCGAAACCTCGTCAGGGGTAGTAAGCGCCATATAAATACAATACAATATAGTGTACTAAAATGAAGTACACTGCAGAGTGTCCAGTGGGTCCCCAGGTGGTTTACGGAGGCAAAAGTATAAAATACTAACACACTTCTGCGGTAGTGTGGGCGAGTAGTTGGGCTTATCAGAGGGTAGTGCTAAGCATTTGTTGTACTCACAGAGGCAATAAATGAAACACTCCAAAAAAGAAATCCAAGACTAAATTAGAAAAATAGGCTTCTTTATATATGTATTTTAATCTCTAGACCTTTGTTTAAAGGAAAGTACAGTTTTCAGATTGAAATATTCACAGGTAAGTAAAACGTTTAAACCTGTGTGCTTTTACGCACAATGTAATCCTATGGAAGAAAAAGCCAAAATTGCATTAAGGTATGTACAGTTGGTTTCAGAGGTTCACCTTTTGGGATTGGATTAGTAGATTAGTAGTGGGCCAAGGTTCAAAGTACTACAATCGGTTTTTTGGGAGTATCTAGGGTCTACAGGGAGCAGAGGGCTGCTAGCTGGTGCTACAGAGAAGGGAGGTGAGGGCACCTGACAAGAGGCTGCACAGGGGGACTTGCGGTCCAGTCCGAGGGCTCCCAAAGGAAGGCTCACGTTGCAAGGAGTCTTGTAGCACTAGGGCAAAGCCAGTTCATTGGGACCCGGGCCAAGGGGCTCGAGAGCAGAGGAGTTTGGTTGGCTGGGTGTGCAAAGATGCACCTCGTGGGCAAGGACCGACAGCTGGCAGGGACAAAACCAAGGCCAATCGAAATAGGTCTCAGTGATGCTGATGTCCCTCGATGGCTGCTTGGTACTGGTGCAGTGAGAATCCGGACTGGACTTTCACTGTTGGTGTTTGGTGCAGGACATCCATTACCCTGGGTTTTGGTACTGCATGGATCGGTTGTTCCTGGTGTGTTCACACTTGATGGGGCAACAGATCTGGCCTTCCACAGCACAAACACCTTCTCCTGGTCATCTGCAGCTTCGGTTGGGCCAGGCACTGCAAGGAGGTGGACCAGCCTGTGGTTGTCCGTGTCTATGGACTGCAGGGGAGTAACTCCTCGACTCCAAGGGAGACTGTCTATGGTTTTTGAAGTGGCGGCAGGCTACCCAAGGCTTTGGTAGCTTTCCCGTTTGCAGGACGAGTCACTCTGCCGCAATTATCAAGAGAGGGCTGAGGACGGCAGGGTCTTTGCGCCAAAGTCTAAAGTTCTGCTGCAGTTCTTGCCAGGCAGTGACTCCTCTTCGTCCTTCTATTGTTCCGTCGACTTGGAGTTCCTGGGTTCAGGGGTGGCACCTAAATCCTCAATTTAGGGGTGTTTGTGGGGAGTGACGGGTAGTAGTCAATGGGTTACCTACCTTTTAGGGTGTCTGCACCCTCTATATGACCATTTCCTGTGGGAAGTGGGCATAACTCTGACCCTAGAATGTTAATTCCATCCAAAATAACATGGCGGAATTTCAAAAGTGGGGTCCACATCAGCTAGCCTGTCCTAGAGGCAGTGCTGGCTGAATGTGGGCACACCTCCTGATCTTACTAATTTTCCTGCCTGTCTTGCCTCCAAGACGTAAGGTCAGGACGGGGGTGCACACCTTCACTATCTGGAGAGGCTCAGGGTTGCATAACAATGGCGTCGGGGACTTTGAAGCTTCCCACTTTAAAATATCCATCCAGCTTGGGGGCGTGGATTGGCACTTGGCAAGATGGCCCCACGCTAGTGTAGCTCTGCCGGCTGCCTTTTACTATCCTTCATCAATCCTGACCCAGACCCGGCCACCAAGGGTATTCAGGCGGTGGACTGCCGGCATTTGGATGCGGCCTCCCTGCTGAATTGTCTCCTGCCGAAGTGCGCTCCCAGAGAGGGAGGTCCCTGCGCTGACTGCCGCGGGCCACATGGTAATGGCGGATGTGGGTAAGGGTCACTGACTGCGGTGGAGGTGATCGTGCGGAGTGATCTGCCCCTGGTGTGCGGTGTTGGCAAACCGAGGCGCCCTGTATCTGAGCTGGGGCGGCTGAGTAAGTGTCACGGTCCCCTGCAGCTGACTCAGTCTATCAGAGGGGGCCTCCTGCGGCGCCCGTGGCGACGTGTACAGTGCGAGCGGCCGGCTCTGGGGGCATTGCTGGGCTGTGACTACTCGGCGCGGCGCCGCTGTGGGCCGCGGGCCGTCCCTTCACAGCGCTGCGCCTTGGGAGCATTGCTGGTGGCTGTCGGTGACAGCGGAGAGATTCGGACACCCGCCCAGTGCTACAGCAGAGGGGGGGTGAGTGCGTCCGCGGACGGCGTGTGGACCCAGCCCTGAAGGACCAGAGACTAGGTGAGAGACGACCCCTGCCTGCGGCGCCAGTGGATAGTGGTGGGAACCAGCAGTGCAGTTGGACCCGGCATGCTCCTGTAGAGCCTGAGGCCTAATTACTGAGTAGGCCGCGCTGGGCTTGTGGGACGCATTGCGACAATGAGGCGCTGGAGGGGCTTGCCTGGGGCCCGTAGTGCTGGCGGGGTGGTCCAGGATCCTCCATAGTGGCCTTATATTATCGGTGGCACGCCTCCAGGACCAAGGCACTTACAGAGAATAGCGGCACATCGGCATACAGACCGATCGCTGGTGGGGGCCTGCTAGCTTCAGCGGCTCTACATTACTGCTACTGGGGAGAGTCAACATGGGCAAATCCGGAAAAAAATCAACCGCGAATTACGTTTGAATCGCGCAAGGGGGGTAAATCTTCACAGAATGCAGCCTACGATTCAGAACTGGAATCGTCGGCTCCGGCGCCCACGGCACTGGAGAAATCGCTGACCGCCATCCAGGCTATTGATGGCAAAATAGAAGCACTGAATGGTAGAATGGACCACTTCTCCTCTAAACTAGACAAGCAGGCTGTGAGGCTGGGTGAAGCGCATTTCTGATGCTGAGGATGGCCTGCGCCAGGTGACCGCCAAACAGATGAACATGGCGAAGCTTCTGGCGATAATCCAGGCCAAAAACAAGGATATCTAAGCGCGCTCGAGGCGCAACAACCTACGTATTTTGGGCCTGCCGGAGTCCACCATTGTGGGACGCCTCGAGGACTTTGTTGAGACTCTTCTATAGGATATCTGTGGCGCGGAGGCCTTACCACCTATGTTTGCGGTTGAACGAGCTCATAGGTCTCTGGCAGCATGCCCTCTGCCGGGGGCCCAGGCGAGACCGATCATCGCTAGGCTGCTCAACTATAGGGACCGCGACAGTGTTGAAAATCACTCGTCAGAAGGGCAACATCAACTATCAAGGTAACACACTCGCCTTTTTTCCTGACTTCACGGCCACAGTACAGGCGGCTCGCAAGGAGTTCCAGGGAGTGAAGAAGATACTGATGCAAGAACAGATTCAGTACGCCATGCTATATCCGGCGCGACTGCGCATCGGTGAGACAGCTAATTCTAAGGTCTTCACGAGTCCTAAACTGGCGATGGACTACGCCAAGTCATTGTGCCGACAAAACAGTTCTCCAGCTCACACTTCCGGGGCGGACGATTGAGTGTTTGTGAGCACCAGGACCTTTGTCATTGTATATCCGGTTTGTATTTCAGTTCTCTGAGGCCACATAATTGTTCCCACTTTGTGAAAAGCAGGGCACGTCAATCTGCATTTAAGATGTGGCATGCGGGCACATGGGTGTGCTGTGATTTGTTGTGAGCAGGGTGGAAACCGGGATCTTTAACTCTTAGTTCCGAGTTGGCATATGCCGGAGTAAACGTGTGGCGTTTCTCGAGTGGTGACACGCTCTGGGATCAAATGGTCACCATATTGATAGATCATTACACGATTTGATATAAATGCTCTTGGTTGTGTGGAGTAATAGCCGGCTGCCCCTCCGCTATGCGGAGTATGCATAGGGACACCAAGATGGCGACTGGGTGGTGAGACGTGGTATAACTTGGGCGGCCTCTCTCCCCACCAGATCGGGAAGAGGCTCTGCGCTACGATCCCCCATGGGTATATAACGGATGTTGCATTTGTTTTAACTTTTGATGGGGTGGGAGTTGTATGCGGGCTATGTCTTTGGCATGTTGGGGCAGCTGAAGTGGGCGGGGAGTCAGGGATTGTTCTCTTGTTCTCAGCCGAATGTACTTGCATTGTGAATGTACTGAATGGTACGGTCAGGGTAGAGATATACTAACCTGCATAGTGACAACTACCGTATAAGTGGCTTTCCATATGATTGTAGCTAACAGGGGATATGATTGCTTGCATAAACTGGAATGTGCGTGGGTTGAATTTGCCCAAAAAGCGCATAGGGTCGTTGGGCGATTGTGCAGGCCAAATTAGGTTTAGCATTGGTGACGATTATAGATATGTACGGCCCGGTGGTAGATGATCTCTCCCTTTTTAGGTCTCGCCTGTCGATGCGCATGCGCATCGAGCAAGCGAGACTATGGGGGCTTATCCACTCTTTGTCCAACTTGCAAGGAATCGTGGCGATTCCTTGCAGTGCCCGTGACTTTTAAGCTCAATGCGCATGCGCATTGAGCTTAAAAGCGCGTGCACATGCCCCCAGCCGCCTGCCTTGCCTACTCTCCCGCCCCCTCACTTCTTGATTGCACGGCCGCTAGGCCGTGCCTCCCCTACTCTCCTCCTCCTACTCTCCTCCCCTCGCCGTCTGTTCCCGCACTCCTCCCACAGCCCCGCTCCGCCCCCTCCCCTGCCTGGTCGCGTCGCATTGGTGTAAACATCCAGCCCTTCCATGAGCCCTCACAGAGTCCAGGTCTGCCCGCACATGCCTTTGAAATGTCTCTCAAGGACAGACAACTGCCTACTGGGGTGAGCTAACCCTTTCAATGCCTCTTTGATAAACACCTTTACCTCATCCTGCAGGGGCTCCTCGAGACCCCCTGACATTTCCGCCACTCTTTTAAAGGCAGCTACACAGACTGTTTGGCTTCTGTGTCTGCCTGCTCACTTCCTCTCCTCTTTCCCACATTGCTTTCAACCCCAAATTAAACACAGCAAATTAAGCTTTCAACATCGCCATGCAGACCCAGCCCACAAACATGGTTTATTCTGATCTTTTTTTAATCACACACGTAAGCCCCCGCTCCGCCCCCTCCCCTGCCCGCCGTGTCGCATTTCTCCTCCCCCCTCCCCTTATCTGCCTTCCCTCCGTCTGTTCCCTCTCCCCGCTCCGCCCCCTCCCCTGCCCGCCGTGTCGCATTTCTCCTCCCCCCCTCCCCTTATCTGCCTTCCCTCCGTCTGTTCCCTCTCCCCGCTCCGCCCCCTCCCCTGCCCGCCGTGTCGCATTTCTCCTCCCCCCTCCCCTTATCTGCCTTCGCTCCGTCTGTTCCCTCTCCCCGCTCCGCCCCCTCCCCTGCCCACTCTCCCTTTCTATTCTCCTTTACCACTCCACTCTGGACTCCTTCATTTTGTGCTGTTTGACATATTTCTTCTCTCATCCAACTCTTCTGCGGGCTCCCCTACTTCTCACTGTAGTTTGCAACAAATCCATCCTCCTTAAACCGTGTACACCATTTGCCTTTCACCCCTCCATTCCCTCTCCTGTCGCTCCCTTTAAATTCCCCCCTCCTTCCTTTTACTACCACTTTCCCTCTTTGTCACAAAAAAACCCTTTTATTCACTCGCTTTTCGTCTCTTTCTACCCTCCTCTCCTCCTATTCTTTTCCCTTACCCTGTCTTTTCTCCCCCTTTTGTCTTTCGAATCCCACTCTCTCTCCCTCCCCTCCCCCCCTCTCATTCCCCAACCCATTTCAGAGCTCAGTTCCGGAAGTGCCTCTTGGCAGCCGTGAGCTGCTGGGTAATTGCGCGTTTTGTAGCATTCCCAAAATGCATCTTTGACAGCTTGTCCAATGCTTCAATCTCTCCCCCAAACCTAGTGGGGCAAGTGCTTCGCTGCGCGCCGCAGCGGCGCTCCAGCGCGCCGGTAATGTTTCCAACCCACTGATATATCATAAGCGCCATGTGCTGTTTTGTGGCTGAATTTTTTTTAAAAAAGGGGAGCGGATATTAAACATCATACGGTATGTTAATGTCAAGTACGCCTGGATAAACATTGAAGACTTTGCTCTGACTCCAGCGTGTGGGCTACGAGATAATTAACCTTTTCCAACCATCCCTGTATTTTTTCTGGATGTCCACTTCTACAATGTTAACGGCGGTGCACTGTTCTGTTTGTTGATTCGACTCTGCTGAGATAACACAGCCCCCTCCCCTGCCCGCCGTGTCGCATTTCTCCTCCCCCTTCCCCTTCTCTCTCTTCTCTGACATGCAGTGTGCGGCCCTAACTGAAGTAGTGTAAACCCCGGCGCACAATAGCCAACACCCTCACTCACCCTCAACCCCTCACCCTCACTCACCCTCAACCCCTCACCCTCACTCACCCTCAACCCCTCACCCTCACTCACCCTCAACCCCTCACCCTCACTCACCCTCACCCTCACTCACCCTCAACCCCTCACCCTCACCCTCACTCACCCTCACCCTCAACCCCTCACCCTCACTCACCCTCACCCTCACTCACCCTCACCCTCACCCTCACTCACCCTCACCCTCACTCTCACTCACCCTCAACCCTTCACCCTCACTCACCCTCACTCACCCTCACTCACCCACCCTCACTCACCCACCCTCACCCACCCTCACTCACCCACCCTCACTCACCCACCCTCACTCACTCACCCACCCTCACTCACCCACCCTCACTCACCCACCCTCACTCACCCACCCTCACTCACTCACCCACCCTCACTCACCCACCCTCACTCACCCACCCTCACTCACCCACCCTCACTCACCCACCCTCACTCACCCACCCTCACTCACCCACCCTCACTCACCCACCCTCACTCACCCACCCTCACTCACCCACCCTCACTCACCCACCCTCACTCACCCACCCTCACTCACCCACCCACACTCACCCACCCTCACTCACCCACCCTCACTCACCCACCCTCACTCACCCACCCTCACTCACCCACCCTCACTCACCCACCCTCACTCACCCACCCTCACTCACCCACCCTCACTCACCCACCCTCACTCACCCACCCTCACTCACCCACCCTCACTCACCCACCCTCACTCACCCTCACTCACCCTCACCCACCCTCACCCACCCTCACCCACCCTCACCCACCCTCACCCACCCTCACCCACCCTCACCCACCCTCACCCACCCTCACCCACCCTCACCCACCCTCACCCACCCTCACCCACCCTCACCCACCCTCACCCACCCTCACCCACCCTCACACACCCTCACACACCCTCACACACCCTCACACACCCTCACACACCCTCACACACCCTCACACACCCTCACACACCCTCACACACCCTCACACACCCTCAGCCTCACCCTCAGACTCACCCTCACTCACCCTCACTCACCCTCACTCTCACTCACCCTCACTCACCCTCACTCACCCTCACTCACCCTCACTCACCCTCACTCACCCTCACTCACCCTCAACCCCTCAGCCTCACTCTCACTCACCCTCACTCACCCTCAACCCCTCACCCTCACTCACCCTCACCCTCACTCACCCTCACTCACCCTCACTCACCCTCACCCACGCTCACCCTCACTCACCCTCACCCTCACTCACCCTCAACCCCTCACCCTCCCTCACCCTCAACCCCTCACCCTCCCTCACCCTCACCCACCCTCAACCCCTCACCCTCACCCTCACCCTCACTCACCCTCACCCTCACTCACCCTCAACACCTCACCCTCACCCTCACCCTCACTCACCCTCACCCTCACTCACCCTCAACACCTCACCCTCAACCCCTCACCCTCAACACCTCACCCTCACCCACCCTCAACCCCTCACCCTCACTCACCCTCAACCCCTCACCCTCACTCACCCTCAACCCCTCACCCTCACTCACTCACCCTCACTCACTCACCCTCACCCACTCACTCACTCACCCTCACCCTCACCCTCACCCTCACCCTCACCCTCACCCTCACCCTCACCCTCACCCTCACCCTCACCCTCACCCTCACCCTCACCCTCACCCTCACCCTCACCCTCACCCACCCTCACCCACCCTCACCCACCCTCACCCACCCTCACCCACCCTCACCCCACCCTCACCCACCCTCACTCACCCTCACTCACCCTCACTCACCCTCACTCACCCTCACTCACCCTCACTCACCCTCACTCACCCTCACTCACCCCTCACTCACCCTCACCCACCCTCACTCACCCTCACTCACCTCACTCACCCTCACTCACCCTCACTCACCCTCACTCACCCTCACTCACCCTCACTCACCCTCACTCACCCTCACTCACCCTCACTCACCCTCACTCACCCTCACTCACCTCACTCACCCTCACTCACCCTCACTCACCCTCACTCACCCTCACTCACCCTCACTCACCCTCACTCACCCTCACTCACCCTCACTCACCCTCACTCACCCTCACTCACCCTCACTCACCCTCACTCACCCTCACTCACCCTCACTCACCCTCACTCACCCTCACTCACCCTCACTCACCCTCCCTCACCCTCCCTCACCCTCCCTCACCCTCCCTCCCTCACCCTCCCTCACCCTCCCTCACCCACCCTCACCACCCTCACTCACCCTCACTCACCCTCACTCACCCTCACTCACCCTCACTCACCCTCACTCACCCTCACTCACCCTCACTCACCCTCACTCACCCTCACTCACCCTCACTCACCCTCACTCACCCTCACTCACCCTCACTCACCCTCACTCACCCTCACTCACCCTCACTCACCCTCACTCACCCTCACTCACCCTCACTCACCCTCACTCACACTCACTCACCCTCACTCACACTCACTCACCCTCACTCACCCTCACTCACACTCACTCACCCTCACTCACCCTCACTCACACTCACTCACACTCACTCACCCTCACTCACCCTCACTCACACTCACTCACACTCACTCACTCACTCACTCACTCACCCTCACTCACTCACTCACCCTCACTCACTCACTCACCCTCACTCACTCACTCACCCTCACTCACTCACTCACCCTCACTCACTCACTCACCCTCACTCACTCACTCACCCTCACTCACTCACTCACCCTCATCACTCACTCACTCACTCACTCACTCACTCACCCTCACTCACTCACTCACCCTCACCTCACTCACTCACCCTCACTCACTCACTCACCCTCACTCACTCACTCACCCTCACTCACTCACTCACCCTCACTCACTCACCCTCACTCACTCACCCCAACCAACAGCATCTTCACTAAATATATTTAATAAACTTTAAGCTATTGGCAATATAAAATAAAATCCATTTTATTTACGTATTAATTATTAATTGTTTTTTAAAGCCATTGATTTTTTTTATATCAATACATATAAGTCACATATAAGTCCCGTTAATACAAAACATGTTGCTTTACAAATGCTAGAGGTGTCACATTTTACAAAAATTATAACTATTGGCTTTGTAAAGAAGAAAGCTATTAATTTAGCTATTTAGAAAAAACAACACATAAATAAAAAACAAAAAAATAAATAACACCTATAGCTCAAACTTTCCTACTGCGAGACCTATTGCATTTCCAATGCTTGTTACAGATGCTCTCGGTGGTACGCTCTTGGCCGGAAGCGGCAATCCTGATGGGGAGACTTCAATACTCACCTTTATCCTCTAGTAGAGAAGTCGAATCGGGAGGGTGCACGTATGGTCAAGGTAGCTAAATGTGTTAATGACCTGATAGTGGAGCTGGGTCTGGTGGATGCTTGGTGCCTTCGTTACGAGGAGAGGCTGGAAGGTACACATGTTACACCCGCATTTAACAGTTGGCCGTGGTTAGACTACTGGCTGCTTAGTGATGAGGTTAACACGTGGGTGACAGGGTGCGAGGGAGTGTGTGAATCCCCATCGGACCACAATCCGGTAATCTTAGAACTAGCTATACCTATGAACACTCACAGACCCTTCACGTGACGCTTCAGGGCGGAGGCGCTGACAGACCCGACGTACGCTGAAGCTATCAGAGAAGCTATTGTACAATATTTCAAGCACAACGTGGGATCAGTCGAAAGCCAAGCAGTCCTCTGGGAAGCTTTTAAAGTGACAATCATGGGGGTATGTATTGGCACATCTGCAGGGATCCTCCGGGACCTCCGATCACAACTGCAAACACTTGAACGACCACTGGAACACCAATATAATCTTGCACCCTCGAGAGATACACTAGCCCAAATCCGAAAACATGTTGAAGAATATAATACACTAGTAGAAGTCAAAATAAAATATCTATCCAAACGACATGTGGCCAGAGCCTATAGGGAGGGGGGAAGGCTGGGTAGAGTTCTAGCCAACAGATTGAGGGACAGGTCCGATAACCCACCAATAGACCATATTGCAAGCGCAGACGGGACACTGCACTACTCTCAACTATCAATAGTAGAACAATTCTGAGCGTTCTATGCTTCCACATACACATCCTGTGGGGGGGGGGTAGAAGCCTTAGATACTTATCTAGAAGATACGGCATGTGCTTGGCTATCTGATGTACATAGAAAATACCTGGATCTGCCTATAACTGAAGATGTCAGGGAGGCCATCATTGCGCTTACCAATAAGGCGCCAGGGCCAGATGGCCTCACCGCAGAATTTTATGAGGCGTACGCCGATATACTAGTGCCACACCTGCTGGAAATATACGCGGAGATTCATGAGACCGGTGCTCTCCCGCCTCGCTACGACAGGCTCTCATTATTCAGTTATTAAAAAAAGGAAAAGTCACCCACAAGCTGTGAGTTCTATCGTCCCTTATCATTGATTAATCTGGACGCAAAAATATTAGCAAAAATTCTGGCCACCAAATTGTTGCCATTAATGCCCCTGCTTATTCTCCCAGACCAATCTGGGTTTATCCCAGACCGCTCCACTTCATTGAACTTGAGGACCATATTCGGTATGTTTCATGTTGTCAACCGAGACTTGTCAGCAGTTGCAGTGCTCCTCGACGCTGCAAAAGCATTTGATTCGATCGAATGGGGATATATGTGGTACATTCTACGCCGCATGGGGTTTCCTCCGGTCTTTCTTCAGTGGATACAGATCCTCTACGCTGATGCCTCGCACAGGGTTCGGGTGGGGGGGGACTTACTTCGGAACCTTTTCCAATTGATCGTGGCACGAGACAGGGGTGTCCCTTATCCCCCCCCTTGCTCTTTGCCATAGCCTAGGAGCCCTTGGCATGTAGAATCCGGCACGGTCACAGAGAGACTGCACTAAACTTCCATAACCGTCCAGTTGGCATCTCACTATATGCGGACGATATGGTCCTATATGTCCGAGAACCGCAGCGATACCTGTCACAGGTGCTACGAGAGTATATCGGATTCAGACTATTCTCGGGGCTCCAGAAGTTGATCTGGAGCCCCGAGAATAGTCCGAATCTGATATACTCTCGTATCGTACAAATCGGTTATCCCCCTGACGTGCACCACTACACAGCCTCGAGTACCCACTGTTGTAGTCCATGGAACCCATCAAATACCTAGGGGTGTGGCTGCACTGGGAACCTGAAGTGGGGATTAGAGAAAACTATGGTCGAGCATACACTACTTTAGTGCAGCAGATCGATCGCTGGACTTGTCTACCTCTATCGCTAGCAGATCGCATTGCTCTGATCAAGATGATCGTCCTTCCAAAGTTTCTGTACTTATTTACAGCAACATCCCTATCCCACTGACCAAATTTTTTTAAAAAACACTGCAGACGGAACTACTACGCTTAGTCTGAGGAAATAAACAACCGAGACTCAGCTGGCGAACGCTGACGTTGCCCTTTGAGAGAGGCGGATTTGGAGCCCCGGATTTTTATGCGTACTATCTATGCGGTCACTCAAAATACGCCTATTTTTGGTTTAAGCCGCATGATTTTGTTCCGCATGTAGCGGTGGAGGAGGGAGACGCTCATCCGATACCACTGAGTGGCATTATCACACATACTTCTAGACAGATGCCAAGAAACTAGATTAATACTCTGGATGCCCACATTGCGGCACGGCAGGAGATTGGTAAGCGCTTTGTTTCCTGTTGCCGCTGGACCACTAAGAGGGACTACAAGTCCCAGGGGGCAAGCTGATTACCCGCACCTGTGCTGAAGAGGACGCCCATTTATCTATTTAGCTAATCGTCACCCCGCTACACGGAACGTGCGCCGGGCGAAGACTGTGCCAAGGGCAGGCACCCCCCCCCCCCAAATCCAACAACCTTAGTATAAGGTCAGTGATCTTTCTAACCTGTCCTGCTATCTAAAAGCGATCTACATTACTCGCCTACTAGAAGGCATAGCCGTGTCTTTTATCACGACCACCCCTAAGGTTGGAAATGGAATGAAATCTGCTACCAGTGGGTCAATAATTGGTACTCTGGATCAATTCCTCATAAGGGCGTCCTCCGTTCTAGCTCATGAAATCGAGCTGACGGAAAAGAGACTATCGTTGGACATTGCCTTTGATAAACGTTCTTCTATGGGAAGCTTGGCCCAGATATGCTCCCCAAACCGACAACAAATCACTATCCCTACTTTACTAGGCAGTACTAGTGAGAGAGGTGAGAATGATTTATTGCAACCTACAAGGAATTTGCTTTGCCATCCGACAAGCGAAGAGGGTTCACTGGGTGAAAGAAATGTTGCTAACCCTCACAACATGCTTTCTGGTTCACCGGTACCATGTGTCCAGACTAGGTCTGCCCTTAACCGTAAAACGGGATCTTTACAATCACCGGCAGGCCAAAACATAAAACGGAAGCGAGGGGGCGCCAATGTAAAAGGAAGGAATGCTAAAATTCAGAAAGGCAACCCAGTAGAAGCGTGCGGGATACCATTGCCTCCTGATAGTCCTGCTATATGTCAAACCAATGGGAATCTGATAACATTGTCTTCAAGTCCCTGCGCTGTGCTACCAGCTGAGCTGGGACCGGACTTTTGGACCAAATTAGAACTTATTTTTTAAAAAGACATGTCTCCCTATTTATGATAAACTTGACATTATGGAAAATAGACTTGAGGCCTCGAACTATCTTTCGTGTCTGCTCAGATAAGGGTTGGTAACCGGGGTAAAGGGCCAGTTGCTAATCCATAGTCAGATGGGGCCCACTAATGAATTGGCTCACCTCATAGTTCCGCCGACAGATAACGTAATTGTTAATTCTGTACCTGCTGTTGTCCATTCCAGATCTGCCCTCTTCTAGCAACCCTGGTCTGATTAATCATACTGAATCGACGGGTAGGGCAGAGTTGGGGGTAGCCAGTAAGTCACCCACCAGACAATCCCAAGCGAATAATAATTCTTCTCATGTCCCACCTGCAAAGAGGTTACAGTGTATAGATCTTCCACCCAAATCTATCCCCTACGTGGTGGTCCTTGCAGGGGTTCCTTCTTTGTGTCAGGACAAAAGGGAGGGGTATATAGAGCTTAAAAATAAATGCATTCATTGGCTCAATTACAATCGCCCACTCCCCCACATGGTGTCCGCTGAAATTTTGTTCGCTAGACGTGTTGATTGGGTGGGGCCCCGCAAAAAGTCTATTGAGGGAGACTGTGAGATCATTAATTTTAGGTATAGAAGGGCTTCAGAGCACATTTGCAATTGGGCTCTGTCCAGCTCAGCCACGTTAATTCAACCCCTATCTTTAACCTATTTCTACCCATCATCACATATTGCCCGAAGAAACATGGTTCCGGATGGGGTGGCACAAAATTGGTGTAACACTGGGGGAATAAAGTTGAATAACAGATATATTATCCGGTCTGGAAGATTGCGATTGACGACTACTTGATATCAGGCAGTGGGCTAATTTGGTAGAGCTTAACGATGGAAAACAAGAAAGGATATCGAATTCTGCTGTTGAAAAGGGTAACCCTCAAGTTGGGGTATTGGCTACCCAGCCTGATGGAACCCAAACAAGCGTAGCTAGTGGCGTCTTCGACTATCATCCGGTTTGTGAGACCTTAGTTCCCCATCCACTGAAGGAATCTAATTTGACCTCGGCTGCAGGGCAACACACGGAATTTAGTCGTCTTTGCCTAACTGGTAAGGTGGCTAAAGTTGGTGGCTCGCCCATTCTAAATTCCACGATGTCGATGCTATCTTGGAATATAGCGGGTTTAAAGTCTAAACTAACCTCGCCCGAATGGTCTGATTTTATTGAAAAATTCGACATTTGCCTCTCAAGAGTCATGGTCGGTGGACCCTGTCTTTCGGCCGGGCTACCTTCATTTCTTTGTTCCAGCAATAAAGAAGGATAAAGGTCGCCCAACAGGAGGTCTTGTGATTAGGGTTAGACAGGGGTTAAGCTGTAACATTCATCAACTCCTTGTACTAAATAATGATATCATGTCAGTGTGGCTCACCTTTCCCTCACCCAAACAGGTCGACATTTTTAATATTTACGCAAGAGGCCTACCAGGGGGGAAAAAGTCTGAAGTAATATCAGCCCTAGAATATTTAATAGAGGCTATGCCTAATAATTCTCTGCCACTTGTAGCGGGGGATTTCAATACAACGTTCGAGCTGCTAGGTTACGAAGACCAGAACCTTACGGAGGAGGAAGACTCCAGATGGGGCATTCCCAACTTGGAGCTGGTACCCATCACCAAATAGACTGAGGCGGCTATACAACTGAAGGGGTTATGTATGGGGTACCACCTGAGAGCGGCTAATGGCCGTACTCAATCTGATGGGCTGGGTGCCAGGACATATGATAATGGCCATAGGTCTAGCCGTATTGACTACTTGCTTGTCCACTTAAAATTGTGGCACAACCTTAAGGATATGACAGTAACGGTTTGCATCGAAAGTGATCATAACCCGCTTACCTCTTCATTCTATTTGTTTACAGATGAAGTTGTATTACCCTTACAAGTTGCCATTGGCCCAGATCCCACCCTTGCTAACGATATGCGCCACCTTAGATGGAGTAAAGTTATTGTACAACCGTAAATTTTGGGTGCCATCAAAAATTATGTACACGACTCATTACTAGAACTGGGATCCATAGCTACTGCTGACGATTTTCATTTTCATATGATTGCAGTCCATAAAACTTTTTACTCAACTAAAAACCTATTTTTGTAAGCAGGGTACTGGTAGACGCAAAATATCTAATAAACCTTACGGCTGGTATATGAGACCTGCTGGCAAGCACGGGCTAAGTTACGGTCAACCCTAGGAATGGGGGCCCCAAGTGATGTTAGAGCAGCTAGGGCCTGCTATAGGAAAACTCAGTTGGAGGCAAAAAAGCAATGGGATGAGTGTAAGTGGCAGGAACTAAAAGAAGCATGTTCGACCAAGAACCCAAAATCCTTCTGGGATATATTTAAATAGATAGGGGAGGATGTCCGGAACGCCCTCAAAATAATGTTGCTCAGCAATAATGCGTCGAATACTTTAAACCACAGTACGCTAGTATAAGCAGAGAAGTGAGCTATGAAATACCCTTTTGTAAATATTATGTAGAGGCGGCTTTTAATTTAGAAGCAGTTGATAAGGCGCTAGATGCAATAACTGAGGGCAGAGCACCGGGTATGGATTGTATTCCCGCTGATGTTTTTTTAAATGATAAGCATTCTTGGCGATTGTATATTGCCTATCTTGCCAATGCAATTGCCCAAGGTGCTGATATCCCACCAGGGGGCGGAAATCATCCCGGTGTTCAAAAAGGGAGATAAATCTGTTGCAGGCAATTATAGGCCAATCAGCCTCATCGATTCGATGCAGAAGATCATGGGTAGATTGGTCTTGGGTAAGATGCAGACCTGGATCGAGGATAACAATATCCTGAGCCCATTGCAGGCTGGTTTCCGCCCACTAACAAGTACGATTGACCAAGTGTTTCGTTTTATTACTCTTTACTGGAAGACAGTGGTTTTGGAGAAAGGGGCCCTGTACGCTGTTTGTTGATCTAAGGGCAGCCTTTGATCTAGTACCACGTGGTAAATTACGGCTTGTGGGTGAGCTGGGGATGGCCCCGGAGTTGTTGACATTAATTGTTCGCTTCACAGAGGATAATTTTGCCAGGGTCACATGGGGAGGTGACGGAAACCTTCCCCGTTGATAGTAGTGCGTCAGGGATGTGTCATGGCACCTACTCTGTTCTCGCTCTTCATCAACGGGGTGGCGGATTACCTTTCCATGGCCCCAACGGACGCACCGGTGCTGGCAGGCATTCGTATTCCAATCCTTATGTTTGCGGACGATATGTTGATCAACTCTAAAACTCCGAGTGGCCTCCAGAGGTTTGAAGAATTTTGTTTCCAACGTGGTCTGGAAATAAATACTGCCAAGACCAAATTTATGTCCTTTAATGAACATAAATCGTTTAGAGGTAGTGTCCATATGAACCACCTCCCCCTGGAGCAGGTTAACACCTTTACTTATCTAGGCGTTACCCTGCAAAAGGACATGCGCTGGAATAGCCAACTTGATCTGGCTGTCTTAAAGCATCAACAGCAATCAGGGATCGTCTTAACTAAATTCAAAACCTCCTTAACCAAACCGGTTAGCCCTGTACTTGACATTTATGGCATGAAGGTATTCAGTTCGGCCCTATATGGTGCCGAACTATGGGGGTTTGAAAATCTTAAACGCCTGCGATGGTGGAGAATGCGTTTTTACGCAAAATTACTAGTGTTCCTCAAAGTACCCCTCTGAGACCACTTTTATTAGACCTTGGCAAGAAATCTGTGGAAGACTTGGCCAAACTCCGCCCTTTATTGTACTGGCGTAGAGTATGGTGCACAGAGGAACTCTCACACTACGCCCAGGGCCTTTTGGACATCATCAAAATTGACTCCTTCCACAAAATCAAATTGTTAAAGGGGATTAGATCCTTGTTAGCGAAAATGGGCCTGACCGAACTATGGGATAATCCATCAAATGCAGTCTCCCCTTCTAAAAAAATCTTGAAGGGAAGCTATTGGGAAATGGTTTTCTCAGCAGTCTGTTTGGCAGGTCTTTCTCTCCACCTTACCGGACGATTTCTTGACCTTAAGTTCTGGCCTGTGCTAGAGAAGTACTGGGATTGCATTCAAAAACCCTATGATCGCAAACTGTACTTCCAACTTAGGGTGGGCACACTCCCAACAAGGTCATTTACTAGTAAATGGGTAGGAGTAGCTAATGGTAGATGTCTTGGGTGTCTGGAGCAGCAGGAAACAGTAAGCCACGTATTGTCCCTCTGCCCTTTATATGCCGCTCCACTGAGTAAATGGATTAAACCAATCTGTAAATTATTGGGCATTAGAAGGCACGCCGAGGCCTTGCGAATTTTAAGCTCTGATCCTACTCCATCCGTTGCCATAGCTGTAGCGAAGTTCCTGAATTGGGCATGGTTAATTCGCTCAAAAATGTTGTCTCAAGATAGCCAGTAGCTGGCACACTGATTTTTAAAGTGCTTTGATTCCAGGGATGTGTATCAGTAGGGGTGCCTGGGCTCCCCGGGCATCGGTAGCCTTACAGTAGTTTCTTCTTTTTAACCATGTAAATGAATTTATTTGTAACTATTTTATCCTAAAAATTCTTAAAATAGTATTCAATAGTTCCCAATGAATTAATTGAATTTTAGTTATCTATGTAATTGTTCTTAAATGTGTTCTAGATCTGGATTTGAATTTTGATTAAAGTTTTTATTGTATGTACTTTTATGACTTAACTGTCGAATAAAGTTTTGAATTAGCTGGGCATGCTGCTTTGTCAGTTGCGCAGGAGCGGGGACCCATTGAGGCATTGAGGTAAGTGGGTATCACATCAATGACTGATTTATACCCTGAAGGGACATACATCACTAGAGAAGGGCTAGAGTATATTCAACATCCCACACTACTGTTCCAATACACTTGTTATAGGTTACGCAGGGCTATACAAGACTATTACACCTCTTTCCCTGAAGAACCGACGACGCTGCACACCTTACACCTTACAACTAACGATAGTGTCACCCCACCGAAAAAAACTAGTCCCCTAACTGTACAGGGCAATACAGGATGAAACTCCCATGGGGGATTACCGCAGCTTAGAACGTTTGAACTCTGCTGTCCCCCCCTCCCCCCCCCCCCCCCATTACAGACGTAGTCTGGGGTCGCATTTGTGCACTGACGGGGCAATTGACCTCCAACAACAATTTGAGGATAATCCATCTAAAATTCATACACCAGGTCTACCATACTCCTAAAAAATTGCATAGATTGGGTTTGCGAGAATCAGATTGTTGTACGCGATGTGGGCAGGCTGGTGCAGACTTCAATACACAAATACCGACGAGATTTGGGATTGGGCTGTATTCCAGTTGACTCTGCTCCACACTCCAAGCCACTAATCAAGGAGTTGGAAGTAATTCGGAAAGACTGGTGCTGTACATACCTACATCAGTCCAGTGGACACCTTCATCCGCCCCTCATTTTCACAAACCGAACAGGCTTTTTTCTGATAAACAGATGGATTGCTAGAGAGTGACTCAATAGGGTCAGCACAATAAACCTAGTTATTTTGCCATCTGTTTTTACTGAGGTACGTATAAAGGTGGTCGGAGTCTATTGCTTTGATAGGCATCAAATGTCACAAATCAAGTTTATGTAACTCAAATCATAAACAGTCCATACGTGCAGTGCATATTTTAATTTAGGCACATCGTAATCAAGATACCCAGTATCAATCAATAAGTATCAGGATTTGAGAAATCAAAACAAAAGGCGTATCAATTATTTTCATTGATTCAAAATAAATTGGAAGACACAAGTATGAGTCAATTCAATGGTAAAACTTTTCATATATGTGGTTAAGAGTTATCAGGAATTAATTACATTCTGGTGTATCAACGCGCTCTTAGTGAAAAGAAAAGGAGGTAGTTAGAGGGGATGGGTGTGATGGGATATAAGTGGGGACCGGGTAAAGGTGTTGTGACCATGAAACAATCACAGTAAAAATCAGTGCAGCCTTTACAGTCTGGTTTAGATCAGTAGTTCCATACTACTCTTTTACATAGGATCTGTATAAATCCATTAGTTTCTCCTATGCTTAGAGGGATGATGTGGAGTGGTCGTCTACGTTTCGACCCCTGGTTGTAAGGGTTATTGGAAACCTCATGCTGGGGTCTTCTTCAGGACACAAAGGAAACTGGAGCGCCTACAAATAATATAATTACAATGAATGTATCAACTCACTAAAAAGGAGCAGTCGTGCACTGGGACTGGATTAAAAATAAAGTACATACTTTACGTAAGGCCAATTCATTGGCCGTTGGGATAGGACCATCCTCGGTTCCTATGTTGTAGAATATAGCCTGCAATTATTTAAAGGATCGAGGTTACAATGGGATGTAACAGAGGGTCCCTTGAATACATATTGAGCATAGAAAATAACATGGGGGCACTTGCTGGGACGTAGTCGCTTTCCAAATGATTTATCTGTAAATATCAAAGTTGTCGTCTATCCACCGCTGTCCGTGAGGGTGCGTGGAGAAACTCACTGACCCGATGGTTCTGAAAGGTGGGGTAATGACATAGATTAGTCTATTGTGGTGTTAAAAACTTAAATGGAATGGTCCACCAGAATTTGATATAGACAGTCTATTCTAACGTTCAACATGTGAACGAAGAGAAAGTACATGCAACGTAATCCGGGCGCGGTCTAAAGCCCAGTCTCATATGTTAAGCCAAATTGCAGTGAACGCTGAGTGTTGGTGTATTAAACCACGAGTGACTCAGACATTATCTGGTTACAAAACGCGGGACAACAGGAGTGGATTAATGCAGCTGGGAGCTAAGTCCGTGGGCAAACGGCTTGGAAAGGGTTCGTATCTCACCTAATCAGCACCAAGATGTTAGCGTCTGCATCTCACAGTGACGGCAGCCAGTGGGTGTATGAGCCGCCTCGAGGTGCAGGTGCTGGATACTGTTCAGAGGCTCGTCGTTGGACAGCCAATCACAGGAGAGTTCTCGATTTGTTGTAAGGGAATCTCGCAAAAAGGTCCTATTATCTTGGTTAGTAGCCTTAGGAAGCGTGCAATTGAACGAATCTTAAGTAATAAAAAGCCTCACTCTAAGAGCTAAGGTATCTGCAGAGGGACTCGTAATATTTTCAAAATGACACCTCTGGGAGAGAGAAGAACGGATCTCTTCATCTGGATGACGATTATACAAGTCAGTATATCAAAGCCAAGTCCAACGTTAGGGATATCTATTGGACATGAATACATATACATACATAGGATCACATGTTTGTTATACATTATTACTGTATTCAATTCGATTGTAATTGTCCATGAAGCATAAATGCATATAAAAAAACACATAAGCATATAACAATTATCCATTGGTATTGGTTATACGATATACATCTCGCCTCACGGTGGGTCCCTGCGAGTCGCCCCATGTGATGTATAAGCTATCATTCAGTATCAATCAAGGCCATCTGGGCAAATGTGGTCTCCAGTTCATTTAGACCATTCTGGACGGAGTCGAAAGACTGCATCCATTTGCATTCTCTTAAATTCAGGATAGAATTCAGATTACCCCCTAGTGGTCCCACTGTAATTTTTTCAATAATTACCCACTTTATTGATTCAGGTGTGTGAGTGTTCGCTAGAAAATGTTCTACCAAAGGAGCGCCTGCCGTTTGGCATCTTATTCTGCTGCAATGTTGCAACACACGGTTCTTGATTTTGTGCTTAGTTTGGCCTATATAGATGTATCCGCAAGGACAAAAAATAGCGTAGATGACTCCATGACTATTACAGTTCGTGAATGATTTCAGGGTAATGGTCAAGTTATTGTGCGTGATTGTCTTTGTTTCTAGGCATAAAGCACAAGCTTTACAATTGCTGCATTTATAGTTGCCGAGTGTGATCGTTAAATTCCACATTGTTTGAATGGTGGGAGCCGGTTGGCTATCCAGCATGGAACGGACTACGTAGTCTCTGACGCTCTTTGCTTTTTTGAAAGCGTGCATTGGCGGATTCGGCATCTCAATGGCATCCGATACGACATTCCAATGTTTATTAACAATCTTGCGTATCTCATTACTCTTGCTACAGTAAGTGGTGACACAGATCATCCTGTCTTCTGGAGATTGTCGATTCTTAGGTACAAGCAAGGTTTCCCTATTGCTGAACCACGCCCTCTTACGTGCCCTTTTAACGAGCCTTTTGGGGTAACCTCTTTCCAACAGTCGGGAGATGAGTTCATCCGATTACAATTCCTATTTAGGTGAGATACGAACCCTTTCCAAGCCGTTTGCCCACGGACTTAGCTCCCAGCTGCATTAATCCGCTCCTGTTGTCCTGCGTTTTGTAACCAGATAATGTCTGAGTCACTCGTGGTTTAATACACCAACACTCCGCGTTCACTGCAATTTGGCTTAACATATGAGACTGGGCTTTAGACCGCGCCCGGATTACGTTGCATGTACTTTCTCTTCGTTCACATGTTGAACGTTAGAATAGACTGTCTATATCAAATTCTGGTGTGGACCATGCCCCGAGTACAATGCGGGCAGGACCATTCCATTTAAGTTTTTAACACCACAATAGACTAATCTATGTCATTAACCCACCTTTCAGAACCATCGGGTCAGTGAGTTTCTCCACGCACCCTCACGGACAGCGGTGGATAGACGACAACTTTGATATTTACAGATAAATCATTTGGAAAGCGACTACGTCCCAGTAAGTGCCCCCATGTTATTTTCTATGCTCAATATGTATTCAAGGGACCCTCTGTTACATCCCATTGTAACCTCAATCCTTTAAATAATTGCAGGCTATATTCTACAACATAGGAACCGAGGATGGTCCTATCCCAACGGCCAATGAATTGGCCTTACGTAAAGTATGTACTTTATTTTTAATCCAGTCCCAGTGCACGACTGCTCCTTTTTAGTGAGTTGATACATTCATTGTAATTATATTATTTGTAGGCGCTCCAGTTTCCTTTGTGTCCTGAAGAAGACCCCAGCATGAGGTTTCCAATAACCCTTACAACCAGGGGTCGAAACGTAGACGACCACTCCACATCATCCCTCTAAGCATAGGATAAACTAATGGATTTATACAGATCCTATGTAAAAGAGTAGTATGGAACTACTGATCTAAACCAGACTGTAAAGGCTGCACTGATTTTTACTGTGATTGTTTCATGGTCACAACACCTTTACCCGGTCCCCACTTATATCCCATCACACCCATCCCCTCTAACTACCTCCTTTTCTTTTCACTAAGAGCGCGTTGATACACCAGAATGTAATTAATTCCTGATAACTCTTAACCACATATATGAAAAGTTTTACCATTGAATTGACTCATACTTGTGTCTTCCAATTTATTTTGAATCAATGAAAATAATTGATACGCCTTTTGTTTTGATTTCTCAAATCCTGATACTTATTGATTGATACTGGGTATCTTGATTACGATGTGCCTAAATTAAAATATGCACTGCACGTATGGACTGTTTATGATTTGAGTTACATAAACTTGATTTGTGACATTTGATGCCTATCAAAGCAATAGACTCCGACCACCTTTATACGTACCTGATTAACTGACCCAGGTCAGAGAGTTCTTAGGGTTTACCCCGTTATAACTCATTAATCTGTTTTTACTGGGCTCGAGGAGAGGTCCTAGACCTGGAACTATATGTATTTATTATAATTATACATTCTGACCACATTAATGCCCATCAACCCTTTGTAGACAAAAGCAGAGAAGCTTGTAAATTCGGCACACGTAACTAAGGAAACGATTCCTTTAAGCACTTGTATTGTAATTGTATTGTAATAGCATTTATATAGCGCTTACTACCCCCGACAAGGCGTTGAAGCACTTTTTCGGAGAGTAGCATGCTACTCTGGTACCCATAAAGGATTAGTGTTCAATTAGTATAGTGAAATATGAAATAATTTGAGTGGTGGATAGGTTAGTCAGTTTTTATTTTTTTATAAAAACCTTTATTGACATGCATCATCTGCATTACAAATCAGCGTAATGCCTACAACCACTGCGGGGCCGGCATAGCGTCACCAACAATGTTTGAATACCGGTTGTGGTAGGGGGATAGGGGAGTACACAGCAAGCCGCCTACAACCTATCTGGGCCGGCCGCGTAAGGTGGAGTGTTGAAGTATGGAGGCAGTAATAGCGCTACGGACAAAGGTCAAGCTTTTAGACATTAAACAAACTAATTAAGGCATCCACAAGGTACCAGTTCCACCTTTAAAATAACGTGATGAAGGAATAAATAAAATAAAGTGTCCACTGTTAATAGAGAGACATGGTCGCTGAATAAAAGGGGTCTATGACCTATACCCTTTCGTAAGTCACTAAAGACAAGAGTTGCGTGACCTAAGGGGGGGGGGGACCGCATTAGGATGCAGATGGTGCAGCATCTAGGGCGTGGAGCGTGCTCCAATAGATATAATTGCAATGGGCTCCAGATGTCTCTTGGGCGCGACGTGGGGGTTGTAGTTCCGCATATATATGGAGCTGTTCCTGACAGTATGAGATCCCGGAGCCATTCCTTAAATTTAGGCGCCCTCCCTCTTCCCCATTTGCAGGCTATTTTTCTCTTAGCAAGCAGGAGCGCAATGGAGGTGTACTTCCGCATTTTTGCGGCAATAGGTTCAGTGTACCCGAACAAGGCAGTGAATGGGTCCGTGGGGACGTGCAAGGCAGGTCATGAGGTCCAGGGCGGCAAGTACTTCCGCCCAATAACGTTGTATAGGTGGGAAGTCCCAGGCCAGGTGTCTGAAATCGGCTCCCTCCCACCTGCAGCGATCATTATCGCGCAGTTTCAGCTTAAACATCCGTACAGGTGTGTAGTATAACCGGTGTATGTATTTGTAGTGTATGATGGGAAATCTACTACTAGCTGAAATTTCCCCAGTTTGTGCATAGCAATATGTCCACTGTTCTTCAGTAATGGGATGTCCCAAGGTTAGTCAGTTATTTGGATTCAGAAGGATAGCAAAGTGATAGAAAAAGGTTTGCGTTTATATAGCGCTTGTTACCCCTGATGGGGTGTTGAAGCACTTTTTTGGCAAGTAGCAAATCACTACCCATTACCACAGAAAAAGTCTTAACATGTCATTGCAGACATCTGTCACTTTTCATGCCATCCCAAGGCAGCACACGCTAAGCCAGATATTGGTGGATCAGACGAGCAAGCAGTGAAATCAAACGTTAAAGAAAAAATGTATCCTATGGATTGAACTCATATAATTAATATGATCCAAACTTCCTCCTCTTTGGGGTTCATATGGTCTACAGCATCAGCCCCGCACCAACAGAAGCAACATCATCTACCAACCTCCATTGCTCACTGGTGACAGAGTAATTCTCCATCAGAGCGTAGCAGATAGACTATTAGAATATCATCCAAGCCTTTGCTTCAATTAAACAAGCATTTGCAATGCAATAGGTCTCGCATTTAAGCATGTTTGAGCTATTGGCATTGTAAATGTCATTGCCTTTTATTTACATAGATAAAAGGCATTGTCATTTAAAATGCTAATAGCTTAAACTCTTGCAAACGAGACGCATATTGCATTGCAAATACTTGTTATTTATTTGCGATGGAGCTTCTTGGTTTTTGTCAGCATTTTCAGATGGATTCACACTGCGCAATTAAATTCCTAGGAAATTTAGTTGTTTCATATCTAACCACCTCTTTGTGCACGCGCTTTGGCAATCGTTAACACGTAGTTGAGAAGACCACCATTACGACACGCTCATTGTTTGTAGGCTAAGCCTTCTCTGCTCATCAAACTCCACAAAAAAATATTACGATTGTCTGGCACTGAGGGTCAGGGAGCCACGGAGGCAGGTGGTACCAGTGTATTTAACACTCTTTTGTGAACGTAGCCGAAATCTTTCCCATTGAAGTGGAAAACTGCGCACACTACTTTTTAAACGAGCTGCTCCGTTACAAGCGCTATTTTGGTTATTTTGGTTATACTTGAACAAAAAGCAAAGGCTTTTTCCCTATTGGGACCCACTAACGGCAAAGTATTTTTTAAAGCGGGTGAGGGACGCACACGGAGGGTTGATTGTTGGGGCGGAAGCAAAATGGAAGGGGCGGGGGACTGACAAAGAGGGTGGGGGTCTGGGAGGGGTGGGGAGGGCTGACCGAGGGCGAGGTGAGTAGACCTACACAGAGGGCGGAGGGAACCGACACAGAGGGAAGGGGAAGCAACAAGGAGTGTGGCTGGATAAGTATCCAACACTGACAGGCAGCAACGTGGATCATGGGGAAGAAAAGAAACACATGGGGGAGAAGAGAAACACATGGGCGGGAGAGAGAAGCATGGAGTGGGCAGAAGGGTCCTGGGGGAGAAGTACACGAGGGAGAGAGCTAGAACCAGAACGCTGCCTCCCTCGTGGTGGTATGGGGCAAGAGGATGGGGCTAGTGTGTTTATGTATGAGGGTGACCCTTTACCAACTCACAAACATGCTTCCCCCAGCATCACCTGCAGATTTCTCAACCACTCCACACAATTTCGGCCCTCTTACCCCGGTTCCGATGGAACTCACGTTCGTGGTGAATCTGCTCTTTCCGGACACAGGCGATCCCGCACGCCGACAGAGCAATAACGTGCTGACTCATTGGCTGGGTATCCACCAATCAGTACGCGTGATGCCAAGAACACGTGACCTCTTGCCAGAAGAAAGCAGGGGTTCCGGGAGTGATGGGGTTCCCGGGAGAGAGCAGGCAAGGCATAATGGTGTGAGACATCACGTAGCAGCGCAGCAAGAAAAGAGCCAGGTGAGTGGGGAGTGGGGGCGTGTGTGGGTGTAGCTGTGTGTGCGCGTGTAGCTGTGTGTGTGCGCGTGTGTAGCTGTGAGTGTGTATCTATATGTGTGACTGTGTGTCTGTTAGCTGTGCTTGTGTGTGCTGATGCTTTGTGCCTGCGTTGGTGTATGTATGTGTGTGTGCGCGCGATTTAGAATGCCTGACTTGCTCTGAATGTAGGACAGGCGATGTGCACGGCGCCGGGCTGGGCGCCCACGAGGTCAAATCGCCAAGGAAAAGCACATGCACATCCCCTGTCCTACATTCCCGGCAAACCCACAACAATAGGTCTTTCGCTGGATGCAGTGCTTCGCGCTGCTAACACCAGCGAGACCTAAAAAGATCTCCTTAACCACCATTAAAAAAGGGTTTCTGGCAAAGAGGCTATGGTCCGGGTGTGAACACAAAATGCTCAGAGGTCAAACACACACCACCTCAGAATGAGGATATTTCGTATCAACACATCTAGTCTATGAATGTCTTGTGCTAAACTCTTGGCTAACAAGCAGTGATTAATTTCAAGGCACAAAGTTTTGCTCAGAAGATAGCGACTGGTGCTACTTAATGGTGGGCCCCACCTACACCACTGGCTTAAATGAAGTACCATTAATAAGTAAGTGAATGAGGTCTGTCAATATTTACCACAGAGTGTGCAAACTAGTATGTGATCTCAAGCTACAAAGCATGCCTGAAAGTGAGTAGCAAGGCCCTTCTGTTCAGCCCTGCTAGCATTAGGCTCGGGTTTACCTCACACTAGGAAGATGAATCCTTTTGGTTTTGATTCTTTGAAATTTATATTAAAGTTGAGAGGAACAGTCAACCCCAAGTCAAGATTATGTTTAGCTAAGAGAAGAAACCAGTGAATAATTTAAAATGATAGCAACCAAAGGTCTAGTAATAGAAAAAGGTCTTGCAGATTTATTTGTGTTTCTAAAATCTAGAGCTCAGACCTTCGACTATGATGATCGCTGTGGAAAACTTAAAACCGCTTGATGTCATCATCTGTAGTGGTTTCGCTGCAGTCTTCAACAGTTTGTAAATTAATAAACTGTTAACACATTAATGATGAATTGGTGGGATTTACTTAAGTTAAAGGCTATTCTCCCCCCAGCTTAAATTTATGCTCCTACATTTGCTGTGGTTGAATGACTCTAAATAGTGCTGCAGTTATTGAGTTTGTTGAATTCAGAAAGGTGCATTAAGTCCTTTTTAGGGCTCGGACTCCTCCCCCTGGGGGAGGAGTTAGAGAACTAATGTTAAAGGAGAAAAAAAAGAAGAGGGCCTTGGAGAGAGAAATTCCAGACATTCCTTAGCGTTTTCTGGCATCTGGTCAGTGATTCGTCTTCCCTGTGCTGTGTATGTAGTAGCCTTGAAGTGATAGGCTGTAAGTAATGTACGCGTGCCCGATGTGGCATTTTGTGTGCGAGAGCGAGCATGGCAGAGTGATTAATCTTAATTACGAGCAGTCAGAGTGCCCGTGTAATGCAAGCCAGATGATGCGAACGCGTTCACAGCGGTGAGCGCGTTCAATGTTAAATGACGAGAGGCAGCAGGCGAGGCTCACAGAAGATGACTCATACATGCTCGTCCACACTGTAGTTCTTGTTTTAAGTTGCTACGGGGTGTCTTTTTTCTGCCTCTGCGTGACAGTCTGTAAGAATAATGAGCGATGGTGTGCTGACTGTTTAGCATTGCGTGGTGTACTTTTTGCCGTGTTTATTTATTTATGCATTTGTATATAGCGCGGACTTTACCCAGAGGTGTACTGCGAATGACGTGTGCACAGGGAGATAGTTATTCGCCGAGACTCGAGGGATGTTGAGCCACGCGGAGAATCAAACCCTTGTCCTCAGTTTCAAAGTCAGCAGCTCCGGCAATTAGGCCACATCCTCTCTACTGTGAAGCCCGCAGGCTCTGTGTACAGCTAAAGCCCGTGCGCACCTGGGGTACCTAAACCCGTGACAGTCCCCTAAATGGACATCAGTATGCCACTATATGCACTTGTGCAGCGATGGCCGCAGAATCAGGTGCGCAGGTAAAGATACCCTTGTCTACCTCATATACATTAAACCTCTGACGGCGGGGGCAGAGATGTGCAGTCTAGCGGCCATTATCGTGTGCGTATCCATGCACAGGTGCAGCACAGGCGATGGCTGGGGGTCCGGTTTGCATGCTAATGTACACGCGCACGTCCTACTTCTACACCTGTAACTCATGTGCGCCCCTATTGAAGTCTAAATGTGGGCATGCAAGCGCACGTGCAACACTGGGGATGAACGCTGATTCAGATGGTTAGATAATGTCCTTGCGTATCTCATAAACCTAAAACCTATCGGGGGCCATGGGCTGAGGTGTACTAACTAACCGCATATAGCATGCGCCTACGCGTGGGCACGTGCAACACCAACGAAGGCCGCGGGGTCAGGGTGGCATACTAATGCCACGCCCACCTCGCCTGCCTTAATCCTCTGGCTCAGGTGTGCCGCCTAACGGCAAGTGCCTATGCGAGCACATGTGCATCACTACTGGTGGCTGCGAGTTTAGGTGTGCAGACAATGTCGTTGCGCATCTCATATACATTAAACCCACGGCGGCGGGGCTGAGGTGGGGCTGCCAGGGTGAGGGGAGGTTTTGGTCCGCGTTATCCGCAATCTCACCAGATGCACGTCCTGGGAATTTACCACGGTGACTACTGGGGCACCGTGCTGCCGACACCCCCTCGGTGGGAGCTTCCATGGGCGCCCCTGAAGCAATCCACTCGTATTCCGGTGGCACAGCTGCCCACGCCACTCGAGCTCCACCTTCGATCGCTGACTTTTGCCAGCAACACAAGCCCTTCCCCCCCGCTCTTTATGAATACTCTGATTCCCGAGACACCCCTTTGACGCAAAATTATCCAAGGCATGAAGGTTCGCCATGTGCAAAAGTTAGGAAAGAAAACGGATACTCACTCGTACAATGATTCCTCAATGTGCAGTGGGGGTGTTCTTTGTGTATGTTTGTATGCGATTGGTACCATAACCATTGGCGTGTTGATGTGAGCTACTATGAGGCGATTATTTGAGATTGTTGTTTTCTAGATCGTCGTATGAATGTTTAAACCATTACAACGCCTAGAAGCAGTCCCGTTTTAAGTAAAAACGCAAAAGCTCTGCAATATAGTGTAATGTCGTAAAACATAGGCATGACGTGGGGTACGTAGTCCACCATAACAAAACACATGATGGCATGTCAGCATGATACGACATACCATAGCATCGCATGACACGACTTAGCAGGGCACATCAAGGCACGACCACAAAACATAGAAACACATGACATAGAAAAATAACACTGAGTATCATAACTTCAAACATTACAACAATAGTTAAAGTGACATAACAAAGCACAACATACCAGTACCACATAACACAGAACAGCATACTACCAGTGGCTGTGGGTCTCCAGGGGTGCAGCAGGTGCAGTGACACCGGGGCCTCGAGGGTCTCCCTTAACCCAGACAGTGCTGTATTTTACTACGAGTGGCGGTGGAAGTCCAGGGGTGCAGCAGGTGCAGTGACACCGGGGCCTCAAGGGTCTCACTTAATCCAGACAGTGCTGTATTTTACTACCAGTGGCTGTGAGGGTGCAGCAGGTGCAGTGACACCGGGGCCTCGAGGGTCTCCCTTAACCCCGACAGTGCTGTATTTTACTACCAGTGGCTGTGAGGGTGCAGCAGGTGCAGTGACACCGGGGCCTCGAGGGTCTCCCTTAACCCCGACAGTGCTGTATTTTACTACCAGTGGCTGTGGGTGTCCAGGGGTGCAGCAGGTGCAGTGACACCGGGGCCTCGAGGGTCTCCCTTAACCCAGACAGTCCTGTATTTTACTACCAGTGGCTGTGAGGGTGCAGCAGGTGCAGTGACACCAGGGCCTCGAGGGTCTCCCTTAACCCAGACAGAGTAGTGAGTGCAGAGTAGTGAGTAGTGAGTAGAGTAGTGAGTAGTGAGTGTATAGTAGTGAGTGTATAGTAGTGAGTGCAGAGTAGTGAGTAGAGTAGTGAGTAGAGTAGTGAGTAGTGAGTAGAATAGTGAGTAGTGAGTAGTGAGTAGTGAGTAGAGTAGTGAGTAGTGAGTAGTGAGTAGAGTAGTGAGTAGTGAGTAGTGAGTAGAGTAGTGAGTAGTGAGTGCAGAGTAGTGAGTAGTGAGTAGAGTAGAGTAGTGAGTAGGACATCACAGGCAGCAGCTGTGCAAGCTTCTTACACTCACAAGGAGACCACAGGCAGCTGAGTTGCAAGCTTCTCCCACTCACAAGAAGGACATCACAAACAGCAGCGGTGCAAGCTTCTCACACTTACTAGAAGGACATCACAAACAGCAGCGGTGCAAGCTTCTCACACTCACAAGAACGACATCACAGGCAGCAGCAGTGCAAGCTTCTTACACTCACAAGGAGACCACAGGCAGCAGCGGTGCAAGCTTCTCACACTCACAAGAAGGAAATCACAGGCAGCAGCTGTGCAAGCTTCTTACACTCACAAGGAGACCACAGGCAGCTGAGGTGCAAGCTTCTCCCACTCACAAGAAGGACATCACAAGCAGCAGCGGTGCAAGCTTCTCACACTCACAAGAACGACATCACAGCCAGCAGCAGTGCAAGCTTCTTACACTCACAAGGAGACGACAGGCAGCAGAGGTGCAAGCTTCTCACACTCGCAAGAACGACATCACAAGCAGCAGTGGTGCAAGCTGCCCTTACACACTCACAGCAGGTACGGTGCCAAGGCAGCAGCAGCAACAGAGCAAGAGTCCCTTACAAAGAACAGGCACAGCACAGAGATGCACAATGCAATGTTCTCATACTCCCAGGCAGCAGCGGTGCAAGCTTCTCACACTCACACGAAGGACATTACAGGCAGCAGCTGTGCAAGCTTCTTACACTCACAAGGATACCACAGGCAGCTGAGGCGCAAGCCTTTCCCACTCACAAGAAGGACATCACAAGCAGCAGCGGTGCAAACTTCTCACACTCACAAGAACGACATCACAGGCAGCAGCAGTGCAAGCTTCTTACACTCACAAGAAGGACATCACAGGCAGCAGCAGTGCAAGCTTCTTACACTCACAAGGAGACCACAGGCAGCAGAGGTGCAAGCTTCTCACACTCACAAGAAGGACATCACAGGCAGTAACGGTGCAATATTCTCACACTCACAAGGAGATAACTGGCAGTACACACCACATGAACACACTCCATAACACATAGCAACAATACATTGGCATTTACAATGCCATTAGCTCAAACTCAAATAAATCCGAGCCCGATTGCATTTCTAATGCTTGTTTTCACCTGCTAGAATGTGCGATCTTTACAGAAAACAGACCTTCTAAAGTAAAATCACAGGAAACAAACCTTCTCAATTAAAATCACACCACTAAAGGAAATGTTCCTATCTTCAAACTACACCCCTCAATGTAGACACCCCCCTCCCCCCCAACCCAGGATAAGGAAATAATCCTCACAAACCATCCACAAGATTAATCGAGTTTCTTTGAAAATACTTTATTCGAAACAAGTTTCATAAAAGTACAACACACAATAACAAAAATAAGCTATACACAAAAATAAAATATTCCAGCAATAAACAATTTTAACATAAAAATAATTCAGACAGTGGGCAAAAATTTCGACCTGATGAACCAAGCATTCGCCACATATTTAGCCACCCCACAAATCATATTCATTGAAATGACATTTGTTTGTAAAATACGCATGGCCAATCTATGTTCCCTCACCCCTAAATTCCTACAAACCGGTTTCAACCACCTATCTCTTGGTTTTTTGTAGGCTACACAAGCAAAAAGGAAATGTCCTAATGATTCTTTCGGACAGGGACAACCTGGACATTTAACCCCTGTTCCACTATATCCCTTCCAACCTTCTTTGAATGTGTTGAGAGGTAAAATACCGTATCTGAATTCCAGAAACAGTGTTCTATCTCGAGGGACCTGGATAAAATCCAAAAAGGGCTCCAATTTTCCAAGGGGCTTATGGTCAAGAAAGTTGCTGGTTAATTTACCCCAATTTTGGTTCCTAAGATCTTTTGCAGTAACCCAATCCCAATATAGTTTTTTTACAATTGTTTTTGGGGGTGGCATTTGAGAAGACCAGCTCTCCTCCAGACCTATGGATTTCACGAGCCTCTTTAGGTTATTCAACCATTTAATTTTGTTGGCTACATTCAGGCCAATAAGCTCATCCAAAACCTTGGCATAATTAGAGAGTTCTGGGGTCCTTCTAAGACGAACCCAGAATAACAAGGGGCGAATTTGCACCAGATCTACTATTGATTTTTTGCCCAGGTCTAAAAATAAAGGTTTCAAGGGGGACGATAAAGGTAGCGAAACCATATCTCTAATAAACTTATTTTCCGCCACTAATAAAACTTTTGTATTTTCCGCACCCCAAAGTTCTGAACCATAAACTGCCGCCGCCAGTGCTTTCCCTTCATATACTGCCAGGGTAGGGGCTATGGGTCTACTAATAGAACGTCGCTGGTTTTTAAGAATCACTCCTGCCACCCTTTTAAGGTTTAAAACCATTTTAGTAATATGGGCGGACCAACTCAGATTGTTACAAAGTCTTACTCCTAGGTAGTCAAATTCTTGTACCACCTCCAACGCGGTGCCATTCAACAAGAGGTTAACCTTCCTATGTTGCTTTTTCGATGTTAACACCATCAACTTTGTTTTAGAGGTATTTATTGTCAACCCTCTTTCTTTACAAAAACTGCAAAACCGATCAAGCAGTTTCTGCAGACCCATAGGGGATTTAGACATGAGAAGAGTATCGTCGGCAAAGAGGAGAGTAGGTGTTTTCTCACCCGCAAGGGTGGGGGCATCAGCCTGGTCCTCCCTCAAATGGTCTACCACCCCATTAATGAAGAGGGAGAACAAGGTTGGGGCCATCACACACCCCTGTCTCACTCCCCTATTTACCGGAATCTTCTCAGTCAATTGGCCCTGAGATCCCCAGCGGATCCTGGCATAATTTCCTTCATGAAGTTTAACAATAAATTGTAAAAGGTAACTAGGAAATCCCATATCGGATAAGACCGACCAGAGTTTAGTCCGTGGGATGACGTCAAATGCTGTCTTCAAGTCTATAAAGGCCAAGTATAGACTACCCTTCATAATTAGCACTGACTTCCAACAGACTGCACAAAATCTGAAGACCTGATCTATTGCACCTATATTACTTCTGAACCCGGCCTGAAAATGGGACAAGATGTTAATCGAGTTTCTGAAAACCTGCCATCAGCACAAGCTGCTGATTTATGATGGACTTCAGTCTTGGCTCCTCTAGGAGCAAGGTACTCACTGAAAGTTTAATAAACAATCTGAGGCCTTTTATTGAATGCCTCCCAATTCTTTACTGAATTCTGACAGTTTTACTTTTAGGTTATATTTCCATATTCGCCGTACATGAGTAGCCAATGACCAGTTTATACCCAAAGGAGCACAATGTGACTTTTTCTAGTTTACAGACTTCAAGAAATAACTTTCAGTCAAAAAACTGATGATTCACCCACTGACTAGCAGCAAAACAAGGCGTGAGATAATTGGCTGGTCCCGTGTGGATATTAAGAATTATGGGCCTGGTAAGGGCACATTTCAAGGCCCGCTTCCCCCACCCTGTTCTTAGAACCTAAATCCTACAGCCTATTTAAACCCTCTCTAGGCTCCCACCAGCACTTGCCTGCGATACTAACTGCCAGCCTCCTCCGACCCAAGCAAGTCTGCTGCTTGCTTTTATGAAGAGCACGTGTGCTGCAAATCAGGCAGACTCGTGAGCACAACAGATCTTTTCTAGCTCTTCCCAGGATGGGATGGGGCCATGGAGGCATGCTCCCCACCCCATGCTGATGAGTTAGGAAATGGGTGAGGTGCAGTCATATGTAATGCCCCCTCGCTGATTCACAAGCAGCCTTTGGACCCCAGGGCTTCTCCTTAAAGCACCAAGGCAGCTTGGCTGCAGTCTGTCATCAGGGAGCAGTGACTTACGGGGTTGTAAACCACCGGGTGCCATGGCTGAAATCAGATAAGCCCTCCAAAACCTGAGACGGCCGGCACATGCGCTCTAGCACCACATGTGCCTAGTTTTGCCTCACCCTTGCGCAGAGCGAGAGTTGCAGGTGTAATGCATTAAGCACTCTGTTAAAGAAATAGAAAACAGAAATGGAGGCAGAAATTTAAGTGGGGCGGAGCCCTGCCGTCCTAATCAAGAAACCGCCCCTGCCATGGTTATTGGTATATCTGCCTAAGCCTAGCCTCACAGTATTATACCAAAGATCTCTGGGATGGTTACGGACGCCATACCTGGCACTTGCTGTTAGCTGGTCTGCATCTCAGATTGCTCAATGCGGGTGCTCTGCTTCTGGGACCTCCTCCCTGCTGGAAATTCTCTTCTCTGTTGTCAAACAGCAAGTCTCTGTGTATTTGATAAGAAATGCCCTACTCTTAAACAGCAGCTGGGTATCTTCTATTGTGTCAAGGAATTGGTGTCTGACCACGGAGAATAACGGGGCACAATGTTTGACCTTGTACTAAATGTTCAGACTGAATCTCACCAGAAAAGCAGAATAAGATACCATTGTGCAGCCTATTTCTAAAATAAGTGTGGCACAAAGACACGCATGCAATTTTGTAACGTGCAAAGCTGAAGCAGCCTACAACGTATGTAACGTGCACGGTTGGGCTAACCTAGGGGAAAACTGCAGTGGGCCCTGCAGGGGACACAACACCACCCCTTTGGTTGGGACAGTAGCATAAATACTAAGGAAATAATACTAATCATAAGCACAAGCTAAGCAAGTACAAAGCCTTGCTAATGAGCATTTTATAAAAGGCTTATAGTTTGTAATATGAAAACGTAATGTGTAAATTTTCTGAAAAATAGTAGCCAAATTAAAGCATGTTGGAGGTATCGATGAGCCATTGAATCCAGAACGGATTCCATCTCTGCAGACTGATTGTTCAACTCCCAAATTCGAGAGAACAGACCTAATCGTCTGTCTCAGCCGATACTGAGAAAGTAACTTGGTAACCCGCATCCGTGTCATTTGAGCCAGGTATTATAACTCCATGTGTGTCCGTTGAAAAGGTTGAAACAAGTGGCTCATAGCTGGCGTTGTGAAGTGGCTGCTGTCCTAAGGGGCCAGCTTTGAAAATGAGTTGCTAATGGATTCCTCAAAAGGTCTATGTCCACTGGAGCTGGCACTGGCAGAGGCAGGGATATATTTAGTGCCCATTTTAAGGGGCAGGAGAGGCAGTGAAAACTGTTCCTACGCAGGCAAACCAGGTTGGTTGGAATGATTTACTAATTAAGGTTCAATCCCTGGAGCAAGAGAATTCCAAAGAATCGAAGCAGGTCCTCATAGCACCGCTCCAGTGGGCTGGCAAAGAAAACCTCTATTGCGGAGGAACAAAGTGTCAGAATGCTGTAAATGGGGAATAATGGCAGCGGGAAACCTCCAAAGACACTGCAAAAAAGGGAATCCATGAACACTGGTAATACTCTAAACATTGTCTGGAAAGAACTGACTAAGCCGGAACCTATAACTTAAAAAAAAGTACACAATGCCGGCAGTATTGGATGCATTAAAAACGTAATGGACCAATTCGCCAAAATGTAATGGGAGTTTAGTGTTTAGCAAGGACTGTAACTCATTAGATGTCCTTGTGACTTGTCATTTTCAAAGTTTCTCCAGAGGATATTAGCTACTTCATTTTGAAACAATAGTTCTTTGAGTCTGCTTAGCCTGTTGACATCTGCCTTCAAAGTTGGAATGGGAGGCCACAACTAACTAAACATACCCCCTTGCGTGTGAGGGAAGAGTACATTGTTGCATCATGTGACGAGCTGGGAAACTGATTAAAATATATGGGATCCCAGCGCGCATCCCACATCATTCTTGATATCTTATCATTAAATAACTCCTATTTGAAAGTACTGTAGGTAGTGGGTGTATTGCAGGGGCTGGAATGCCTTTAGGATAACAGTCCAAATCGCTACAAAGCACTACATACGCTGTGGATGGTAAAGTTTGCAAATGAGTAACTGTCTGACAGAGTTGCTTTCTGTTCCAGTAAGGAAGACTTCTTTGTTGGCATGTCACAATAAGAAAATGGGAGGGACCCTATTTCATGAATTAAGCTGCCTCCTAGGGGCTCATATCTACCGACTGAAATGTTTAATGCAAGCTATGAACTCAAATGATATTACACCATGTATTCACCATACAGCGGAGGTGTTTCAGCTATAGTGAAAGGGAGTTTTAACTTCTCTAGATGTAACATTGTAAAGGTTGTCCTTTTTAGGTCGAGGCTACCGTCGCACTGCGAAGCAGTGGGCGGAGCCGAAGATTTTATGACTTCTACAGTGGGGCTTTAACCCGCCTCTCTCTTCCATTGGCTAGCTTCATAAATGAAGGCTAGCCGTTCGAAGAGATGTGTGCCACTCAGGGCTTGAGACGATTCGTGGGCGTTTCGTGCTTTTTTTAAGTCCCGCCCCTTTTTCATCGTAATTCGGAGGTGGGCGTTTACTTTTTTTGCACAGGGATGTTTTTCGTCATTGCTAACGTCTCTGTTGCCGGGATGGACGTAGTGTTGCTGCTCCCGGTCCCCTCTGAAGACCCCCGTGTCCCGGTCCCTTGTGGTTGTATCCTGCCCCCCTCCCGCTGTCCGTGTCTCCGTTCCCGCCCCCCCTCCCGCTGTCCGTGTCTCCGTTCCCGCCCCCCCTCCCGCTGTCCGTGTCTCCGTTCCCGCCCCCCCTCCCGCTGTCCGTGTCTCCGTTCCCGCCCCCCTCCCGCTGTCCGTGTCTCCGTTCCCGCCCCCCCTCCCGCTGTCCGTGTCTCCGTTCCCGCACCCCCTCCCGCTGTCCGTGTCTCCGTTCCCGCACCCCCTCCCGCTGTCCGTGTCTCCGTTCCCTAGAATCTATTGCCAGCGTACGCCTGTTCATCGGAGGCTGGTACGCCTCCCAGTGCGCCTCGAACCTATTGCAAGCGTACGCCTGTTCATCGGAGGCTGGTACGCCTCCCAGTGCGCCTCGAACCTATTGCCAGCGTACGCCTGTTCATCGGAGGCTGGTACGTCTCCCAGTGCGCCTCGAACCTATTGCCAGCGTACGCCTGCTCATCGGAAGCTGGTACGCCTCATAGTGCCTTTACCTTGTACGCATCGGAGCTCACAGTGTCCGCACCGAACGCCGACTCACGCTAGATGCGTGAGGTTTAGTCGGGCCCCTTCTTTGAAGCCGTACGGAGCGTACGAGAATGCTACAAAGCATACCAACCCCAGGGAACTGCTGAGAAACGCACAACCTTACCTTTTAAGAACATAAGTTGCTTATCAAGAACTGTGGCACCCCTTTTTGAAAGTATTGACACTTTAACAAGTAACTGGAATCGTTTTTATTACAAAGACTGTATTTACAACCCTGCTTAAAATATACATAAAAGAGATATATTTTCATACAAAATACAGTTTGGTGTCATTGTGTGGTGGGTTGGTGGTTGTTGTGTGATACTGCAAATGTTTAACCATATGTGCCCCAGAGATTAGCCTAGACTGCTTGCGCCACACTACCTAGAGGGTGAGCAGGGGTTATTTCGGTGAGTAATCCTTTGCCTTGACTTAGAGGAGAGGGTCCCTGATTGTCGCCAGTGCTGCACTGCGCCAACCAGAGACCCCCAATTCTACCGTCGCACTGCGAAGCAGTGGGCGGAGCCGAAGATTTTATGACTTCTACAGTGGGGCTTTAACCCGCCTCTCTCTACCATTGGCTAGCTTCATAAATGAAGGCTAGCCATTGGAAGAGATGTGCCACTCAGGGCTTGAGCAGATTCGTGGGTGTTTCTTGCTTTTTTTTAAAGTCCCGCCCCTTTTTCATCGTCATTTGGAGGTGGGCGTTTCCTTTTTTTTTTTTTTGCACAGGGATGTTTTTTGTCATTGCTAACTTCTCTGTTGCCGGGATGGACGTAGTGTTGCCGCTCCCGGTCCCCTCTGAAGACCCCCATGTCCCGGTCCCTTGTGGTTGTATCCTGCCCCCCTCCCGCTGTCCGTGTCTTTGTTCCCGCCCCCCTCCCGCTATCCGTGTCTTTGTTCCCGTCCCCCCCTCCCGCTGTCCGTGTCTCCGTTCCCGCACCCCCTCCCGCTGTCCATGTCTCCGTTCCCGCACCCCCTCCCGGAGCTACTCACACAGACACCAGGAAACTTGTTTAAATACGTGTTTATCTTCAGGGTTAGTCCATTTATGCTCGGGAAAGCGTCACCGACACGAGCAAACTGATGCACGCTGCTGTAATTTAGGGAGTGAAAGCAAGGACAGCTCTTTTGCTGTAGGAGAGGAGTTGGCTGTAACTCTGTTCCTGTTCCTTCCCTACGTTGGCGGCAGAACTGTCGTTGCCTTTCAGTTATGATTACGTAATTGTGTTAACATTCGGAGTTGCCGTTCGTGATTCCCCGGTGTCAGGGCTCCACTATCAGCGTTTCGCTGGGTCCACGGTGTCAATGATTTCCTGCTATCAGTTATACTATATGGTAGTTTTAGCTTTGTCCGGGCGCCGCCAGCCTTGTCGGTATCCGCATTGCTGATGTCACTGCTGCTTTAGCTGTGCGAAAGCGAGTGAAGTGGTGGCAGATCCACGTAGGCAAAAGCAGAGGCAGGTCATCACGCATGCGTAAACATGCGCTGTATGCGAGTAGCTGCAGGTAGAGGCAAAGTGTTAGGGGAGCTGGCATTCTGAGCTGATGCAGTGAGGGCGCGCCCGACACCCTGGGACCTCGAGAGCCTGTACCCTGCCCACACGGGTGCCACAGCGTCCGCGCCTGAGAGGACGCAGAACAATGGAGGACCGGCCCCCCGGCCCTTCGGGAACGGGCACAGCCACCTTTGGCAGACTAGAGGCTGCATCAGATAGTGCATTGGACTGCTGCAGTGGCATCCTCGCTCCAGCGTCAGCTGCCCACTGACAGCCACCAGAGCGGTCGTCCACCAGTAGACCCCCCGCACTCCTTGACATCTACTTCCCCTTAACGGGTTCTCAATACAGTGTGCTGCTTGTGCCTATCCCCTTCCGTAGTTAGACTGCTAACACTCTGTCCCCTTCCCGCACTTTAGAAATAACGGAAGCTTACTCTGACCGTAAGATACATCCTTCTCATTTTCTTCAAAGCCCTGTACCCACAATGTGCCTTCCATGGTTTTATTTCAGAACCAGTCCAAATTTCCCACAAAATATCTTCGATTTCTGACCTCCAAAAAACACTCTGCCCTGACCTACGCACGGACAGTGTTTGCCTGGCCTGGCCCACTCAAAGATCCCTTGCGCCTTCCTCGACCCCTCCTAGACGCCCTGTTTCCAGCTTTTTTTCACCAAGAACATACTTGCCATGATTGGCCACCTTATTCATGACTTTTTCAACACTGCTGATCCCAGCATGGGCTCCCGTCAGAATAACCCTCATAATTCCTGAATCCCCCTTCCCCGACCTGCCAGCAGACACCCTCGAGTGGCATCTGTGGCCTTCCTGGCTCCTGATTAAATCTGCATATATTCAAGACCTTGTACCCCCTGGCAAACTCGATGCTCTGATACCGTGTCTCCAAATTTTTTTAACTAACTCCAACGTCCAAATGCAGTCATTCTCTAAACTCTACTGCTTTCCTCACTCGATCTCTCTATTCTTTGTATCCTGTGGATTTTCTATTGAACAATACGCTCCTAGGATCACACCTACCTTTCCTTGTTCAGTCTGATGGGAATGTGCTCATTCAGTTTGTGGCCTCTCTCGCAAGTGTCAGTTTCGTGTCTCTTGTGAGAGTGAGTCTGGCAGGGAGAGGTATTGTGTGCTTCCTGTTGTTCTGCTTCTTCCATGACAGTGCAAGCCTCCTCACACTGCCCACCAGCACATATCGCCCCTTTTTCAGTCTGATGGGAATGTGCTCATTCATTTCGTGGCCTCTCTCAAGTGTCAGTTTCGTGTCTCTTGTGAGAGTGAGTCTGGCAGGGAGAGGTAGTCCCAACAATAACTTGTGTCTGTAGATTAGTAGATTCACAAGTTGTAGTAACCACACAGCCCTCGAGTGACATTTTCTTCCGGCTGGGGTTGATGAAGGGAGTAGACGTAGCTGCAGGCGGTCAGCATGGATATGCCTTTCCAAACTGTGGGTCAGTCTGAGGTCACGGAGAGGGGACAGCAAGCAAGGGTCTGATGCATAATAGAAACATGGGTCTGAGCTCTGGTGAGACCGGAACAGACACTATTGCGAATGACTGTTCTCTCTGCCATTTGGACAGTATGACAAAGAGGGGGCTGTTGTGCCCAACCGGCTACCCTGAGCACGCTATCAGGTAGCCAGCCTTGCACTCATATTGTAATGAATCAATTTCTGCAGACTGTGAAAGCCTCAGGGCTCAGTTCAGTAAATGTGATGGCCTTGAAGTGGAATGCGGGTGGCTCTGTCTGTGTGTGTGTGTGGCTCTGTCTGTATGTGTGTGGCTCTGTCTGTATGTGTGTGTGGCTCTGTCTGTATGTGTGTGTGTGTGGCTCTGTATGTGTGTGGCTCTGTCTGTATGTGTGTGTGGCTCTGTCTGTATGTGTGTGTGGCTCTGTCTGTATGTGTGTGTGGCTCTGTCTGTATGTGTGTGTGGCTCTGTCTGTTTGTGTGTGGCTCTGTCTGTGTGTGTGTGGCTCTGTCTGTATGTGTGTGTGGCTCTGTCTGTATGTGTGGCTCTGTCTGTATGTGTGTGTGGCTCTGTCTGTATGTGTGTGTGGCTCTGTCTGTGTGTGTGTGTGTGTGGCTCTGTCTGTGTGTGTGTGGGGGGCTCTGTCTGTGTGTGGGGGGCTCTGTCTGTGTGTGGGGGGCTCTGTGTGTGTGTGTGTGTGGGGCTCTGTGTGTGTGTGTGTGGGGGGCTCTGTGTGTGTGTGGGGGGCTCTGTGTGTGTGTGGGGGGCTCTGTGTGTGTGTGGGGGGCTCTGTGTGTGTGGGGCTCTGTGTGTGTGGGGCTCTGTGTGTGTGGGGCTCTGTGTGTGTGGGGCTCTGTGTGTGTGGGGCTCTGTGTGTGTGGGGCTCTGTGTGTGTGGGGCTCTGTGTGTGTGGGGCTCTGTGTGTGGGGGGCTCTGTGTGGGGGGCTCTGTGTGGGGGGCTCTGTGTGGGGGGCTCTGTGTGGGGGGCTCTGTGTGGGGGGCTCTGTGTGGGGGGCTCTGTGTGGGGGGCTCTGTGTGGGGGGCTCTGTGTGGGGGGCTCTGTGTGGGGGGCTCTGTGTGGGGGGCTCTGTGTGGGGGGCTCTGTGTGGGGGGCTCTGTGTGGGGGGCTCTGTGTGGGGGGGCTCTGTGTGGGGGGGGCTCTGTGTGGGGGGGGCTCTGTGTGGGGGGGCTCTGTGTGGGGGGGGGGCTCTGTGTGTGTGTGGCTGTGTGTGTGTGTGGCTGTGTGTGTGTGTGGCTGTGTGTGTGTGTGGCTGTGTGTGTGTGTGGCTGTGTGTGTGTGTGGCTGTGTGTGTGTGTGGCTGTGTGTGTGTGTGGCTGTGTGTGTGTGTGGCTGTGTGTGTGTGTGGCTGTGTGTGTGTGTGGCTGTGTGTGTGTGTGGCTGTGTGTGTGTGTGGCTGTGTGTGTGTGTGGCTGTGTGTGTGTGTGGCTGTGTGTGTGTGTGGCTGTGTGTGTGTGTGGCTGTGTGTGTGTGTGGCTGTGTGTGTGTGTGGCTGTGTGTGTGTGTGGCTGTGCATGTGTGTGGCTGTGCGTGTGTGTGGCTGTGTGTGTGGCTGTGTGTGTGTGTGGCTCTGTCTGTGTGTGTGTGGCTCTGTCTGTGTGTGTGTGGCTCTGTCTGTGTGTGTGTGGCTCTGTCTGTGTGTGTGTGGCTCTGTCTGTCTGTGTGGGTGGCTCTGTCTGTCTGTGTGGGTGGCTCTGTCTGTCTGTGTGGGTGGCTCTGTCTGTCTGTGTGGGTGGCTCTGTCTGTGTGTGGCTCTGTCTGTGTGTGGCTCTGTCTGTGTGTGGCTCTGTCTGTGTGTGGCTCTGTCTGTGTGTGGCTCTGTCTGTGTGTGGCTCTGTCTGTGGCTCTGTCTGTGTGTGTGTGTGTGGCTCTGTCTGTGTGTGTGGCTCTGTCTGTGTGTGTGTGTGTGTGTGTGTGTGGCTCTGTCTGTGTGTGTGGCTCTGTCTGTGTCTGTGTGTGTGTGTGTGGCTCTGTCTGTGTGTGTGTGTGTGTGTGTGGCTCTGTCTGTGTGTGTGTGTGTGTGTGGCTCTGTGTCTGTGTGTGTGTGTGTGGCTCTGTGTCTGTGTGTGTGTGTGTGTGTGTGGCTCTGTGTCTGTGTGTGTGTGTGTGTGTGTGGCTCTGTGTCTGTGTGTGTGTGTGTGGCTCTGTGTCTGTGTGTGTGTGTGTGTGTGTGGCTCTGTGTCTGTGTGTGTGTGTGTGGCTCTGTGTCTGTGTGTGTGTGTGTGTGTGTGGCTCTGTGTCTGTGTGTGTGTGTGTGTGTGGCTCTGTGTGTGTGTGGCTCTGTCTGTGTGTGTGTGGCTCTGTCTGTGTGTGTGTGGCTCTGTCTGTGTGTGTGTGGCTCTGTCTGTGTGTGTGTGGCTCTGTCTGTGTGTGTGTGGCTCTCTGTGTGTGTGTGGCTCTCTGTGTGTGTGGCTCTGTCTGTGTGTGTGTGGGGCTCTGTCTGTGTGGGGCTCTGTCTGTGTGGGGCTCTGTCTGTGTGGGGCTCTGTCTGTGTGGGGCTCTGTCTGTGTGGGGCTCTGTCTGTGTGGGGCTCTGTCTGTGTGGGGCTCTGTCTGTGTGGGGCTCTGTCTGTGTGGGGCTCTGTCTGTGTGGGGCTCTGTCTGTGTGGGGCTCTGTCTGTGTGGGGCTCTGTCTGTGTGGGGCTCTGTCTGTGTGGGGCTCTGTCTGTGTGGGGCTCTGTCTGTGTGGGGCTCTGTCTGTGTGGGGCTCTGTCTGTGTGGGGCTCTGTCTGTGTGGGGCTCTGTCTGTGTGGGGCTCTGTCTGTGTCTGTGTGGGGCTCTGTCTGTGTCTGTGTGGGGCTCTGGCTCTGTCTGTGTGGGGCTCTGGCTCTGTCTGTGTCTGTGTGGGGCTCTGGCTCTGTCTGTGTCTGTGTGGGGCTCTGGCTCTGTCTGTGTCTGTGTGGGGCTCTGGCTCTGTCTGTGTCTGTGTGGGGCTCTGGCTCTGTCTGTGTCTGTGTGGGGCTCTGTCTGTGTCTGTGTCTGTGTGGGGCTCTGTCTGTGTCTGTGTCTGTGTGGGGCTCTGTCTGTGTCTGTGTCTGTGTGGGGCTCTGTCTGTGTCTGTGTCTGTGTGTGGCTCTGTCTGTGTGTGTGTGTGTGTGTGTGGCTCTGTGTGTGTGTGGCTCTGTCTGTGTGTGTGTGGCTCTGTCTGTGTGTGTGTGGCTCTGTCTGTGTGTGTGTGGCTCTGTCTGTGTGTGTGTGGCTCTGTCTGTGTGTGTGTGGCTCTGTCTGTGTGTGTGTG
The DNA here is from genome assembly GCF_964261635.1 of Lissotriton helveticus. Taxonomy (NCBI): domain Eukaryota; kingdom Metazoa; phylum Chordata; class Amphibia; order Caudata; family Salamandridae; genus Lissotriton; species Lissotriton helveticus. The sequence continues at coordinate 2,096,924,909 of NC_136061.1, forward strand.
GCTCTGTCTGTGTGTGTGTGGCTCTGTCTGTGTGTGTGTGGCTCTCTGTGTGTGTGTGGCTCTGTCTGTGTGTGTGGGGCTCTCTGTGTGTGTGTGGCTCTGTCTGTGTGTGTGGGGCTCTGTGTGTGTGTGGCTCTGTCTGTGTGTGTGTGTGTGTGGGGCTCTGTCTGTGTCTGTGTGGGGCTCTGGCTCTGTCTGTGTCTGTGTGGGGCTCTGGCTCTGTCTGTGTGTGTGGGGCTCTGTGTGTGTGTGGCTCTGTCTGTGTGTGTGTGTGTGTGGGGCTCTGTCTGTGTCTGTGTGGGGCTCTGGCTCTGTCTGTGTCTGTGTGGGGCTCTGGCTCTGTCTGTGTCTGTGTGGGGCTCTGGCTCTGTCTGTGTCTGTGTGGGGCTCTGTCTGTGTCTGTGTCTGTGTGGGGCTCTGTCTGTGTCTGTGTCTGTGTGGGGCTCTGTCTGTGTCTGTGTCTGTGTGTGGCTCTGTCTGTGTGTGTGTGTGTGTGTGTGGCTCTGTGTGTGTGTGGCTCTGTCTGTGTGTGTGTGGCTCTGTCTGTGTGTGTGTGGCTCTGTCTGTGTGTGTGTGGCTCTGTCTGTGTGTGTGTGGCTCTGTCTGTGTGTGTGTGGCTCTGTCTGTGTGTGTGTGGCTCTGTCTGTGTGTGTGTGGCTCTCTGTGTGTGTGTGGCTCTGTCTGTGTGTGTGTGGCTCTGTCTGTGTGTGTGGGGCTCTGTGTGTGTGTGGCTCTGTCTGTGTGTGTGTGTGTGTGTGGGGCTCTGTCTGTGTGTGTGTGTGTGTGGGGCTCTGTCTGTGTGTGTGTGTGTGTGGGGCTCTGTCTGTGTGTGTGTGTGTGTGGGGCTCTGTCTGTGTGTGTGTGTGTGTGGGGCTCTGTCTGTGTGTGTGTGTGTGTGGGGCTCTGTCTGTGTGTGTGTGTGTGTGGCTCTGTGTGTGTGTGTGTGGCTCTGTCTGTGTGTGTGGCTCTGTCTGTGTGTGTGGCTCTGTCTGTGTGTGTGGCTCTGTCTGTGTGTGTGGCTCTGTCTGTGTGTGTGGCTCTGTCTGTGTGTGTGGGTCTGTGTGTGTGGCTCTGTCTGTGTGTGTGTGTGTGTGTGGCTCTGTGTGTGTGGCTCTGTCTGTGTGGCTCTGTCTGTGTGGCTCTGTCTGTGTGTGGCTCTGTCTGTGTGTGGCTCTGTCTGTGTGTGGCTCTGTCTGTGTGTGGCTCTGTCTGTGTGTGGCTCTGTCTGTGTGTGGCTCTGTCTGTGTGTGGCTCTGTCTGTGGCTCTGTCTGTGTGTGTGTGTGTGTGGCTCTGTCTGTGTGTGTGTGTGGCTCTGTCTGTGTGTGTGTGTGGCTCTGTCTGTGTGTGTGTGTGTGGCTCTGTCTGTGTGTGTGTGTGTGTGGCTCTGTCTGTGTGTGTGTGTGTGTGTGTGTGGCTCTGTCTGTGTCTGTGTGTGGCTCTGTGTGTGTGTGGCTCTGTGTCTGTGTGTGGCTCTGTGTCTGTGTGTGTGTGTGGCTCTGTGTCTGTGTGTGTGTGTGTGTGTGGCTCTGTGTCTGTGTGTGTGTGTGTGTGTGGCTCTGTGTCTGTGTGTGTGTGTGTGTGGCTCTGTGTCTGTGTGTGTGTGTGTGTGGCTCTGTGTCTGTGTGTGTGTGTGTGTGGCTCTGTGTCTGTGTGTGTGTGTGTGGCTCTGTGTCTGTGTGTGTGTGTGTGTGTGGCTCTGTGTCTGTGTGTGTGTGTGTGTGGCTCTGTGTCTGTGTGTGTGTGTGTGTGTGTGGCTCTGTGTCTGTGTGTGTGTGTGGCTCTGTGTCTGTGTGTGTGTGTGTGGCTCTGTGTCTGTGTGTGTGTGTGTGGCTCTGTGTGTGTGTGGCTCTGTGTGTGTGTGGCTCTGTCTGTGTGTGGCTCTGTCTGTGTGTGTGGGGCTCTGTCTGTGTGTGTGTGTGTGTGGCTCTGTCTGTGTGTGTGTGGCTCTGTCTGTGTGTGTGTGGCTCTGTCTGTGTGTGTGTGGCTCTGTCTGTGTGTGTGTGTGTGTGTGTGGCTCTGTCTGTGTGTGTGTGTGTGTGTGGCTCTGTCTGTGTGTGTGTGGCTCTGTCTGTGTGTGTGTGTGGCTCTGTCTGTGTGTGTGTGGCTCTGTCTGTGTGTGTGTGGCTCTGTCTGTGTGTGTGTGGCTCTGTCTGTGTGTGTGTGTGTGTGTGTGGCTCTGTCTGTGTGTGTGTGTGTGTGTGGCTCTGTCTGTGTGTGTGTGTGTGGCTCTGTCTGTGTGTGTGTGGCTCTGTCTGTGTGTGTGGGGCTCTGTCTGTGTGTGTGTGTGTGTGGGGCTCTGTGTGTGTGTGTGTGGCTCTGTCTGTGTGTGTGTGTGTGTGGCTCTGTCTGTGTGTGTGTGTGGCTCTGTCTGTGTGTGTGTGTGTGTGTGTGGCTCTGTCTGTGTCTGTGTCTGTGTGTGTGTGTGGCTCTGTCTGTGTCTGTGTGTGTGGCTCTGTCTGTGTCTGTGTGTGTGTGTCTGGCTCTGTCTGTGTCTGTGTGTGTGTGTCTGGCTCTGTCTGTGTCTGTGTCTGTGTGTGGCTCTGTCTGTGTCTGTGTCTGTGTCTGTGTCTGTGTGGCTCTCTGTCTGTGTGTCTGTGTGGCTCTGTCTGTCTGTGTGTCTGTGTGGCTCTGTCTGTCTGTGTGTGGCTCTGTGTGTGGCTCTGTGTGTGTGTGTGGCTCTGTGTGTGTGGCTCTGTGTGTGTGTGTGTGGCTCTGTCTGTGTGTGTGTGTGTGGCTCTGTCTGTGTCTGTGTCTGTGTCTGTGTGTGTGTGTCTGGCTCTGTCTGTGTCTGTGTGTGTGGCTCTGTCTGTGTCTGTGTGGCTCTGTCTGTGTCTGTGTGGCTCTGTCTGTGTGGCTCTGTCTGTCTGTGTGTCTGTGTGGCTCTGTCTGTCTGTGTGTGGCTCTGTGTGTGTGTGTGGCTCTGTGTGTGTGTGTGGCTCTGTGTGTGTGTGTGGCTCTGTGTGTGTGGCTCTGTGTGTGTGTGTGGCTCTGTCTGTGTGTGTGTGTGGCTCTGTCTGTGTGTGTGTGTGTGTGGCTCTGTCTGTGTGTGTGTGTGGGGCTCTGTCTGTGTGTGTGTGGGGCTCTGTCTGTGTGTGTGTGGGGCTCTGTCTGTGTGGGGCTCTGTCTGTGTGGGGCTCTGTCTGTGTGGGGCTCTGTCTGTGTGGGGCTCTGTCTGTGTGGGGCTCTGTCTGTGTGGGGCTCTGTCTGTGTGTGGCTCTGTCTGTGTGGGGCTCTGTCTGTGTGGGGCTCTGTCTGTGTGGGGCTCTGTCTGTGTGGGGCTCTGTCTGTGTGGGGCTCTGTCTGTGTGTGGCTCTGTCTGTGTGTGGCTCTGTCTGTGGCTCTGTCTGTGTGTGTGTGTGTGGCTCTGTCTGTGTGTGTGGCTCTGTCTGTGTGTGTGTGTGTGTGGCTCTGTCTGTGTGTGTGTGTGTGTGTGTGTGTGGCTCTGTCTGTGTGTGTGGCTCTGTCTGTGTCTGTGTGTGTGTGTGTGGCTCTGTCTGTGTGTGTGTGTGTGGCTCTGTGTCTGTGTGTGTGTGTGTGTGTGTGGCTCTGTGTCTGTGTGTGTGTGTGTGTGTGGCTCTGTGTGTGTGGCTCTGTGTGTGTGTGTGTGTGTGTGGCTCTGTGTCTGTGTGTGTGTGTGTGGCTCTGTGTCTGTGTGTGTGTGTGTGGCTCTGTGTCTGTGTGTGTGTGTGTGTGTGTGTGTGGCTCTGTGTCTGTGTGTGTGTGTGTGTGTGGCTCTGTGTCTGTGTGTGTGTGTGGCTCTGTGTGTGTGTGGCTCTGTCTGTGTGTGTGTGGCTCTGTCTGTGTGTGTGTGGCTCTGTCTGTGTGTGTGTGGCTCTGTCTGTGTGTGTGTGGCTCTGTCTGTGTGTGTGTGGCTCTCTGTGTGTGTGTGGCTCTCTGTGTGTGTGTGGCTCTGTCTGTGTGTGTGTGGCTCTGTCTGTGTGTGTGTGTGGGGCTCTGTCTGTGTGGGGCTCTGTCTGTGTGGGGCTCTGTCTGTGTGGGGCTCTGTCTGTGTGGGGCTCTGTCTGTGTGGGGCTCTGTCTGTGTGGGGCTCTGTCTGTGTGGGGCTCTGTCTGTGTGGGGCTCTGTCTGTGTGGGGCTCTGTCTGTGTGGGGCTCTGTCTGTGTCTGTGTGGGGCTCTGGCTCTGTCTGTGTCTGTGTGGGGCTCTGGCTCTGTCTGTGTGTGGCTCTGGCTCTGTCTGTGTCTGTGTGGGGCTCTGGCTCTGTCTGTGTCTGTGTGGGGCTCTGGCTCTGTCTGTGTCTGTGTGGGGCTCTGGCTCTGTCTGTGTCTGTGTGGGGCTCTGTCTGTGTCTGTGTCTGTGTGGGGCTCTGTCTGTGTCTGTGTCTGTGTGGGGCTCTGTCTGTGTCTGTGTCTGTGGCTCTGTCTGTGTGTGTGTGTGTGTGTGGCTCTGTGTGTGTGTGGCTCTGTGTGTGTGTGGCTCTGTCTGTGTGTGTGTGGCTCTGTCTGTGTGTGTGTGGCTCTGTCTGTGTGTGTGTGGCTCTGTCTGTGTGTGTGTGGCTCTGTCTGTGTGTGTGTGGCTCTGTCTGTGTGTGTGTGGCTCTGTCTGTGTGTGTGTGGCTCTGTCTGTGTGTGTGTGGCTCTCTGTGTGTGTGTGGCTCTCTGTGTGTGTGTGGCTCTCTGTGTGTGTGTGGCTCTGTCTGTGTGTGTGTGGCTCTGTGTGTGTGTGTGGGGCTCTGTGTGTGTGTGGCTCTGTCTGTGTGTGTGGGGCTCTGTCTGTGTGTGTGTGGGGCTCTGTCTGTGTGTGTGTGGGGCTCTGTCTGTGTGTGTGTGGGGCTCTGTCTGTGTGTGTGTGGGGCTCTGTCTGTGTGTGTGTGGCTCTGTCTGTGTGTGTGTGTGTGTGTGTGGCTCTGTCTGTGTGTGTGTGTGTGTGGCTCTGTCTGTGTGTGTGTGTGTGTGTGTGGCTCTGTCTGTGTGTGTGTGTGTGTGGCTCTGTCTGTGTGTGTGTGTGTGTGGCTCTGTGTGTGTGTGGCTCTGTGTGTGTGTGTGTGGCTCTGTCTTAAGCGCTGCGAGGCCCTAGGGCAGTTATGCGCTATACAAATGCAATTTTTCATTTCATTTCATTGTCTGTGTGTGTGGCTCTGTCTGTGTGTGTGGCTCTGTGTGTGTGGCTCTGTGTGTGTGGCTCTGTCTGTGTGGCTCTGTCTGTGTGGCTCTGTCTGTGTGGCTCTGTCTGTGTGTGGCTCTGTCTGTGTGTGGCTCTGTCTGTGTGTGGCTCTGTCTGTGTGTGGCTCTGTCTGTGTGTGGCTCTGTCTGTGTGTGGCTCTGTCTGTGTGTGGCTCTGTCTGTGTGTGGCTCTGTCTGTGTGTGGCTCTGTCTGTGTGTGGCTCTGTCTGTGTGTGGCTCTGTCTGTGTGTGGCTCTGTCTGTGTGTGTGTGTGTGGCTCTGTCTGTGTGTGTGTGTGGCTCTGTCTGTGTGTGTGTGTGGCTCTGTCTGTGTGTGTGTGTGTGTGGCTCTGTCTGTGTGTGTGTGTGTGTGTGTGTGTGTGTGTGTGGCTCTGTCTGTGTGTGTGGCTCTGTGTGTGTGTGGCTCTGTGTCTGTGTGTGTGTGTGTGTGTGGCTCTGTGTCTGTGTGTGTGTGTGTGTGGCTCTGTGTCTGTGTGTGTGTGTGTGTGTGGCTCTGTGTCTGTGTGTGTGTGTGTGTGTGGCTCTGTGTCTGTGTGTGTGTGTGTGTGTGGCTCTGTGTCTGTGTGTGTGTGTGTGTGGCTCTGTGTCTGTGTGTGTGTGTGTGTGTGGCTCTGTGTCTGTGTGTGTGTGTGTGTGTGTGGCTCTGTGTCTGTGTGTGTGTGTGGCTCTGTGTCTGTGTGTGTGTGTGTGGCTCTGTGTCTGTGTGTGTGTGTGTGGCTCTGTCTGTGTGTGTGTGGCTCTGTGTGTGTGTGGCTCTGTGTGTGTGTGGCTCTGTGTGTGTGTGGCTCTGTCTGTGTGTGTGGGGCTCTGTGTGTGTGTGGGGCTCTGTGTGTGTGTGGCTCTGTCTGTGTGTGTGGGGCTCTGTCTGTGTGTGTGTGTGTGGGGCTCTGTCTGTGTGTGTGTGTGTGTGTGGGGCTCTGTCTGTGTGTGTGTGTGTGTGTGGGGCTCTGTCTGTGTGTGTGTGTGTGTGTGGGGCTCTGTCTGTGTGTGTGTGTGTGTGTGGCTCTGTCTGTGTGTGTGTGGCTCTGTCTGTGTGTGTGTGGCTCTGTCTGTGTGTGTGTGTGGCTCTGTCTGTGTGTGTGTGTGGCTCTGTCTGTGTGTGTGTGTGTGTGGCTCTGTCTGTGTGTGTGTGGCTCTGTCTGTGTGTGGCTCTGTCTGTGTGTGTGTGGCTCTGTCTGTGTGTGTGTGGCTCTGTCTGTGTGTGTGTGGCTCTGTCTGTGTGTGTGTGTGTGTGGCTCTGTCTGTGTGTGTGTGTGTGTGTGTGTGGCTCTGTCTGTGTGTGTGTGTGTGGCTCTGTCTGTGTGTGTGTGGCTCTGTCTGTGTGTGTGGGGCTCTGTCTGTGTGTGTGTGTGTGTGGGGCTCTGTGTGTGTGTGTGTGGCTCTGTCTGTGTGTGTGTGTGTGTGGCTCTGTCTGTGTGTGGCTCTGTCTGTGTGTGTGTGTGTGGCTCTGTCTGTGTCTGTGTCTGTGTGTGTGTGTGGCTCTGTCTGTGTCTGTGTGTGTGTGTGTGGCTCTGTCTGTGTCTGTGTGTGTGTGTCTGGCTCTGTCTGTGTCTGTGTCTGTGTGTGGCTCTGTCTGTGTCTGTGTCTGTGTCTGTGTGGCTCTCTGTCTGTGTGGCTCTGTCTGTCTGTGTGTCTGTGTGGCTCTGTCTGTCTGTGTGTGGCTCTGTGTGTGTGGCTCTGTGTGTGTGTGTGGCTCTGTGTGTGTGGCTCTGTGTGTGTGTGTGGCTCTGTCTGTGTGTGTGTGTGTGGCTCTGTCTGTGTCTGTGTCTGTGTGTGTGTGTCTGGCTCTGTCTGTGTCTGTGTCTGTGTGTGTGGCTCTGTCTGTGTCTGTGTGGCTCTGTCTGTGTCTGTGTGGCTCTGTCTGTGTCTGTGTGGCTCTGTCTGTCTGTGTGTCTGTGTGGCTCTGTCTGTCTGTGTGTGGCTCTGTGTGTGTGGCTCTGTGTGTGTGTGTGGCTCTGTGTGTGTGGCTCTGTGTGTGTGTGTGGCTCTGTCTGTGTGTGTGTGTGGCTCTGTCTGTGTGTGTGTGTGTGGCTCTGTCTGTGTGTGTGTGTGTGGCTCTGTCTGTGTGTGTGTGTGGGGCTCTGTCTGTGTGTGTGGGGGGCTCTGTCTGTGTGTGTGTGGGGGGCTCTGTCTGTGTGTGTGTGTGGGGGGCTCTGTCTGTGTGTGTGTGTGGGGGGCTCTGTCTGTGTGTGTGTGTGTGGGGGGCTCTGTCTGTGTGTGGGGGGCTCTGTCTGTGTGTGTGGGGCTCTGTCTGTGTGGGGCTCTGTCTGTGTGGGGCTCTGTCTGTGTGGGTGGGGCTCTGTCTGTGTGTGTGGGGCTCTGTCTGTGTGTGTGGGGCTCTGTCTGTGTGTGTGGGGCTCTGTCTGTGTGTGTGGGGCTCTGTCTGTGTGTGTGGGGCTCTGTCTGTGTGTGTGGGGCTCTGTGTGTGTGGGGCTCTGTGTGTGTGGGGCTCTGTGTGTGTGGGGCTCTGTCTGTGTGGGGCTCTGTCTGTGTGGGGCTCTGTCTGTGTGGGGCTCTGTCTGTGTGGGGCTCTGTCTGTGTGGGGCTCTGTCTGTGTGGGGCTCTGTCTGTGTGGGGCTCTGTCTGTGTGGGGCTCTGTCTGTGTGGGGCTCTGTCTGTGTGGGGCTCTGTCTGTGTGGGGCTCTGTCTGTGTGGGGCTCTGTCTGTGTGGGGCTCTGTCTGTGTGGGGCTCTGTCTGTGTGGGGCTCTGTCTGTGTGGGGCTCTGTCTGTGTGGGGCTCTGTCTGTGTGGGGCTCTGTCTGTGTGGGGCTCTGTCTGTGTGGGGCTCTGTCTGTGTGGGGCTCTGTCTGTGTGGGGCTCTGTCTGTGTGGGGCTCTGTCTGTGTGGGGCTCTGTCTGTGTGGGGCTCTGTCTGTGTGGGGCTCTGTCTGTGTGGGGCTCTGTCTGTGTGGGGCTCTGTCTGTGTGGGGCTCTGTCTGTGTGGGGCTCTGTCTGTGTGGGGCTCTGTCTGTGTGGGGCTCTGTCTGTGTGGGGCTCTGTCTGTGTGGGGCTCTGTCTGTGTGGGGCTCTGTCTGTGTGGGGCTCTGTCTGTGTGGGGCTCTGTCTGTGTGGGGCTCTGTCTGTGTGGGGCTCTGTCTGTGTGGGGCTCTGTCTGTGTGGGGCTCTGTCTGTGTGGGGCTCTGTCTGTGTGGGGCTCTGTCTGTGTGGGGCTCTGTCTGTGTGGGGCTCTGTCTGTGTGGGGCTCTGTCTGTGTGGGGCTCTGTCTGTGTGGGGCTCTGTCTGTGTGGGGCTCTGTCTGTGTGGGGCTCTGTCTGTGTGGGGCTCTGTCTGTGTGGGGCTCTGTCTGTGTGGGGCTCTGTCTGTGTGGGGCTCTGTCTGTGTGGGGCTCTGTCTGTGTGGGGCTCTGTCTGTGTGGGGCTCTGTCTGTGTGGGGCTCTGTCTGTGTGGGGCTCTGTCTGTGTGGGGCTCTGGCTCTGTCTGTGTCTGTGTGGGGCTCTGTCTGTGTGGGGCTCTGGCTCTGTCTGTGTCTGTGTGGGGCTCTGTCTGTGTGGGGCTCTGGCTCTGTCTGTGTCTGTGTGGGGCTCTGGCTCTGTCTGTGTCTGTGTGGGGCTCTGGCTCTGTCTGTGTCTGTGTGGGGCTCTGGCTCTGTCTGTGTCTGTGTGGGGCTCTGGCTCTGTCTGTGTCTGTGTGGGGCTCTGGCTCTGTCTGTGTCTGTGTGGGGCTCTGGCTCTGTCTGTGTCTGTGTGGGGCTCTGGCTCTGTCTGTGTCTGTGTGGGGCTCTGGCTCTGTCTGTGTCTGTGTGGGGCTCTGGCTCTGTCTGTGTCTGTGTGGGGCTCTGGCTCTGTCTGTGTCTGTGTGGGGCTCTGGCTCTGTCTGTGTCTGTGTGGGGCTCTGGCTCTGTCTGTGTCTGTGTGGCTCTGGCTCTGTCTGTGTCTGTGTGGCTCTGGCTCTGTCTGTGTCTGTGTGGCTCTGGCTCTGTCTGTGTCTGTGTCTGTGTGGGGCTCTGTCTGTGTCTGTGTGTCAGTCTGGCTCTGTCTGTGGCTGTGTGTCAGTCTGGCTCTGTCTGTGGCTGTGTGTCAGTCTGGCTCTGTCTGTGGCTGTGTGTGTGTGTGGCTCTGTCTGTGGTGTGGGGGGGGGCTCTGTGTGGATAGCATTTTTTTAGGTGGCACTGTGTGGGTGACTGTGAGGGTGGCTTTGTGTAGGTGGCTCTGTCTGTCTGTGTGTGTGTGGCTCTGTGTGTGTGTGTGTGGCTCTGTGTGTGTGTGTGTGTGGCTCTGTGTGTGTGTGTGTGTGGCTCTCTGTGTGTGTGTGTGGCTCTCTGTGTGTGTGTGTGGCTCTCTGTGTGTGTGTGTGTGTGTGTGTGTGTGTGTGGCTCTGTGTGTGTGTGTGTGTGGCTCTGTGTGTGTGTGTGTGTGTGTGGCTCTGTGTGTGTGTGTGTGGCTCTGTGTGTGTGTGTGTGGCTCTGTGTGTGTGTGTGTGTGTGTGGCTCTGTGTGTGTGTGTGTGTGTGGCTCTGTCTGTGTGTGTGTGTGTGTGGCTCTGTCTGTGTGTGTGTGTGTGGCTCTGTCTGTGTGTGTGTGTGTGGCTCTGTCTGTGTGTGGCTCTGTGTGTGGCTCTGTCTGTGTGTGTGCGTGGCTCTGTCTGTGTGTGTGTGTGGCTCTGTCTGTGTCTGTGTGTGTGGCTCTGTCTGTGTCTGTGTGTGTGGCTCTGTCTGTGTCTGTGTGTGTGGCTCTGTCTGTGGCTCTGTCTGTGTCTGTGGCTGTGTGTGTGTGTGTGGCTCTGTCTGTGTCTGTGGCTGTGTGTGTGTGTGTGGCTCTGTCTGTGTCTGTGGCTGTGTGTGTGTGTGTGGCTCTGTCTGTGTCTGTGTGTGTGTGGCTCTGTCTGTGTCTGTGTGTGTGTGGCTCTGTCTGTGTCTCTGTGTGTGTGTGTGTGGCTCTGTCTGTGTCTCTGTGTGTGGCTCTGTCTGTGTGGGGCTCTGTCTCTGTGTGTGTGTGTGGCTCTGTCTGTGTGTGTGTGTGTGGCTCTGTCTGTGTGTGTAGCTCTGTCTGTGTGTGTGTGTGTGTGTGTGTGGCTCTGTCTGTGTGTGTGTGTGTGTGTGGCTCTGTCTGTGTGTGTGTGTGGCTCTGTCTGTCTCTGTCTGTGTGTGTGGCTCTGTCTGTGTGTGTGGCTCTGTCTGTGTGTGGCTCTGTCTGTCTGGCTCTGTCTGTCTGTGTGTGTGTGGCTCTGTCTGTCTGTGTGTGTGTGGCTCTGTCTGTGTGTGTGGCTCTGTGTGTGTGGCTCTGTGTGTGTGTGGCTCTGTGTGTGTGTGGCTCTGTGTGTGTGTGTGTGTGGCTGTGTATGTGTGTGTCTCTGTATGTGTGTGTGTGTGTCTCTGTCTGTGTGTGTGTGGCTCTGTGTGTGTGGCTCTGTGTGTGTGGCTCTGTGTGTGTGGCTCTGTGTGTGTGGCTCTGTGTGTGTGGCTCTGTGGGGGTGTGTGTGTGTGTGGCTCTGTGTGTGTGGCTCTGTGTGTGTGGCTCTGTGTGTGTGGCTCTGTGTGTGTGGCTCTGTGTGTGTGGCTCTGTGTGTGTGGCTCTGTGTGTGTGGCTCTGTGTGTGTGGCTCTGTGTGTGTGGCTCTGTGTGTGTGGCTCTGTGTGTGTGGCTCTGTGTGTGTGGCTCTGTGTGTGGCTCTGTGTGTGTGGCTCTGTGTGTGTGGCTCTGTGTGTGTGGCTCTGTGTGTGTGGCTCTGTGTGTGTGGCTCTGTGTGTGTGGCTCTGTGTGTGTGGCTCTGTGTGTGTGGCTCTGTGTGTGTGGCTCTGTGTGTGTGGCTCTGTGTGTGTGGCTCTGTGTGTGTGGCTCTGTGTGTGTGGCTCTGTGTGTGTGGCTCTGTGTGTGTGGCTCTCTGTGTGTGTGTGGCTCTCTGTGTGTGTGTGGCTCTCTGTGTGTGTGTGTGGCTCTCTGTGTGTGTGTGTGGCTCTGTGTGTGTGTGTGTGTGTGGCTCTGTGTGTGTGTGTGTGTGTGGCTCTGTGTGTGTGTGTGTGTGTGGCTCTGTGTGTGTGTGTGTGTGGCTCTGTGTGTGTGTGTGTGTGGCTCTGTGTGTGTGTGTGTGTGGCTCTGTGTGTGTGTGTGTGTGGCTCTGTGTGTGTGTGTGTGTGGCTCTGTGTGTGTGTGTGTGTGGCTCTGTGTGTGTGTGTGTGTGGCTCTGTGTGTGTGTGTGTGTGGCTCTCTGTGTGTGTGTGTGTGGCTCTCTGTGTGTGTGTGTGTGGCTCTGTGTGTGTGTGTGGCTCTCTGTGTGTGTGTGTGGCTCTGTGTGTGTGTGTGTGGCTCTCTGTGTGTGTGTGTGTGGCTCTCTGTGTGTGTGTGTGTGTGTGTGTCTCTCTGTGTGTGTGTGTGTGTGTGGCTCTCTGTGTGTGTGTGTGTGTGTGGCTCTCTGTGTGTGTGTGTGTGTGTGGCTCTCTGTGTGTGTGTGTGTGTGTGTGTGTGTGGCTCTCTGTGTGTGTGTGTGTGTGTGTGTGTGTGTGTGGCTCTCTGTGTGTGTGTGTGTGTGTGTGGCTCTCTGTGTGGGTGTGTGTGTGTGTGTGTGGCTCTGTCTGTGTGTGTGTGTGTGTGTGTGTGTGTGTGTGGCTCTGTGTGTGTGGCTCTGTGTGTGTGGCTCTGTGTGTGTGTGTGTGTGTGTGGCTCTGTGTGTGTGTGTGGCTCTGTGTGTGTGTGTGGCTCTGTGTGTGTGTGTGTGGCTCTGTGTGTGTGGCTCTGTGTGTGTGTGTGTGTGTGTGGCTCTGTGTGTGTGTGTGGCTCTGTGTGTGTGTGTGGCTCTGTGTGTGTGTGTGTGGCTCTGTGTGTGTGGCTCTGTGTGTGTGTGTGTGTGTGTGGCTCTGTGTGTGTGGCTCTGTGTGTGTGTGTGTGTGTGTGGCTCTGTGTGTGTGTGGCTCTGTGTGTGTGTGGCTCTGTCTGTCTGTGTGTGGCTCTGTGTGTGTGTGTGTGTGTGGCTCTGTCTGTCTGTGTGTGGCTCTGTCTGTCTGTGTGTGGCTCTGTGTGTGTGTGTGTGTGTGTGGCTCTGTCTGTCTGTGTGTGGCTCTGTCTGTCTGTGTGTGGCTCTGTCTGTCTGTGTGTGGCTCTGTCTGTCTGTGTGTGGCTCTGTCTGTCTGTGTGTGGCTCTGTCTGTCTGTGTGTGGCTCTGTCTGTCTGTGTGTGGCTCTGTCTGTCTGTGTGTGGCTCTGTCTGTCTGTGTGTGGCTCTGTCTGTCTGTGTGTGGCTCTGTCTGTCTGTGTGTGGCTCTGTCTGTGTGTGTGTGTGTGTGGCTCTGTGTGTGTGTGTGGCTGTCTGTGTGTGTGTGTGTGGCTCTGTGTGTGTGGCTCTGTGTGTGTGGCTCTGTGTGTGTGGCTCTGTGTGTGTGGCTCTGTGTGTGTGGCTCTGTGTGTGTGGCTCTGTGTGTGTGGCTCTGTGTGTGTGGCTCTGTCTGTCTGTGTGTGGCTCTGTGTGTGTGTGGCTTTCTGTGTGTGTGTGTGTGTGTGTGTGTGTGTGTGTGGCTCTGTGTGTGTGTGTGTGTGTGGCTCTGTGTGTGTGTGTGTGTGTGGCTCTGTGTGTGTGTGTGTGTGTGGCTCTGTGTGTGTGTGTGTGTGGCTCTGTGTGTGTGTGTGTGTGGCTCTGTCTGTGTGGTGTGGGGGGGGGCTCTGTGTGGATAGCATTTTTTTAGGTGGCACTGTGTGGGTGACTGTGTGAGGGTGGCTTTGTGTAGGTGGCTCTGTCTGTCTGTGTGTGTGTGGCTCTGTGTGTGTGTGGCTCTGTGTGTGTGTGTGTGTGTGTGTGTGGCTCTGTCTGTCTGTGTGTGTGTGTGTGTGTGGCTCTGTGTGTGTGTGTGGCTCTGTCTGTCTGTGTGTGTGTGTGTGGCTCTGTCTGTCTGTGTGTGTGTGTGTGTGTGGCTCTGTGTGTGTGTGTGGCTCTGTGTGTGTGTGTGTGTGTGTGGCTCTGTGTGTGTGTGGCTCTGTGTGTGTGTGTGTGTGTGTGTGTGTGGCTCTGTCTGTGTGTCTGTGTGTGTGGCTCTGTCTGTGTGTGGCTCTGTCTGTCTGTGTGTGGGTGCCGTGTCCAAGATGGCGGCTGGGCCGGGCAATGGTGCTGACGGTGGCCCGGGCCCTGTCCTGCGGGGAGGGAGCGAGCCCTTCATGTGGCCTGTCCAACACTCTGTCTGTGTGTGTGTGTGGCTCTGTCTGTGTGTGTTTGTGGCTCTGTGTGTGTGGCTCTGTGTGTGGCTCTCTGTCTGTCTGTGTGTGTGGCTCTGTGTGTGTGGCTCTCTGTCTGTGTGTGTGTGTGTGTGTGTGGCTCTGTGTGTGGCTCTCTGTCTGTGTGTGTGGCTCTGTGTGTGGCTCTCTGTCTGTCTGTGTGTGTGGCTCTGTGTGTGTGTGGCTCTGTCTGTGTGTGTGTGTCTGTGTGTGTGTGGCTCTGTCTGTGTGTGTGTGGCTCTGTGTGTGTGTGTGTGTGTGTGGCTGTCTGTCTGTGTGTGGCTCTGTCTGTCTGTGTGTGTGGCTCTGTCTGTCTGTGTGTGTGGCTCTGTCTGTGTGTGTGTGTGTGGCTCTGTCTGTGTGTGTGTGTGGCTCTGTCTGTGTGTGTGTGTGGCTCTGTCTGTGTGTGTTTGGCTCTGTGTGTGTGTGTGTGGCTCTGTCTGTGTGTGTGTGTGGCTCTGTCTGTGTGTGTGTGTGGCTCTGTCTGTGTGTGTGTGTGGCTCTGTCTGTGTGTGTGTGTGGCTCTGTCTGTGTGTGTGTGTGGCTCTGTCTGTGTGTGTGTGTGGCTCTGTCTGTGTGTGTGTGTGGCTCTGTCTGTGTGTGTGTGTGGCTCTGTCTGTGTGTGTGTGTGGCTCTGTCTGTGTGTGTGTGTGTGGCTCTGTCTGTGTGTGTGTGTGTGTGTGGCTCTGTCTGTGTGTGTGTGTGTGTGGCTCTGTCTGTGTGTGTGTGTGGCTCTGTCTGTGTGTGTGTGGCTCTGTCTGTGTGGCTCTGTGTGTGTGTGGCTCTGTCTGTCTGTGTGTGTGTGTGTGTGGCTCTCTGTCTGTGTGTGTGTGTGTGTGTGGCTCTGTCTGTGTGGCTCTGTGTGTGTGTGGCTCTGTCTGTCTGTGTGTGTGTGTGGCTCTGTCTGTCTGTGTGTGTGTGTGGCTCTGTCTGTCTGTGTGTGTGTGGCTCTGTCTGTCTGTGTGGCTCTGTCTGTGTGTGTGTGTGTGTGTCTCTGTCTGTGTGTGTGGGGGGGGCTCTGTCTGTCTGTGTGTGGCGTGGGGCTCTGTCTGTGTGTGTGTGTGGCTCTGTCTGTGTGTGTGTGTGGCTCTGTCTGTGTGGTGTGGGGGGGGCTCTGTCTGTGTGGTGTGGGGGTGTTGGACCGGGCCCTTATGGCAGGTCCACCCCTGAAGTTTTGCTTGTTAAATGTGACCTGGGGATGGTGATTCCCACTCTGAGTGCGTGTAGATGAGAAGCCTGCCCTCCCATAGGAATGCATGGGGAATGTGTGTGTCCCTGATAGTTCCTGGTGCGTGAGGGGTACAGTCTCGAGTCTGGTATGTATGGACTCGTGTGATTGAATGCTACAAGATGATGTGTGCGGCGTGTGTGTGTCTAGAAGGGAAGTGCCACTTCTAGACATCGGTGTGTGCGTGCAGTGGGTGTGCTGACGCGTGATTGGCTGAAGCCGGCTGGGGAGCCTGGCTCCAGGAGTCTGTGTGGGTCTTCCCCGGTGGTAAATGGAGAGATTAGCATGCTGATGTGAGGGAGGAGCTGTGCCTGTATCCTGTATGAGGCTGGGCTTTCCCCCACAATGCTGGCTCCGCCCCCCCCTGGGGTGCGTCTGATGACCTGTCCTGCCTGATGAATGAAAGGGGTGGTTGGGGAAAACAAGATACTCCCAAAACCAGCTGCGACTGGTTTCTCCCCCCACCCAGCACCTTTAGACAAAGGATTTGCATGAATAAAAAGAGGCTGTGACCTCTTCTAAAATGTTCTCGTTCCCACTTGAATCTACCAGGGGCTGTTGCTGCTTGGGCTCAGGGTTGGCTTGCCTCCCTGGGCCCTGCCCTGCTCCTGGCCTTCTGATGGCCTTTCCCCTTCTAGGAGCTGCTGTGCTCCACCTGAGGTCCTGGACTCTGAAGGACCTTGCTACTTTCTTTACCCCTAGCGCTTGGGAGCGCCTTGCCCTGCTTGTGGCGCTGGGAGCACTCTATTTTTACTGATAGCGCTGGGAGCGCTGAATTCCTGCTCTAGCGCTTGGGAGCACTGTCCTGACCGAGCCGGTGCCCACCCGGCATTTTCCCCGTCTTCAGGAGGCTTCCTGAAGCCTCAGCGAGTGCCTACCTCGCTTTATTTTCCTTCCTTCATGGCCTTACGAGGGAACCTACTCCTCGTCAATTGCCCCCACCGCCGCTGGCCCGGACCCCTCGTGACGTCTGCCCGGGCCGCGCTGGGATTGGCTACCGGCCCGGGACTTCCCGGCTGACGTGTCCCCGGGCCGCGCCGTGATTGGCTACCAGCCTGAGGAGCTGGACAGGCGGGCGGAGGAGAGCGACGAGGCAGGAGTGGCGGGAGCCTACTCTGCACCCTGCTTCCCCCGAGATTCTGCCGTCTCTCCCCCCCGGGGCCCCCAGGAGCGAGGGAGGGCCCCGGAGAGCCAGAAGGGACCAGCACGCCAAACCCGGTGAGTGCAGCGAAGGGGAGGGGCCGTCGGACCACATTGTCGGTGCCCGCCCCTCTCCTCCAGAGATCCTTCGGTTGGGAGCCCGAGGCCCGTGGGGCCCCCTGTGATGCCGGGTCCCCAGAGGGGGACCCCGCCTACCCCAACCTTGCTGCTCGAGCCCCGAGAGGCTCCGCTAAGGGGCACTTCGTTCCAGAGCCCGAGAGGCTCCCCCGATGTCCTTATCCTCCCGAGCCGGCGAGGCTCGCCCCCACAGCATTTCTCTCGAGCCCTGCGAGGCTCCCCCCGGGGTACATTGTCCGAGCCTGCAAGGCTCAGCCCCAACACTCTTATCCTTGAGCCCGAAGAGGCTCCAACGTGGCCAGTTGTTTCCCGAGCCCAGAGAGGCTCCCCCATTTGGCGCGCATTCCTTCTGAGCCTGCGAGGCTCCACCCCTGTCCCTTTGTTCCGAGCCTACGAGGCTCCAGCGTGTTGCCCTCAGCATCCACAGCTGCCCAGCACTTCGTGGGCAGCTGCTATGTGTAGGTTTGTGCTGACTACCTACAGCCCGTTCTGACATTGAGACAATGGGGGGTCCTAGCCCCGGAACGGCCAGTTGGCCTGTTGGAAACTATTGGTAATTGTTTTATGAGTATTCTGTGTTGCACCTCTACAAGTGCTCCTGTTATGTTATGTGCCTTATCATTCCTTCCCTCCTAAATATCCTAGGTCTCATGTATGTGGCTCTGGTTAGAGTGAGTTCTACTGCTAGTTCTATTAAGTTCCAGGTTGTCATGTGTCCTAATGCTAGCTCCTGGTTATGTGTTCTAGTACTAGTTCTAGGAAGCTCCCAGATGTTACGTGTCCTAAATGCCAGTTCCATCATGTGCATATTCCTGGCAGTGGTCCCCTGACCCGGTCCTGTATATATTCCCTTGTAAACCCTGCCCGTGCCCCTGGCACCTTGTAAATTGTGTATTTACCCTTAAGTATGTCTTTCAATACAAAGTCTATTTTTCATATATATCTTGTGTGGAGTTACTTTTGTGGGGGGCCCGGAAGGTTGTTGCTGGGGGTGCGTGCGCAAATGCTTTACACATGACCTCCGAGATAGGCCTGACTGCTCGTGCCAAGCTACCAAGGGGGTGAGCAGGGGTTGTCTTGGCGGGTGACTTCCCTACCCTAACTGGAAGTGGTGATTTCTGTCTGGCCTTGGTGCAAGCCTCGGCCAGCCAGGGATCCCATTTCTAACAGGGGGGGCTCTGTCTGTGTGGTGTGGGGGGGGGCTCTGTGTGGATAGCATTTTTTTTAGGTGGCACTGTGTGGGTGGCTCTCTGTGTGAGGGTGGCTCTATGTGAATGACTCTGTGTGGGTGTAAATGCAATAGGTCCTGCATATGCGAGCGATTAAGCTATTTGCAATGTGAATGACAATGCTATTTATTTATGATTTAAAAAAAAAAAGTCAGGAGCAATGCCAATAGCTCTACCTTTAATAACGCCAAGACCATTGCATTGTAAATGCTTGTTTACCATGAGCCGTTGCTCAGATTGAAATGTATGAATGGGGTGGCTGGAATTAAGATAACGCCATGGGATTTGACCATTTTTCAGGGTCTGAAGGGTGCAGCTAAACTGCATGATGGATCTAAGCTGACTTTACCCATGGTGGACATGTTACTGACTTTGCATGTGATCCATAACAGATGAGACATTGTTATTCAGATTTTAAATGTGAGAAGAAAACGCGTTAATAAGGTTATCAGCGGCAGGCACTTTATCCAAATTATCTTGTCAATTTATCTTAAATATACAGCAGCTTCCATTTGTGACAATTTCTAAATGTCATTATATGTAGCATAAATCTATTAGAATGCAGAGCCTTAGGACTCAACAGAAAATCTGAGGAGTCCATGTCCTCCGATAGATGTTGCTTCAAAGGAGATGGTGTGGAGTGTTCCAACCATTATTGGCGCATACCATTGTTGACGCAATTTCCCCACTGAATAGGTAGTCACAATTCCGGAGTGTTGGGACTGAAAATAACGTGGTTCAGGTCCTCGAAATGTAGGTTCATGCTATGGAATTGAAAAAAAATTGCATGACAACAATTTGTGTCTGGGGGCCGCAATTATTGCCCATGAGGACTTGAAAGTGTGGAATTACCATTCTGCAACATACTATTGAGCTGTTCTACAGTGTGATTTTGTTAATTGCTGTCAATTTTCAAACCGAGCAATGGAAGGAATAGTGAGTGGATTAATTTCTTTAATTTTAGCCAGTCCTAGACACGTTGTCTGTTGAACAGTGTCATTCAGAAACATAATTTGTGTTGGGATTGGACAGACTTGAAACAAGGTTTATTTCCTGAACTTGCCATGATTTGGTACCCCGAATAGATTTCATGTCCATTGTCTTTTCAATAATAGCCCTTGATAGTCAATTGTGTAACAAACGTGTCATATCCTGAAAAGTATGTGAATTTATATTTATAAGTCTTAGAACTCCCTTGCCGGAGTGGGACAATGTTCCCATTGTGTGTAATTAAAAATTGAACTTTGAACACTAGCTCGAGGCAAATGATATCTGCAATGGTGATAGCAGAACTTTTCAGCACAGTTCTTTTTTTTTTATTAAAGCATACATTACAACAACTATCATGACTAGTTAACACACTTATCACAAGGTACCGGTCATGATGTTTCTCCTGTTTTGCAATTGAGATAACTACTTTGTCAACCCATTGGGCTCGGTTGGGCCCTCGTATTTCGTTGTAAACATTTTCACAGACCTAACCTATTGTATGAAATTACCTACTCGGTCCATCCTCTCTCTGTACTTTTATGATCTTACTTGTTTTAAGATCGAATAAAGATATTTTGATTTGATACTCCGTCCTTCATACTCTTCTTAGTACATTTGCTGGAAGTCTATACACAGATAGACATCGCATTGTATATAATTTGAGCATACCAGGCAATATTTTCTACTTGGATCATTCCAAGGCTCCCCGTTCTCCACTCCTGTTTCCTTACTTAATTGATACGGGCCCCAGCAGTTTTTTAGGTAGACTTTTCGGGGAGTAGTAGCTGGTTAAATGTAAAAGATTGTGTGTTGCAATAAAGTAAATCCATGTGCCAGTCCTCTACTTTTGGGGTCGGGTCTTTTCCCCACCATAGCGCTAAGTGCCTCTTGGCTAGTAATCAACCAATAGGTACTATAGGTCGGTTGGGTTTCTCAATACTTGGGTCATATCCCAATAATGCTAGTTTGGGGTCTGGTTCTATATCTGTGGCTGTTAAAGTTTCCAGCTCCTTAAATATTTCACAGCAATATTCATTTATCACTGGACCTAATCAGACCACATGCAAAAATCCCTCCTTGTCGTCCATGCACCTTGAGCATCGCGAATCTTAGCACTGCCCGTACAGATGCTGTCTTGAAGGGGTATTATAGACTCGATGTATACATTTAAAGTTTATGAGCCTGTGTCGTCTGTTTAAGGAGATGGATTTGGTTTTAGGACAACGGTAATGCCAGTCCTTATCACTTATAGGTTCCTGTAGGTCATGCTGCCACTCAAGTCGCACCTTCAGCATCACTTACGTGCCTCCTGGGTAAAATCTTGTAATTAATTTACATGGTGTTTCTGTCTGTAACAATGTTGAGAGTGCCCCCATTGTCTGGGGTTCTAACATTTCTTCTCCTAAGAACTCTTGCCATGTGTGCCTAGCACGGTGGTAGTGGTACTGGTACTTAGCCAGCACAGACATACCTGGGTGCCGCTCCTGAATCGTGTCCCAGCTACTTACCACCCAGTGAGTAAAGAAATCTCCCAGTTTGCTTATCCCCAAGGTGCGTAATGTCTTTCTTGCCCCGCCTTCTTGACCCATCGGCAACCACAAGCACCAGTGCAATGGAACGTGTGGGGAGTATAGCAGTGCTCTGTTCTGTTAGGAGTGCGTGCCGCACCCGTGTTGTAGTCACAAGGGAATCTGTCTCCATGTCGCCGGGGTGTGTTGTGGAACAGAGTGTGTTGTAGGGTGGTTGGTTTCCCAGCCTCCATCGCCATATGCAAGTGGGGTGCATTATGTGCCCATATATGGTATGCAAAGGTACTCTGGGCAGCTCTGTAGTACATTTCCAGTTTGAGCATTTAAGCCTTCTAGGTCATATGGCAAAATTAGCGAGTCCCAACTCACTTTGGGCTGCCCAGCCCAGCTTCATAAGTAGCGTGCAGAGGCGTTTAAACACAGACTTTTGTTAGTAATATTTGTAAATTCTGTTAAAGAAATACAAATCTAGGCAATATGACCATTTTCATTACTGCTATGTGCCCTATCTGATACAGCGGGAACCTGATCCATCTGTCCACGTCTTCGCTCAGTTTCTGTATGGCTGCCCCATAGTTTTCTAATAACACCCCCAAGGGGTCTGTATTCATTAGGAGTCCGAGGTGGCGTACCGACTGTTGTCCACAGCAGGGGGCACTCAAGTGTCGGAGCCGCTGTTGCTGGGGGTAAGTGGGAAAACAATTGATTTATTCCAATTAATGTTCAAGCCTGATGAGCTCCAAATGCACCACCTCTCTGTTGTGCGTGACCCAGACACCAGTCTTGTCCCGGTACTCCGTGTCATCTGCATAGGCTGATATAATTAACCTGTAGTCTGGAGACTGTGGCCGCCTGTGACTGTGATATTCGCGTAGTGCACAGGCTAGAGGTTCGGCCACCACAGCGTACAACAATGGGGACAGTGGGCACCCATGTCTAGTGCCTCTAGAAACACTGAAGGCCTCTGAGACCATATTTCCATTCCGCACATGGGCAGTTGGCGCTGTGTATAGTGTGGAGTTTAACCCAATAAATTAATTTATTTTATTTATAAAGTTTTATATAGCGCGAACTTGATCCCGAAGCATATCAGAGCGCTTTACAATACTTTTTATAACAGTTGAACCGCATTAATTCTATTTCAATGCCCCTTCCACCCGTTAAGGGGGACGAGGCTCTATAAGCAGGGGCGGCGCCTCCGTTGGAGCTAGGGAGAGTCCCCCACACTTAAATTATTACCCCCAAAGATGAAAAATAAAATGGTAATTCATAACTGTTTTATTTTTCATCCTCCCATCCTGAACCATGCGTAAGGACATGGCGGGGCCGCTGCTTAATAAAAGCAGCAGGGAGGGCTGTTCGTGCACTTTTCTTGCGATGGCCAGCCAGACATGTGTAATTTGAAGCATCTAACCCAGCTGTCAAAAGACAGCTGGGTTAGTGTAAGTGCAAACCTATAGGGCGTTGGGGAGTGCTGAGTGAGGCCACTCCTCCAATTAGTACACCTAACAGTAGGTTCAGGAGAACATCAAATTTAGAGAAAGCAATAAGAATTAAACAAAGTAAATGGAAAAAGGAAAAATGAAAAAAGAAAGGGGGAAGCCTTTCAGTCCAAAAACACTATAGAAAAATGTTATTTATTACACATAGTAAAAAACTGTTTTTAAAAACAGTTACGCTTAAGACAAAGTGCTAGTATACAAAAACATATCACAAGCCAGACAAGTGGCAAACATAAACCTTACATGTTACAAATGAAGAAACAACATACACACAAATGTGTCCTCCAGGGGGCGTGGCTTGGACGGCAGTGTGAATGGCCGCCTAACCTCGAGCTCCGCAACTCGGGAGAGCGACCTCGTCGGTTCCCTGCTGACCCACCGTCCTGAACAGCGGGAGAAACGCGGACCCGATGCCTCGCGGAGCCCACCAGTGCCCTGATCACCGCTTTTAGCGCACCCCACGAGGACTTTTGGTATCTTTTAGAGCGCCCACGCACAGACATCGGAGTCCCTCAAAATGGCGACGCCACGTCTCATCGGCGGTGCCTGACTGCCACCTCGGGCTCTACTGCCGAGCAACAACGGACCTAAACCATCACCACCGGGGATGCTAACGCAACGCTGGAACCCCCCATATGCCGGTAAGAGGCGCTAACAACAACGCGAACACAGCATTTCAAGGCTGATTTCTGCCAGTCTCGCCTGACCCTAAGATGGCGGCCATCACCGAAAAACGAGCCGACTGTAATTTCAGCTAAATAGCCACTAAGCATCTGTTTGGGGGAAGCGATTCTCCTCTAATATCAAGAGGAAGGCCCCCTGCCTGCTATTTGTGAGGCTTTCTTCAATCTTTGAGGACCACGACCTTGAGGCATTCTGACAGGGTGTCCTTAGCCAGTACCTCACCCTGACTCTGCTTCAGGCTTGCCCTCCTAAATCCCTATTAACGACTACAACACTGTCAAGCTGACAGGCCTTGGATCAGGGGACAGCTTAACTACAGAGACGGGGCCAACCAGCTTGCCAACACTGAGGGGGACATCTGCTTATTCGTGCCCGCCTGGTCCCGAGTGGATCTCCTTGTGGGTCCTTGCTTGCTACGCAGCCGCAACCTGTATCTACCTCTCTATCTGAGCCCACCGACGATAACCCCTGACAAGACTCCCAGACAGGGTAATAGAAGATTCTCCTCAGTCCTCACTTTCAAAATGTCGGGCAGAGATGATAAGAACAATCCAAAAAAGGTGAAACCTGAACCACAGATTTCCGACTCCCCCATTAAAAGTAGAGCTGACATGGCGGCCACAATGGAAATGATATTGAAAAAGCTGGGAGACCTTACCGATATTTCCAAATCAACCAAAGCGAACACGGACTCTATGCAGCTAGAGTTAACAGCTATTAGAGCTGATATGAATGACCTAAAATCAGGGCTGGGAACAGCGGAGCAACGCATCAGCGATGTAGAGGATTTCTCACGCCAGTCGGCCACTAGAATACAACGCCTTGTATCCACCACGGACTTCCTCAGACGCCAAAATGCTGAGTTGGAAGACCGCAACAGGCGAGGGAACGTCAGAATTTTCGGAATACCGGAAAACGCGGAAAAAGATGCGGACTCCTGCGTGGCTTTCCTGGAAGCATGGATCCCTATGATCACCAAAATTGTATTCCCACACGGTCTGGAGCTAGACCGGGCGCACAGAATCCCCACATTCACTACCAACCGAGAGAGAGGTCCCAGACCAATGATTTGTAAGCCACTCAGATATCAGCATGTCGAAATGATCCTACAATACGCAAGAAAGAACCACTCCATCATGTGGGAAGGCCACAAGATCATCTTTACGCAGGACTATTCTAAAGACACAGTGGAAGTTCGCAAGGGGTTCCTCGAACTCCGCACCATACTCGGATCCAAAAACATAACTTGCTCCTTTGCAGGACCCGCCAAATTCAAAGTCATTTTAAATGGCCACCCGAAGTTCTTCACTGACCCGAGGGATTTGAAAGACTACCTGAAAAAAGGCCCACCTCAAGAAATGGACCAATCAAATGCCCCATCCAATAAAAGGAAAACCACGCGACTATCCCGTCAAGGTGCAGGTCATCCGTCACTTTGTCCTCTCCAGGTCGCACCACTGTGCATTTAATGCTACGTCGTAATTGCTTTCCTCTGTTCTCTAATGTTGCTAGCCGACCACTCACAATACCAAGTATGTCATATTATCCGTTAGCGTTCCATCGCTTTCATGCATATGGTCAGTGTTGTCAATGTTGATAGATGTTCTCCTCCGCACTACAAAGGTAGTGGAAGCTATGGACAAAATAGCTAGTTGGTTCTACCCCTATTTACAGCTTTTCTAATATGCAACGCAAATAGTCGCGCCTGGTTTCATTATTATATGTTTCTATGCACTTATATTTGCCATAGCTAAGGGAAGCTTAGTGCCAGTATAATGGTTTTAGTAGTTTAGCACAATGTTCAGCTGGGTTATTTACAATGTTTGTAGGCGCAATGCTAACAGTTGCTCATGGTCTGTTTATTGTATTGTTATTGTTATCTACCGAAGGAAATTATACCCGCGGCCACACTTAAGCTCGACATTTTAACCCACATACGTTCTAGCATGGGAAATACCGAGCGACGTTTGTTAATGATTAATAACTCCTGTTTTGCCTAGCTGGGTACTGTCGTCGTACTCCCTACGTACGTATTTGGGGGGGAGGGGGGAAGGGAGGGGGGAAGGGAGGTTTTGCATGGGTAATGGGAAAAAGAGAGAGCATGCTACAGTTCTAGAATGTCAGTACTTTAGAGCTTTATACATCACCTTATGTTATTTTTGGTCCCTTTTTATGTCTGTTTCCTACAGGTACAACATGCGCACGCCAGATATATCCCTAGCCATGTCAATAATTCTGTCCCCTTGTTGTCGCAATAACACCCTGACACTCACAGTGATAATTGATTCAATACATTGCCCCCGCCAGATCTGCATTTAGCGATAATCTTGCCTGTCAATGTCTAACACTAATTCCATAACAGATGACCTCAAGATTGTGTCGATAAATGTTAAGGGACTTAACCACCCTGTAAAAAGAAGGAAAGTGCTTGATTACATCACCAAAACGAAGGGGGATATTATCCTCCTGCAGGAAGCTAAACTATCGGAAGAGGACACACGATTCCTAAACGTTCACTGGGCCTCCCATATACTGTCGTCCCCTGCACCACACAAAAAAGGGGTCTAATTACACTGATATCAAAGAAAGCGAACATAACACTGGTATCACACACTCGCGACGCGGAAGGGAGGGTTTTGGTGGCCCATCTACGCAGGGAAGAAGACCCCATACATGTAGTGAACATATACGGCCCCAACTCAGACGACCCCGAGTTCTGGCACTCAGTTTCTCGCTCGATGGAACATATCCCTCTGGACGACCTCCTGATTGTGGTTGGCGATTTCAATCTCCCCCTAGACCCCTTACTAGACAGGCAATCCAAATGTGCATTTCACCCTTCACGCTCGCATGAGGCCCTTCTGCGTCTATGCGAACGTTACTGCCTTAGAGACTCGTGGCGTCTCCAAAACCCTGAGGGAAGAGACTACACCTTTTACTCCATTCCTCACAACTGACTTTATCCTAATATCTTCCACATTTGCACACCTAATCGAAGAAACAGACATCGCCCCTAAACTAATTTCCGACCATGCCTGTATTCACACCAAACTTGCAGGCTCCCGCTCTACCAGACCGCCCAGAAGATGGCGATTCAATGATGAAACTCTAACCAACCCTGAAGACAAACTCCTGATTACTAATGCCATCGAAGAGTACTTACTCTTAAATAATATCCCTGACACGGACCCAAACACCCTCTGGGACGCACTCAAACCCACGATCCGTGGAGTTATTATCAACATAAGAGCCAAAGCCAACAAAGCGATAAACAAGGAATTGGAGCTACTAGAGGGGGAGATCAGATCACTAGAAGCCTTACACAAAACCAACCCCCAAGACCCCAATCCCCTTGACCAACTCATAAAAAAGAAATACGAGTATAATTCCATCACAAGTAAAAGAGCAGGGGTGTGGATCAACCGCTTCAAAGCCTTAAAACTATGTGAGGGAAACAAGGCCGGGAAGTTACTAGCCTCCTATCTTAAACACAAACAGAAGCTAGCAACCATTTCCTCTATAAAGGACCCCGCAAATAACACACACACTAATCAATCCAAGATTCTTGATACCTTTAAATCATTTTACGAGGAGTTGTATAGGAACGATAAATCTCTGGACTTAAAAGCATGCTCGGACTACCTGGAGGCCCTCGACCTCCCCAAACTTTCGGAGACTGACAAATTACATCTAGGGTCCCCCATCAGTATCACAGAAATATCGACGGCCATCAAATCACTCAAAAACAACAAAGCCCCAGGTCCTGACGGATTCTCGGCATGCTTCTACAAAGCCTTTGACAGCCAACTTTCACCAATACTCCAAACTGTGTTCAACTCTTTTGCCTCTAGCGGGAGTATTTCTCCCTCGATGAGCGAAGCCACAATAATTGTTATACCCAAGGAAGGGAAGGACCCCCTCCAGACCAAAAACTACCGCCCCATTTCGCTAATTAATATTGACTGCAAGATCTATGCCAAGATCTTAGCTATTAGATTGAACTCCGTGCTACCCAAATTGATAAGTCCGTCACAAGTGGGTTTTTTGAAAAATAGGATGTCGAATGACAACACCAGACTCCTATGTCACGTACTTGAAAAAGCGAAATCCTGCAAAACGCCGATGATTGCAATAACCCTTGATGCTGAGAAAGCATTCGACAAAGTCTCATGGCCCTTCCTTCAACAGTGTATGGGCTCATTCAACCTGGGTAATTCATTCATTAAAATGGTGATGGCCTTATACTCCTCCCCCTCTGCCCGTATAGCAATTAATGGGACACTTTCCAGCCAGTTCCGCCTGTTCCAGGGCACTAGACAGGGTTGCCCACTGTCACCGGCTCTATTCCTACTGGCACTTGAACCCCTACTAACCGACATAAAAACCAATGAGGACATCACAGGTGTAGCCTTCGGAAACACCCGGGTAAAACTAGCGGCATATGCCGACGACATCTTAATCACCACAGAAAACCCAACTGTATCAATTAAGGGCCTTATGTCCTCAATCAGCAAATACTATGCATTGTCCGGTTATAAATTAAACAAGGACAAGTCCGAAGTCAAACCACTTAATGTACACACTACCAAAGAAGTCCTTGGTGATTCGGGACTAGCCTGGCAACCAGATGTCATAAAGTATTTAGGCATAGAATTCACTGACAACATATTAAGTACACTCAAACACAATGAATCGACCACACTAGCGAAAATCAAAAAAATCCTGGATGGCTGGTCACCACGGTTCATCACATGGTGGGGCCGGTTAGAGTCTATAAAAATGATGATTTCCCCATTGGTCAATTACCTAGGTTCAATGCTTCCCCTTACACTTTCTAACGACTTTCACTCTAAATTAGATAAGATGATCTCCTCCTCCTTCCTCTGGCAAGGGAAAAAAGCCAGAATCAGCATGAAAAAGCTACGACTTGATAAATCCTTGGGGGGTGTCAACCTGGCTGACTTTCGACTTTACCAGACTGCCTTCCTGGCAAAGCAAGGTGCGATTTGGCTCACGTCGCAAGCTGATTACACGCCGGTGTGGTTACATGTAGAAAAATCTCTAGTGGAGGGTCTTGACCCCTCCGCCCTCCTCACCATTAAATTACGCCCCAACATCGACTCGGGGATCATCTTTAAGAACACAAAGAACTCCCTCCTCCATATAAGCAAGTCCCTACCCCACCAATTTCGTAACTCAAAATGGGAATCTCTCTGGCAGAACAGCACTCTAACATACAAAGGTAAACCACTGTATAATCCTTCCTGGATCAGAAAGGGAATACACTTCCCTCACCAGCTTTATGAGGGTTCAACTCCACTTGCATTCAAAGATTTACAAGACAGATTCCAACTCGAGAACATTGACTTCTACTACTTCCTACACGTTAAGGTCGCTCTCACAAAAGCAAACTTGGGCAACACTTCCCCCTCACTCCCTAGCCTTTTATCCGCCCTTGATAAACTTGGACATCAGGTATCCAGAATGTACAAAATGATAAGACCACAGAAATCTAACCTGGTCTCTGCAATACAATCTTACTGGGAATCGTATTCTTCCACTCCCACTTCGGAAAACGAATGGGCCAAAATTTGGGAGTCAACCACAAGACACAAAATTAGTCCGACTCTGTCCCAAACTAAATTCTGGCTCCTACACAAAGCCTTTTGGACCCCTAGAAGACTCTTCCTTCACAACATCAAGGATACTGACTCCTGCTGGAACTGCTCGGAATCAGGAGGAGACCTTGAACACCTAATATTTAAATGCCCCCGAGTTACCACCTACTGGGACAGAATATTTGAATTCATTAACTAAACCCTACACATTTCTCTCCCGAGAGAATTTGCTACTATAGTTATGGGTTCCTCCAAAGCTGTCACTTTAGATGAAAATGACAAAGCCCTACTTGATCTCCTACTGACAGCGGCGGTTAAAATCATAACGACCAACTGGAAAAACACAGCCAAAGCCTCCTTCCCCCACTGGCTCAACTGGGTTTCTAATCTCAGGGGTGCCGATAACATTACCCTTGCTTCTAACCCCTGGCGTCCACAACATAGGAAACTATGGACCTCGCTTGACTCTCATTTTGATCTCTTCAAGCCCCCGTGAAATGTCTAAACTCTGCCTCCCCAATCAACTTCTCAATGTGTTAAAGGTTGGATGTGATACACCCTACTGTGCTGTAATTCTGATATAATTTGCTTGCTGTAATAAGCCTCTAGTGTTGTACTGATAGGATGATTTATTTTCTTGTTTTTCTCCCCCTCTTATGTTATTTCATCGCTTGCTCGATTTCATTTGTACTTGTACCGCGAATGTTATCTGCTCTTGTATGTACTGTTCATATCATGCCAATCTCTCTCAATAAAAAACCTTTGTGAAATTAAAAATAATGTGTCCTCCAGGAAATTAGGCCACAAAAAAGCGTTGACGGCGTTTCGACCGTTGTTACTACAGGGTCATCTTCAGGACTCAGTTTACTTGAGGGATAGCAGTTGCCACAATTTTTAGTTCAATTAGGGCACTATATCAAGGACACTTAGTTCAGTCTGTCCTTAGTAACAAAAGTCCACTTAATGCTCGCCCATTAAATCAGCGGCTATTTAGAAGTACAAGAAGAATTCAAAAGCGCTTGCATCCGAAGTGAATCAGGGCCCTGCTCTCACAGCATGAGAGCAGCACCTGGATTGGTGCCCACCTGCACCGCAGCATCCAGTACCTCAGAAGAGGTCTGAAATCGAGGACCTCGTTTCAGTAAGTTTTATTTTTAATGTTAATATTTGCGCGTGCTCTTCTGCCCCCCCACCGCCATAGATGGCAGACGCTACTGTCTATGAGCACTGCTAAACTGTACCTGCATAATCTTTAGGCATCATTAAAAGTGTCTCCGTGAGAAGCGGGGCAAGGCAAAGATGGCCTCCTGTAATGTTGTTAATGGAACCAGCCAGACTACCCACCATTACATCAGACCTTTTTGCACCCAGGTGTGGTGTCACCAAGTTTATAAATAAAGCAAGCACACATGTATATGGTGGTGTGCAATGTGATCGAATCTAACGTAGTGTGCATGCATTTATTTTTATGATCGCCAGGCCGCTGGGTGAGAGGGTGTGGTGTAACGACTAAAGCTGCCAACTTTGGAATTGGGGAACCAGGTTTGAGTCTCGTTGGCTCAACATCCTGTGATTCTGGGCAAATCACTAAGGGCCTTATTATGACTTTGGCTTCCTTCAGGGAGGGGGGCAGTATCCCATTTTCAGCCATCTCCTCGTGTAACGTTTTAAGATGCAGTGCTAACAATTCTTGAAAGGCCTTATAAAATGTCACTGTCAGCCCGTCGGACCCAGTTGCTTTTTCATCTGGCATACTCTGTAGTGAAACAGTAATTTCAGACCGTGTTAGGGGTGCCATTAAATGCTCTGTACTCTGGAGCCACCAAGGCATTTTGAGATGAGTCAGTTAGTCCGCTATTGCTTCTTCATTGGTCTGTATTTGGGAGCTGTATAACCTCTTATAAGAATTGCTTTACGATCTCATCTGGAGTACTTATCGTCCGTCCTGTCATCTGTAACTTCGGTGATCATATCTGACGCTCTAGGGGGTTCTCAGTTTTTCTAGCTAGTGTTGCCCTGCCCTGTCTCTCTTTTCCCTTAGGCCTGTGCTGTGGCATATTTCCCCATATGTTTAATTTAGTCATTAGCTACTTAAAATTCTGCCAATTTTTGCTAAATATCAGCTCTTTTTTGCGTTCCTCCCTTCTGCAGTGCTCCCTCTATGGCGGCTATTTCCTTCTCCAGGGTGTCCAACCTACCTTTGATAGCACGTAATACCCACGCGTGCTTGGAAATAGTCACCACTCGAATATAAGCTTTTATTGCCTCCCACACTGTTGCAAATGTGGTGACAGAGTCTATATTATTTTCACAGAATTCTTCTATTGCCTGCTGTAATTCCCCCTTGAAGGCTGTGTCTAACCGGGAGTATGGCGGGAACCGCAAAGTGAAAGCTGGGATTCTCGGTGCGGCATGTACAAGTGTGAGCTGCACCGGGGAGTGATCAGAGTACGTTCTGGGGAGGTGTATGCGATCAGTTACCCTCACTTTCATGTAGCTGGATATTAGCCAGTAGTCTATACGGGTGTGGGTATCGTAAGCAGCTGAGTAGTGTGTACCCCGCCTTGTCTGTGAATCTTTGCCTCCATATGTCCGCTAGCCGTCCCCTCGGCATCATCTCTAGTATAACACTTGCTGCCGCTGAAGATGCCCACACACGGGTGTACCTTGGCCTCCACTGTGCGATAGAAATGTGGATTGTCCTAATTTGGCCAGTATATTCCTATGAGTAAAAGTCAGATCTCTTGTCTACATTTTGCGATTGCGTACCGCCCCACCTCCCCCCCCCACAACCTCCCCCGGGTCCTTGTATAATCCTGTTAGTCACCCTAGTCTGCCGCCCCACCCAAATCGGCACTCTAACATGAGACATGTAGCTGGGAGCATAGTATTGCCCTTTCAACCTGTGGTGTGTACGTTCTTCTCTGTTTGGCTGTAAGTGTGTTTCCAGCAGGACTGCGATATCTAGGAAACCAATGTGGGAGCACAATGCTTCACCTCCGAGCGGGTTCGCCCCTGAGCATTGTGGTCAATGCAGTTCACCAAGCGTGTGTGCTTGCAGAATTGTCTTGAGAAATTACAAAGTTGTACTGGCCATCTCTATACACTTGTTTCTGGATCATTATCCATAGTCAGTAGAGATTTGGCATCAAGTATTTGGGGTTGCTGAGCAGGCTGCCAAAGTATTACCAAAGTATTACCGGGTCACAGCACCTCTCAAGGCGTGCAGGAGCCTCTCCACAAGCCCGTCACCTCAACCGGCTCGAGGGAGCCTTCTAAACAGGAAACCAATGTGGGAGCACACTGATTCACCTCCCAGCGGGTTCGCCCCTGAGCATTGTGGTCAATGCAGTTCACCAAGCGTGTGTGCTTGCAGGATTGTCTTGAGTAATTACAAAGTTGTACTGGCCATCTCTATATACGTGTTTCTGGATCATAATCCATGGTCAGTAGAGATTAGGCATAAAAAATGTGGGGTTGCTGAGCAGGCTGCCAAAGTATTCCCAGGTCACAGCACCTCTCAAGGCGCGCAGGTGCCTCCACACGCCCGTCCGCTCAACCTGCGATATCTACCTTATGTCTCTTAAGCTATGCCACTACCTGCCTGACCATCCTGTTGTCATTAAGCCCCTTTAAATTCCAAGTAAGTAACCTCAATTGCCGCCCCACTTTATCACCCGTCTTGCTCGTACCTACGTCTGTGATGTTACCTCATGTGAAGCTGTAATGTAGTGACTTTTGCTCATGACATCCCATTACCTCACCCACATTATCATGCAATCTATGAGCGGGGCCTCTATACCGCTCCGATGTCTCTTACATTGTATAGTCACAAACACAGCCCAGACTTTGTCAGAGTTTTTATATGGTTTTTCCAGGTATACTTGTATGTCTATATACGTGTTTCTGGATCATAATCCATGGTCAGTAGAGATTAGGCATAAAAAATGTGGGGTTGCTGAGCAGGCTGCCAAAGTATTCCCAGGTCACAGCACCTCTCAAGGCGCGCAGGTGCCTCCACACGCCCGTCCGCTCAACCTGCGATATCTACCTTATGTCTCTTAAGCTATGCCACTACCTGCCTGACCATCCTGTTGTCATTAAGCCCCTTTAAATTCCAAGTAAGTAACCTCAATTGCCGCCCCACTTTATCACCCGTCTTGCTCGTACCTACGTCTGTGATGTTACCTCATGTGAAGCTGTAATGTAGTGACTTTTGCTCATGACATCCCATTACCTCACCCACATTATCATGCAATCTATGAGCGGGGCCTCTATATCGCTCCGATGTCTCTTACATTGTATAGTCACAAACACAGCCCAGACTTTGTCAGAGTTTTTATATGGTTTTTCCAGGTATACTTGTATGTCTATATACCCCCAGATGGAGTAGCGTTAGGATTCCGGCCCTTCCCCAATCAAGTCTTACTGAGTTATTGGTGGGCGTCGGTGATACTTTAACGCTACCTCGTCTGCCAGCGCAATTAGCTGACAACAGCAGCTTGCTCCCTTGCCAGTACCTCTCTTTAGTCTGGCAGCATAGTCTCAGTGCTCCTCCAAGTCTGGCGTGTTGCTGTCATTTCCCTGAGTCGCCCTTGGGGAGCCTCTTTTGCTTCCAGCGTGCTCCAGCTGCTTTACGTATTGCTGTGCCAACTTGTGGTCCGTGAGATAATGAAATCTACCTTCCAACTTTATCCGCAGCTTTACTGGGTATAGCATGCTGTATTCGATGTTTAAATCTTGGAGCTTCTTCTTGGTAGGGAGAAACAAATGGCGCGCTTCCTGAACTTGCTGTGCAAAGTTGGGAAACCGAGAAATCTCTCGACCTTCCAGACTAAGTGTGCCCAATTCTCAAGCTTTACGCAGGCCGCATCCCGATCTCTGTAATTTAACAGCCTAGCTATAATCTGTCTCGGACCTGCCCCTGGCACGGGTCAGGGTGCCTAGGAGCGATGTGCTTGCTCCACAACAAAGGTGCTCCTTTCCAGAAGTTGCATTAGTATGCGCTCCACATACTGCTCCATATTACTGATGTTAGACAACTCCTCTATTCCAAGAATTCTAATATTGTTCCTGCGTGACATGGCTTCCAGGTCATTCGCCTTGGCCTTTAGTGTCTTTATGAATTTGCCCATTGCTTTGTGCTCCTCAACCTCTGTTTACATCGTGTCTTCTGCATTTGACATATTGTTCAACAGCATCCAGTCTGTCACCCTGCTTATCTAATCGTTCAGCCATTCTGTCCATCTGGAAAGTGTCTATTTTGCTGTTGTTTTTTGTTAAGCTCTGTTGCATTGCACATAAAATATGATGCTTGCGGTCCGGCTCTGCCATGGCCTCTGTCTGCTTCTTCTGGTGGCTCGTCAGACTCTGGTGGCTAGTCGGACTCTGGTGTGCTAGTTTCCCAGGACCGGGGAGTCTTGCGCAGTTCAAACAGCAATTTGGATTCTAAGTTATCTGGCTTACTAATTGTGGCAGCTTAATTGGGGGTCGCGCTGTCTTTTTTTTTTTTTTTTAGCTTTGATTCTCTGTTGGAAGAGCACAGTGATTTTTCTATGGCGAGGGTGCCGCTTTACTACTACAAGGCCTGATTTGCACGTGCTATTCACTCACAAGGCTTTATACTAATCAGCAATATTGTGTTAGATGAGAGACAAACTCAAAACACCCATGTATCGAGATTCCCTGCTCCTGTTCTGTTGAGGGTCCCTGACCTGCTGGCTTACCCATTGAAATCTAAGACGTCGGCTGATGGGAGTGGTGCTAGGAACATCCATGCAGAATATTTTGGCACACTGGGGCACCCCACAATGTCATACATACACTGGGTGGCTAGGAAAGCTGTGGTGTATCCTAGGAATGGAGAAAAAAACACCTTGGCCGGGTAGGGCTCCATGTTCTGTGAGATTTGGTGTCCCTTTTTAGGTCTCGCTGGTAAACTGCATCCGAAGGATGCGTGTCCAGCTGGAGACTTATAGTTGCCTGTCTCGGGGGAAGGAAGGACAAGAGGGTGCCACGCGCTTCTCTTGTCCTGGATTTCACTGCGTGCACGCGCACCCACACTCACGCATGCGCACATCACAGGCACACGCATACACAGGCACACGCATACACAGGCACACGCATACACAGGCACACGCATACACAGGCACACGCATACACAGGCACACGCATACACAGGCACACGCATACACAGGCACACGCATACACAGGCACACGCATACACAGGCACACGCATACACAGGCACACGCATACACAGGCACACGCATACACAGGCACACGCATACACAGGCACACGCATACACAGGCACACGCATACACAGGCACACACACACACAGGCACACGCATACACAGGCACACGCATACACAGGCACACGCATACACAGGCACACACACACACACACACACACACACCCCCGTCGCCGCCGCACCTACACACACACTAGCGCACCTACACGCACACAGAGACCCCCCCACACACACACCAGCGCACCTACACACACACACGCACGCACACATACAAAGACCCGCCGCCATCGCACACATACACACACACACACAAGCGCACCCTCCTTCCCCCTAGAACTAAGCCCCACTTACCGCCATTCGGGACTTCGGTAGCTTGGGCTCTCCCTCGGGCATGGGAGCCCCGCTCTCAGGCACTCCGTGGGCGCGTGCGCGGGACTTCCGAAGACGGAAGTCCCGCCCAAAGGAACTGGCTCAAACGCGCATGCGCAGTGACCAGACGATATCAAAATCATTTTCACCGTCCCCATCATGCCCCATCGTCAGGATACCGCCCACAGATTGGGTTCGAAGGACAACCAGAACTTCCTGTCTGCCAGGAATGCACATCCGCGTCGCTCTGGGCAGCTAGGCGTGGCGCCCCCATAAAGTGCCCGCAGCTGTGTTTCTCTGGGTTGCCGGTCCGAGCGTCCGTGGGGTCAGAGGGCAGCGCGGTTACAGGCGCGGGGGGTGGGGGGGAGACGAGCTACCCGGAACCGCACCGTCCCTGCGTCCTCCGCCAGCTCAAAGGTTGGGTTGCCGTCCTCCGTGCAGACCTGTCCAGGACTTTTTCTCTCTCGCCTATTCCGGTGTAGACGCAACAGCCCTTTCACCCGCCCAGCTGAGGCCCCCCCTGCTCCCCGACCTGCAACATGTCTGGGGGGGCACCTCCCTGGACGCGGTGCGCCGGAAGATCCGCGCCCTGCAGGAGCAGGCGGACAACGCCGAGGCGCGGGCCGGGTGCCTGCAGCGTGAGCGGGACACCGAGAGGCAGCTGCAGGAGGCGGTAAGGCGCTAGAGTGCGGGGAGGGGGTAAAGAAGGGCCCCAGAGGTGCGTGCGTTACTGTATGCAGCTGACAGAGGACACGGGTGGGTGGACATGGGGGAGGGGCAGAGGACACGGGTGGGTGGGAACGGAGTGCCATTCAGAGACACTGCTTCATGATAGACCTACAGTAATCTAGTAAAAGACCGGGTCTAAAACAACATAGATGTAGGCAAGCACTGCTTGTTTTGGGGTGCTGCAAGTCATAAGGGGGGCGGGGGGGCAGTGAACCCATGTATAATATTGGATCGTGACTGCGTCCGCTGCCAAGTGTCCCTAAGACTGCTGGACATGGTGCTTACTCGAAATTGCGTACTCTAGTCGTAGACACTGGGTAGGGAGGATCCGAGGGTGACTCGCTCCCCGGAGTGTGTTTTAATTCGTTTGGGGGCCTTGTTTAGTTTACACATGGGTTATGCTTTATAGTACATTTCTTTGGCCTGTCAGTAATGAGCTTATTCGTAGTAACTACTTCTTGTGAATTTTATCTGGTGACCATGCAGTGGTGGGCGTTTTCACAAGATTTCACCGAGGGGTGTGGTTAGGGGGTGCACACTAGAGTGAAGCTGTTGTGGGTCCGGGATTATACCTAGTTTGTGCGTGTTGTAGCGGCCCGGTTCATGGTGGGGCGAGGGTTAGGAGTACTGTCACCAGTTTGCCTATTCATGCCTCCACTGATTAAGCTATTGCCATTATAAATTACAATAACTTATTTAAGTATTAATTATTTGAAAAAATTAACAGCCATTGTTATTTGTAATATCAATACATCTAAGTCACGTAAATACAACACATTGCATTAGAAATGCTAAGTTATAACTATTAGCATTGTAAATGACATAGCTATTAATTTAGCTATTTTCAAAAACAAAACATAA
Source organism: Lissotriton helveticus (assembly GCF_964261635.1). Taxonomy (NCBI): domain Eukaryota; kingdom Metazoa; phylum Chordata; class Amphibia; order Caudata; family Salamandridae; genus Lissotriton; species Lissotriton helveticus. The sequence goes on from NC_136061.1 coordinate 2,096,960,472, forward strand.
ATAAAAAATTTGACATTTACAATACCAATAGCTCAAACTTTCCTAATGCGAGACCTATTGCATTGTAAAGAAACTATTTAAAACAAACAGTGCACATTATATTTTATTCCCCAGCATCAATCCACAGACCTGCAGGTACCGAAACTAACTTTCTGTCGAGTGCTGCTCTCTTTGATACTCGCTCTGTGATTGACGGTCATGCTGACAGCTCTTACCCCCGCAGCGAAGGGGCTAAGCTATTAGCATTGTAAATGTTTAAAAAAAAAACATAAATAAAAGGCATTGCCATTTACAATGCCAATAGCTCTAACTTTAATAATGCGAGACCTATTGCATTGCAAATGCTTGTTTACTTTACTCTTGCAGGATTTCCCGGAACTTAAATGCCCCAGGTACCTGCAGCTACTGCGTTTGCCTGACATACTCAACCTGCAATCCCTGAGCCGCAATAAACCATATGGAATCACTATACACTCTAAGGCAGGCACATTGGTGAATGGAGGGTGGGAGGGGGAGGGCGGAGGGGGGGATGTTCCTTATGTTCCTTTTATAATAAACTGCTGGCATGCACATTAACCAATAATGGGCTCTGCAAAACCCCTGATCTGCGCTTGCAGCTTGCTAGCACTGTTTGTTATTTTGTCTCAAATTTCAAAACTACAATAAAAGATTTAAAACATAAAGTACCAGGGCCAACTAAGTTAAGCTCCTCTTTAAACCAACAGTTCCATTAGGAAAACCTGTATTAAGTCCTTTAAGGAACCACACATACATTAATTCCCAAAATAAGCGTGTGTACACTGACCAATTAAAAAAACATTAGCACTACCAACGAGAACACACTTTAATTATCCACAGTTGCTAAACCCAGGAGATGATGTGAAGCATGGCTACAAGAATTTTATGTCTTTATACACGTTTGCATCAAATAAGACAAAGATGAACTAAAAACAATACATAAAATAAATTCCTGCTTTAACATTTGCATTATGAAAAGAAGCGGTCACTATTGACTTATGGATATGCCAGCAACAGTATTGACCTCTGTCTAAAATGTCTCTGGAACTAAGGTTGATAAACAATGTGATTGCTAGAGGCCACAGATTTAGCTTCTTCATACTTCATGTTAGGGATGTAAACCTGATACGCTTGTTTGCTTTTTATCTCGCCTTCAGACAGCTTTTAGCTGTCTGTGGTCAGACATACTGTTCATACCAAGACTTTCAGTGGGCTTTGAGACAGCCCACTGTTTACTAGAGATTGACTTGGTTGTCAATCTATTTTGCTTGCTTGTTATTCAGTGTCTTTTCTTCCTCATCTGGTTTGTCACTCCTCTGGAACATAGCTTCTTTACTATCTTTTTCATTGGATGACTTGTATCCGTCCACATTTTGGAGAACTACCCTTTTCTTCTTTCAGGGTTCAACCAGAGTGTGTGTTTTTGCTCTTTCCCTCACTTGCTGCTTCCCCCCTCAAATATTCAGCTTGCGTGCTTCTTATTGCTCTGGTCTCTATTCCCAAGCTCTTCTTTATCTTGCTCTGTCTTGCTTTCTTTTTCCTCCCCTTGTCCCAACCGCCTCCCTTGATTCTCCTAGTCTGCTAATGCCCTCTGCATTGACTTCCCCCTTCTCCTACTCCGCTTTCGTTGCAATTTTCTTTTCTTTGATAAAGTTTTCTTAAGCACTTTAGGGCCTGCCAGCTAGAATTTGCTCCACAGAAGGGGTGCTTCTTTTACAAAAAAGCATGTAGAAGTTCTTTTTTATTTACTGCACTAAAGCGGCGGTCTTCCATCTTGGAACTGTGAATTAAAAATAAACCATGGTGATCACTTCATGCCATGTGCACGCACATGTATATTGCCTCATGCAAAAATAAATCTCGTGCTGGGTGGCTTTATACGTGCAAATGCATAACGCATGCAGGAACGCATATCTTTGCACTTATCAGCAAAAACATTTTTTTTCTCCTCAAATGCCACATGGGTGCACAGGCACCCATGAAGCAAGACTTGTTTGCTTTGCCAATGCTTGTTTCATGCTATGAGTTTAATTTTATCTTTTTTCCTCAGTGAAGTATTAGCTGAAGAAAGTGTACAGTGTTTGAATATGGCACTACACAGGCTGCGAAACATCTGGGAGGAGATAGGCATACCAGAAGATCAGCGTATGCAAAGAACAGAGGTTGTGAGGACGCACATTAAAGTGAGTAGCTCTAATTTTATTGTTGTTATTTTATTCTTTTCTTTTTTTATCAAAAAAGCATGTGTGCTGTTAATGTGTGAACAAGTGGGAATCAACCAACAGAATGATTTGCTACATAGTTTTCGTAATGTCCTTAATGCGTTTGTGGTGAGGTGGCTGGTATAGGTAATTCTGTAATATAAATCTGTAGTGCAAGTTACATCCAAATGTCTATATGCTTGAAGTCTTCTCAGGTGAGTTAAAAGTGGTGTGAATGTACTTTGAGTAGTGTGTAGAAAGCCCCCACATGTATTTGTTGCCATGTTTTTCTAAATGTTTGCTTATTATCAAGGGCCAAGGCAGTGCATTACTTAGCTGTACTAATTCATAACATTGGGGTGGCTACTCTGGCTAGGGTATATATGGGCGAGGAAATGGGGTGTAGAAGACTGTAATGACTTGAACTGATCTAGATAAAGCTTATAAGGAGTCTCTGGGACAGTGAATTAAGTCTTTAGTTGGTAGAAAGAGTTCACAGCGTTCAATTGGGGACTTATTGGTTCTTAAACTTTGAGAGTGTCTTGCAAGCTGGCAAGAAACTAAGTGCTCTGCTGTAGAGGTTGGCTATTCTGCTCAGCATGGTTAGAATTTGGAGGGACATAAAATGAGGTGGACAGGTTGTGTATGGTTGGAGGTGTTGGCGAACACAAGGGGAACGGTACATTATGTTAGAAGTTGGAGATAGGATTAGTATTTTGTGGCTAACTTAAAATAGGAATTTGAACAGGGGTCTGTTGAACGTTCAGAGCTTATCCATTTGGTGTTTCTTGTAAGGGCATGGTTTGGACGTTTGCAAGTGAACGTTGGAGTGTGATAGTTGAGGATTTTGTCCACGTTCATTGGACGTGTACCTGTGCAGTTTGGCTAGAAAACGTTTCATGAGTCTACTTTGGTTAGACATTACAAACAGCAACGTTATTTCCAGATTATATCATTTCCCTGTGATCGGATTCTAGGGCTGTTACTTATTTTACATAAACAATTTAAATATTTAAAAAATGCATCGCACACACAGGAAATGTTATCTAAATACCAATTCACATCCTCACACTGTCCTCAATATTACTTATTCATAGTTCCATTTATGTATGTGGCGTTTTGAGGATTGCAGTGACTGATATGTTGATACAATTAAATATTTGTGAAAATTGTTTTTCCCCCTCCTTTTTCTAAAGAAAATGAATTAAGAATTAGATAATCAGGGTCATGGCATGGACAGCAGCCAAGAATGCTGTCTGAGCACAGTGGTCTGTCGCCTAGAGATACATATACCTCAGTAGACATGGAGAGAGAAGCATATGTTATGTTATGTTATGTTATCAAGCTTTTGTATAGCGTACAGCTACTCGAAAGGAGTGTCCCGACGCTTTCCACCATCAACTCATAATGAAATAACACAACACAGCTAAAAACAGACATCAGAACAAAACAAAAAAACAAAAAACAATAAGCAGTTAAAACAGACTAGGAGTTGAAAAGCCAGGTCTTCAGGCCCCTCCTAAACTGGAGCAGATTGGCAGTACTCCGGAGAGAAAGTGGAAGCAGATTCCAAAGCTGGGGGGCTCTGCAACTAAAAGACCGCCCACCCGCACGGGCCTTCCTCACCCGTGGGACCACCGCTTTAAAGAGGGCTTCCGAGCGGAGGGAGCGAGCTGGACGATAAAAAGTCAATCTCCGCTGCAGATATCCCGCTCCTGATCCATGCAGAGCTTTATGCATCAGGGTCAGGGATTTAAACTGGATCCGCTTCCTAATGGGGAGCCAGTGAAGCGTCTGGAGCAGCCCGGAAGCTCGAGCTCGTCTCCCTAGGCCAAAAATCGCCCGGGCAGCAGAGTTCTGCACCACCTGAAGGCGCTGAACCAGATAATCGGGAAGGCCTAGAAAAAGAGCATTGGCATAATCTAGCCTCGAACCGACCAGAGCCTGCACAGTAATCCTCCTGTGCTCCTCAGATAACAAAGGCAAAAATTTGCGGAGCATTTTCAATATTCCGTAGCAGGTGCCGGCCAGGCCAAGGATGTGAATTCGGAGCGACAGCTGATTGTCTAGCTTGACGCCCAAATTTTTGGCCACCACGGAGGACTGTGCAGGAGGACTCATGTCGGACGGCCACCAATGCTGCCACTCCGGATCGGCAACGCAACCAAAAAATAAAATCTCGGACTTGCCCGAGTTGGCCCTCAGACTGTTCCGCTGGAACCAGTCGAAGACCAGCGCAAGGCAGTCCCGGATTCTCTCTCCAACAAACTCTTGATCTTTCCCGCATGTGAAGAGGAGTTGCGTGTCGTCGGCAAGGCCGCCAGAGGGGACATAAAGATGTTAAATAATGTGGGGCTCAACACAGAACCCTGTGGAACCCCAACTCCCAAAGGCGGCATCTCGGCGGAGCTCTGGGAAACCCAGACCGTCTGGCGGCGGCCTTCCAGGAAAGAAGTAAACCACCTGAGCACCGTCCCCCTAAGGCCGATGTCATAAAGCCTAATTAAAAGCGCCTTATGGGGGACGGTGTCGAAAGCCGCCGAAAGATCTAACATGACCAGCATGGCCCTGCCGCCGGCATCCAGAGTCTCCCTGATGATCTCAGTCACCTCTATCCAAGCCGTTTCCGTACTAAAATTAGGACGGAAGCCCGATTGAGATGGATGGAGCAGATTATTAGCTTCCAAAAAACTAGACAGAACACCGTGGGCATGTTTTTCCGTTAACTTCGCTAATGCTGGTAAAAGCGAGATTGGCCTGTAGTTCGCCACGGCTTCGGTGTCAAGGCCCGGTTTTTTTAGGAGGGGGATCACCATCGCTCTTTTCCAAGAACTTGGGACCCTCCCCTCCCTCAGGGAGGCATTGAGGATGGAGTTGACCAAAGGGTTCACCACTGCCGCCATCCCGGCCAAAAATTTGGCAGGGCAGGGGTCAAGTGGCGAGCCAGATTTAAGGTTGGCCAGCAGCGTCTGCGAGGCCTCGCTGGAAACAGTAGGGAAATCGAACCGCACTGCCGCAGAAATCTGCGGCAGTCTGCAGTCCACCCTCACACCACTGCTTCCATCCGGTTCCTCCACGAAGGTGGCCTGAATGGCCTTGATCTTATTTGTGAAGAAACCAGCGAGATCGCATGCCCAAGCATCCGCCGAAGCTGGGAGGGGCGGATGGGAGCTGGGGATCGTAAACTCCTTCACAATATTAAAGATCTCCTTGCAGGAGTTCGAGATGCCTCTATCCTCCTAGCCAGATAGTCCCTCTTAGCACCGAGAATGTCCCGATGATAAGCCTTCAACACCGCCTTGTAGGCAAGTTTAGCCTCCCCATCGTACAAGAGGCGCCAAGCCCTCTCGGCCACCTTGCACTGACTACGAGCCACACGGAGCGCCTCCGTAAACCACGGGGCAGATTGCCGAACCACCGTGGACCGGGGGGCAACCTTGGGGGCAAGATCATCCAGCCTATCGGTGAGCCAACGCTGCAGAGTCTCCGTGTCGCTGTCCAGGTCACCCGAAAGAAGACAAGGGTGCTCCAGCAGCGCCTGCTCGAGCAAGTCGGGTGTTACTCTATGAAGCGCTCTTGAGGCCGGTCTGAGCAAGGTAGGCGCTCTGTACTCCGGACGCGCACATTCCAGCACCAAAAAACTGATCAGCCAGTGGTCGGTCCAAAGCATCTGCAGGGTTTCAACCTCCATAAGTGGGACAGATGAAAACACCTGATCCAGGGTGTGCCCCTTCTCATGTGTTGGCCCTGACACGCATGGAATGAGACCAAGCGGAGATGTAACATCCAGCAGTTTGGCCGCATCGGGGTCATCCGCCACATCCAAGTGGAAATTGAAATCACCGGCCACAATGCAGTGCTGGGTGGTCAGCGCCAACTCAGACGACTGTCTGTAGATCCTCCAAAAAGGAACCCACCGGACCTGGTGGTCTGTAGACCAGCAACCCCTTTAGGGCCTGACCCGGGGACAATCTGATCGTAAAGGCAAGCAACTCGGCATTCCCTATAGGGTTCAAGGGAAGCACTGAGCAGGAAACGCTCTTTTTCACCACAACCGCTACCCCCCTCCCCTGCCCTTCGCTCTGTCCTGACGGAAGACGTTATACGCCGGCGGGATGGCAGAAAAGACGTCCGGATTGGAAGCCTCTCCCAGCCAAGTTTCCGTTAGTAGCAGGCTCAAGGTATTTTCCCTGACCAAAAGGTCGTGAATGTGCAGGGCATGACGACCTACCGACCTTGTGTTCAGCAACATACAAAGATGCCTCGCACCAGCAGTTGCCGGGCGGGGAACTGTAGCACAAGACAAGGCAGGCGTCCAGCCGCAGGACGGGCAGCGACGTTTGCCCCTACACCGCCCCGGGAAAACGGAGTGGCAAGAGCTAGAGTGGCCCCGCATGTCCCGCAGTGACGCAGCAGAATAACAAATCATCGCGGCCGGAGTAATGCCGGACCGGGTCCCCACCGCCCCGACGCCTCCGGGACGCTGACGGGCGCAGACGGGCAGGACTCCGGCACGACTCAGGCACAGCGAGGGCGTCAACCTGCGCGTCACGCTGCGCGTATGAGAGCGACTTTAAATAGGCTCCCACGTCACCCTGCGCGCGCGAAGTCCGCTCCAAGATGGCTGGCATACCAGCACCTCAGGATTGAAGTGGTGGTTGTAAGCTGGAGGTGCTGTTAAACCTGGAGGGTTCACTGATGAATGTCCATGTAAGCCATGTCATGGCGAGCATCTTCCACTTGTCTGAGGGGGAAGTGAAGTGGCCCAGGCCAAGTGAGAGCACTGAGGAGTGGCATCTAAAGAGGCCCAGAAGATTCCTGCTATGACATTTGTAATGCTCAGTCTCTGGCATATCGGTTTTTACACAGCTGGGGCACAAGTGAAGAGAATGAGCGCATTCGAACTTCCTCTCCTGACTGATTTTTGAGGCCTAATCTTCAGATAGTATTATGTTTTAGGAACAAGTCCAATTCAGAAAATAATTATTATCCATTCAGTATTTCCTTCAGTCTGTATTTGAACTTTACAAACTAAATCCAGTCCATTTAAGCACCCATCACGCGTTTCTGTTTGTACGTAGTCACTACTCTCCTCAACGCGCTTTCCCGGCGCCTGAGCAATCCCCGCCCAGCTTAAAGGATTTTCTGATGCCATGTACCTCATATTTGGGTGATATGACCTTCCTGGCATGCCTTTTTGGGCCCCAGAGGCTCAGAGGACTCAATCAGGTTTTGCACTGGCAGCTCCGGCGCTGATGCCACCAGTAGATCCAGTGGAGGATCTGGTCCAGTGCATTGAGCACTACGACGCAGTCTAGCCCGGTGCTGGCCACCATGTAGACTCCGGACGGTGCCAGTGCCCTCCGGCGACGCCAACCCCATTCTTATCCCCAACGACCCAGAGCTGGCACCCTTGGATCCTCAGGCTTTGAAAAAGAGGAAGAATGGGGGAGTCGCTTGACCCTTTACAAGACCAGCCTGAGCAAGAAGTGGACTAGTAGGAGGAACTGGGTGAGGCCAGTGGACTGGATACCTCTCCAGATTCCGGCTGGCTTTCTCCCCCTACCTTGGCTGTGGAGGAGGGAGCTTCATCCGCTATGTTGGTGAGATGGGCAACTGAGGTCCTAGTCCTTCATCTCCCTTCGGTGGATGCAAAGACAAACATCTTGACAGAGGTCCTAAAGCTGTGTCTCTCCTGCCTTTCAACGAGACCTTGACTGATGTCCTTCTGGGAACCTGGTCCAACCCCAACACAGGGGATCCTTTGACTAGGGCAATCACCACCTGCCATTGCCCATGCACCGGGCGACCCAAACTTCCTCACCAACCACCCTACCCCAAAGAGCTTGCTGGTCCAAGCCTCTACCTCACAAGGCGTGTCTCTTCCGCACACCCGTAGAGGGAATCCAAGAGGCTGGATAGTTGGGGCAAGACTTTTATTTTTTTCTGCCAGCCTTGAATTGCCGCCTGTGAACACCGCATGCCTATTTGGCTGTAACTCCCACTCCTTGTGAGAAATTGTTTTGCAAGGGCTGCCACAGGTTCCGAAAGAGGCCTGTGCTATTCTCTCCCAAGCAGTATCAGACGGGTGTGATGTGTCAAAGTTCACGATTCGTTGTGGAGTTGAAATGACCGACACACTGGGCAGAGCGATGCCACGACTGAGAACTTTGGCTTTAAGGGGGATGTCCAGACTTCCTTTTTGGACATGCCCTTTGATGGCACCCGTCTTTTCGGAGACCAGGCAGACGTGTCCCTGGAGCACTTTCAAGACTTTTGGGCTAAGGCGAAGTCCTTGGGCCTCTCAGTGGCCTCTCGTTCCTTGTCTGCCTTTTGCTCTATTCGTAGCCACGGAAGGGGCTTTCAGCTGGGCCAACCATATCACAGCCACATGATCTCGCACATTCTGCAGCCTCTGCTTGGCCGCGGCTCCTTTCGGTCCCTCTGGGTGTGGCTCCTTTCGACTCCCCACCGTGGGTGCGGCTCCTTAGTCCTCTCCTCCCCGTGCAGCCTCTAAACATTCCTAGTCTGCCTCTTCAAGATCATAAGCTGCCAAATGGTGGCAGGATCTGCCACTGCCAAAACATTACATCAGACAAGTGGTGTTTTCAGATAGTCCGAAGGGGCTACTCCCTCCCCTTCAACACTATCCCTCCAACTTACTACCGACTGATGGAAGACCTCCTGAACTTGCTTCAGGATGAAGTCGGGACTCTTTGGGTTAAGGGAGTCATAGAAAGGATTCCGGCACCAGAAGTAGGCGGTTGCTATAAGCTTTCGTCCTATCCTAAATCTGCGAGCCCTCAACTACTTCCTTGAAAATGAAAAGCTCAAGATCATTCTGGGTTGGGTCTTGTCTGTCCGAGACCAGATGATATAGTTGGACATACAGTACGCCGATTTTCACTTTCCCATCCTGCCTTATTGGTGTTACCTGCAGTTCACTGTAAGCCACTAGCACTTTCAGTTCCCTGTGCTCCCCTTTGGCTTACCAACACCCCTCGGTTGGTCACCAAGGTGATGGAAGTGGTCGCAGCTAGTCTGCAAGATCAGGGTTGCCAGTCTTCCCCTATTTTTATGACTGGCTGTTGAAGGTGAGCTCGGCCCAATCTGTCTTCACCCACCTCCAGACTATGGCGAAACTCCTACTTTCGCTGGGGTTCATTAGCAACGTGCTGAAGTTATACCTGACTCCCTCTCAGACGCCTCCTTTCATCTGAGTTGTTCAGTGCAGTTTCTGGCCTATCCTCCTGGGCGGTGAGTGTAGGATATTCTGGCTATGGTACTGATGTTTCAGCCCCTAACCTGAATGTGAGGCTGCTGGGCCACGTGTCCTCCTACTACTGACGCATGCCCGATGGCATATGTGGGCTCTACAGTGGGACCTAAGGCAGGGTGCACTATACCACAGATGAGGGGTATATCTGCATGAGTAGATTTGGTCCTACAATACTTGAGCCAATTCTTAAATATCGTAAGTTCCAGGGAAGCCATGAGGAGTAAATGGGCTGGAAACTCTACTGGAGTTTCTCTGCACCATGATTGCTTCACTGAAACCAGGAGTACTTGGTACCAAAATACTCCTTGTAATGCATCCACACTGACAATGTGAGATTTGTTAAGCCGTGTACTTAGAGGGCACCTCAGAGGTGCCCCCTGAAAATCTACTAACCCTAGTGTGGTCACATACTGGCCCAGACCTGCTTCTGAACCCCTGGGTGGGGTGCTTCTGCTCTCTGAGACCAGAAACAATAAAAAAAAAAATCTATTTATTGATAGCAGAGGGAATGCAAGGAGATTACAAGATAGTGTAATTTTTGTAAATAAAGAACTGTAAAGAGAACAATCGACTCCCCCACCTCAGTCCCTACACTCTGCAATCCAAAACATGCAATGTCTCCATCCTTTCGGTCGCTTTTGCAAGTTGTTGAATATATACAGTAAGGCAATCATACCCACATACACAAGAATCGGGTAGCGCAGGAGCTAGGGAATCAAAAAGAAAATCGGGTTAGTCATGTACAGCGTCCTCGGTATCGCCTCCTTGCTCACTGCACGCTAGCAAATATTCTCTCAGCGGGGCCCACATATCTTTAGGTATAGAGTTCTTTAGAAGTTCTTCCGAGTATAAGTTCAACTGCTCCTGGAAGTAGACCATGTCTTTAAGCCACTGGGATGCCTTAGGGCTTCGCTTCCCATCCCATGTGAACAGTAACCTCCTTTTTGCCAGCAACAGAGCCACTCTAACAAACCGGCCCAGTACCCCTTTAGCCTCAGGCACTTGTCCTAATAAACATAAAAGTGGTGTACAGTCCAGAGTGTGGCCTGTCATGGCGTCTAGCATTTTCAGAACATCTACCCAATAGGAGTGTACAGCTTGACATTGCCACGACAGATGCACTAAGTCTGCCCCGGCTCGCCCACACCGCCTACAGCAGTCTGTCTCTGTAGCCTATTCTGTGTAGCTTTGTGGGGGTGTGGTATGTCTGATGAATGAACTTTAAGTGTATAATGCGCAAGTTGCTGTTAGCTGATAGTCTGCCAGTAATAGAGCAAATCCTCACCTACGTGGCCTCCGTAATCTTTATCCCCAAAGCTCTATTCCACCGAGCTAAGCTGCGGTCTTCCGGGAGAACTAGTTCTGTTAACACCGCCTTGTATAGTCTGGTAAGTAGATGTTTCTTAGTGGCAGCCGTTATCACCAGTTGTAGTGAGTTGGAGACGGCAGGTTCCTGCGGAAAACTGGGATAGTGATCTCTCACAGGTCTGCGCAGTCGATAGCACATGTATGTGAACAGAGGTGAGGAATTGGAGATTTAGCTCAGATCGTCCCCTGACGCATAGGTCCCATCTCTATATAGATCTCCCAGAACAGAAATGCCAGCTTCTTTAAGCGTCCGCATCGGGCCACGTTCACGTGCCACTGAAAGAGCGCTGTGCCCTGCAATATACATATTCGGCGCATATAGAGGGAGCCGATCTGTCCGCCTCCCAATCTCTTGCCATGCCGAGATTGTGGCGTCAATCGTGTTGATCTCCGACCGAGGTGTGAGTCTGCGAACGTGCGTGATGATGCCCTGCCGAGGGATATTACCCGCGTCCCCCTCCTCAACTGCTACATGCGGGATAAAGCCATGCGGTCGGAACCAAAAGAAAGCAAAGTGGGCCAGTACGCATAAATAGTAGACCTAGAAATCTGGAGCACCAAAATCCCCCTTTTCAAACGGTAACGTTAGTGTTCCAACTAATGCGTGGAGGTTTTGCACCCCACACCAAGCGGAGTAGTTTTGTCTGTATCGTCGCAGAGAAGTGTTTATTCAGGCGAATAGGGACATTACAGAATAGGTACAGGAATTTGGGAAGTACTACCATTTTGATGACCGCTATGCGGTCTGCCAACTACAGTGCAGCAAGTAGATCGGTGGGTGAGTCTGCCTCTTAAGTCAGTGTAGGCCCTCCCGTAGTTCTCACGTATGACGAGCGCGTGGTCTCGATGGACCAAGACGCCTAGATATTTCACCGGATCAACCGTCCACACCAGGGGGAATTCCAGTGTGGGCGCGGTAGTGGCTGGCGTGAGGGGAACTATAACAGATTTCTCCCGATTTATGCTCAGTCCTTAGAAAAGGCCAAAGCGTACATATTCTCGAATTACACGCGACAAGTAGATGTGCGGCTCCCGCACGTATACCACCATGTCATCTGCATAGGCTGATATGCTCATCGGTCTATTATTGAAGTTTAGAGCTGCCGCTCTTATTCTGCATGCCAGTGGATCCAATACAATAGCAAAGAGGAATGGGGATAGGGGTCATCCCTGTCTAGTGCCGCTCTGAATGGTCAATGGTTCCGAGGTAAAACCCACCCTCAACCTTGCCGAAGCGTCTGTGTACAGGATCTGTATCCAGCGGATAAAGACAGGGGGAAACCCCATCCTATGAAGGATGAAGAACATGTACTTCCATTTGATTGAATCAAAGGCCTTGGCTGCGTCCAGTAACACAGCCACGGCTTGTAAGTCAGGATTAAGGACATGGAACATGGCGAAAATCGTCGGGAGGTTCCAGGACGTAGAGTGGTCTGGGATGAAGCCAGACTGGTCAGACAAGACCAGCATTGGCATCGGCGGATGTGGTTTGGTGGCGAGGATTTTTGTGAGAATCTTGGCGTCGATGTTGATCAAGGATAGGGGGCGATAGGATTCACACCTGGTGGGGGGTCTTGTCCTTTTTCAGTAGAGTGATAATGAGCGCTTGTCGTAAAGACTGAGGGAGATGTCCTACCTCATGCGCCTCTGCATACATAGCTAATATGTGGGGCGCCAGCAGATCAGCATATCGCTTATAAAATTCTGCCGTCAGCCCATCCGGCCCGGGAGCTTTCTTGTTCGGCAAGGATGGCTTCCTTGATATCTGCCTCATCAATAGGGAGGCAGAGATATTATCTGTGGACATCTGACAGCCAGGCACACGCCGTATCTTTCAAGTAGTCAGCAAGTGCGGATTCAGACATGCCGCCGTGAGAGGAATAGAGATGCTCGTAGAATTTATGAAATTGGTCCAGTATAGCATCCGAAGTGAAATGGTCCGTGCCAGTGTCATCCACTATGTGCTCTATAGGAGGGGCGCACGCGCGCTCCCGCAATCGATTGGCCAGCACTCTACCCGGCCTGCCACCCTCCCCATAAGCTCTCGCCACAAACCTCTTTGATTTTTAAAATTACTACATGTATCTCAATGGGGATATCCAAAAAATCTGGCATGGATCCGGCCCTCCAGGACTGGTTTGGAGACCCCTGCTGTAATGTGTGTGCCTTCCATAACTCCAACATGCCTCAGTCGCCAAGCGTCAATCAACCCCATCTCCTCCATAAACTGTTGGATACAGTTAGCAGCTTTTAGCATACAGCTGCCAGCCAGGGCAGATTTATCTAACCGTGGGTCTAAGTGTGTGTTAAAGTCTCCACCAATCACTAGTGCCGACTCCGGCCATGCGCGCAGCACCTGAAACAAAGAGGATAGCGATGCTGGTTCGTCAACCACAGGGCCATAAATATTAGCTATAGTCACGACCACCTTCCCCAGTTTGCTTCGTACCACTGCCCAGCGGCCTTCCCGATCTGTACAGCACTCTATAGGCTGAAATGGCATCCCTTTTTTGATGAGGATGAGAACCCCCCGGGCATAGTTAGATTAAGAGGAGGCCAGTCGATAGGCAGCCCATCTTCGTGCTATGGAGCCCTCATTTTGGTTCGTTAAGTGGGTCTCTTGCAATAAAGCAATTTGCACCCCTTGTCTATCTAAATGTGCAAGTACCTGTCTAGTCTTCTTAGGCGTATTCAGGCCCGCACATTCCAAGTGAGACATGTATATCGTTCACCCATCATCAATGAGGCTCCCAAGCAGTGTCAAACCAGCGTCGCTGCACAGTAACCCGCACATCAACATTTGCGTATTAATTGCAGTCTGGTGAAAAGAATTTTCATTGCAATCCCTAAAGCAGAAAGAGTGACCAGACCTCCCACCCCCCTCCCACTTTGGCAACCCCAACCCACCAAAGACACTCGTCATCCCTCCCCCCAGCCCACGCAACACAAACAACAAACTTTTCGATATTCGGGTCATACCCATTGGGGGCAGTGGAGGCAATGCACACTCCCGACACGATCCGGAAGTGGGCCCCCGCAGCTAGTACTCCACGCCCTACAAACGTGTCAGCCTAACTTAGACAGACGTGAGCATCTGGTGGGCCGATCAACTTTCAAATAGCAGAGGTTATGACAAGCATTCGAGAGGCAACCCTCCCTCCCATGTAAATACAAAGAATTAGCAGTGTGGAGGAGACTATCTCCAGTGACATACAATATTAAGAGATCTGGAGTTCTGTCTGCCTCCTTTCAAAAGCATCACTTCTACCATGGCTACCAACCGCAACTAACATACATGTAACATGATCTCAACAATACTCAGTCTTCAACATCTGAGGTGGCGCCAGTAGATTTGCGTCGTTTTTGCAAAGTCTTAGCATATGCCATCGCTTGCTTAGGAGTTGCAAAGATCTTCCCTCCCTCGAAGTCACCAATACGAAGCCTCGCTGGATATAACATGGCGTAAGGTATCTCCTCTTGTTGAAGCAGACGCTTGACAGTTTGATATTCCTTCAGTGCCGCCTGCACTTGCGTGGTGAAGTCAGGATAGAATGAGAGCTGGTTGTTGTGATAAATGATCTTGCCCTTCTGCCTTGTGATGCGCAACACCGTATCTCGGTCTCGGTAGTTCAACAGTCTTATGATTATAGGCCGCGGTGGAGTACCAGGAGGCGGGCGAGCCGCCAGCGAGCGGTGGGCCCGCTCAACCGCGAACATAGGGTACAGGTCATCTGTGCTGCAGATCTCCTGCAACATGGTCTCGACGTAGTCTTCCAGCCGCCCCACATTGGTAGTCTCCGGCAAACCCAGCACGCGGATATTATTGCGTCTCGACCTCGCTTCGATGTCCTCATTCTTAGCCTGGATAAATGCCAAGAGCTTGACCATCTCCGATGTCTTTTCTGCAACCTGCTGTAGCCCATCTTCTGTGTCAGTAATTCTCTGTTCCGCTTCTCCTAACCTCGTAGCCTGCTTATCCAGCTTGGCCGAAAATTGGTCCATGCGCCCATTGAGGTCCTCGATTTTCCCATCTATCGTCTGGAGGCTTGCTTGTTTCGCAGCCAAAGTTGTTTCCAGTATGGAGGGGCCCTGCGAGGCGGCATCTTGGTCTGCATCATTGGTATCAGTCAGTCTGTTTACCGCCCTTGCGGAGCTCAAATGTCAGCTTGGGCTGTGATGTGTCCGGTTTGCCCATTGTGTTCCCACGGGACAGTAGTCCCAGCAGTGACGCTCTCACACGGCGCAGGCAGCAGGTCTATCTCCCAAGCATGTGTTGAAACTCAGCAGGCCTCTCAGTTCGGTCACTGACTGCACTATTCCCACAACTCACTTTCTACGCACCCTCCCACTGCACCGTGTATGCTCTGTCTGTGTGTGTCACAGTAAATTCAGGTCACTTGGTTGCTCTAGCCCCCGAGCGCAGGTGTGGTCTCCCCGTATGCCCCCGGTATGGTGAGGAGAAGAGCTCTGCCCAGCGTCCGCACACAGTGCTCAGGTGGTGGATCGGTATGGCTTCAGCAGCACAGCCAGCACTTAATTGCACGACAGTGTACAGCCCGAATGAAAAGTGCTTTTAAATGTCTGTGATGCTGTCTGCACGTATCTATAACAGGGTGATGGGAGAGGGAATGCGGCCTCCAACGACGTGCGCAGTGCTCGTAGTAATTAGCCCTGTGCAATGCAGTCTCCGCCACAGCATTCGTGTTCGCACGCACCTGTTGCCTGCCTTACAAGCATGAGTAGTGTCTCTCGTTCCAGCTTCTGCTATTAGCCGATCCTCCAGTGCCGGCCTGCTCACGGCCTGTCAGCTGCCGCAAAGCCGGCCTCTCGCGTGTCAGTGCAGCCCGGCCGCTACAGCCCTCCGCCGCATCGCCAAACTCGAGGCACGCTCAGACCCCGGCCCCGACCGGGTCTGGGGTGGTGAGACAGCTGCTCGCCGTCTCACCGCCGATGCTCGCCAGCGACTTTGTCAGGGGGGTTGCGGGGGGCCTCCCAGTCCTGTTTCACCTTGCTACGGGATGTAGGTTGCTCGGCGGCCAGTATTACCGGAGTCTATTTTACATGCGGTGCCTCCGCGTTGCCTCACAAGTCCATCGATACAGGAGGGGAGCACCCTCGATGCGATCCCACCTGAGGATGTATCGGCTGGCACGATATTACATCCTGC
Organism: Lissotriton helveticus; assembly: GCF_964261635.1. Classification (NCBI taxonomy): domain Eukaryota; kingdom Metazoa; phylum Chordata; class Amphibia; order Caudata; family Salamandridae; genus Lissotriton; species Lissotriton helveticus. The sequence goes on from NC_136061.1 coordinate 2,096,976,505, forward strand.
AGCCTCTGTAATGCGACCCCCCAGCCTCTGCTGTTAGCAGCAGATGGCAGCCCCCCGGTTTACACCCCACTTTGGGCAGAAAACGGGCGGGAAAACTTAGATGGGCTAGGACATGTGCCCACCTCTGCCAACTCCACCCCTCAGGTGGAAAAGGCGAAGTTAAGCACATTTTTCAGTCTCTCCATCTTGAAGATGGGGGGCGGGGGGAGTCCTCTATTCAGGGCTAGGTCTATGCCCCCTTCCACAGGAGGGTGGCATAATATCTGATGTAGTCACCCTTGGTAATGTGCCCATTCGCTCTACCTGCGACTCCCCTAAATTTAGTATTTCGGTGGCTCCCCCTGGACTTAGAAACTAGTTACCTACAATCTAAGAAGGACTAAGAAGACACCGTGCAGCGAAGCCTGAAGACGACAGACTTGGCCCCGGCCCTACCGGCCTGTATCTAGCTTCCAAGTCCCTGCATGAAGACTCCTGTCCTTCAGCCAGTGGTTCTGTCCCCAAGAAACCAACACAAAGGGATCCGGTGGCCTGCTAATCCAAGAGTCCTGCCCACTCTGTACCAAACGCCTCTGGCCCGTGTCTAGGTGGCCCACTGACCCAGAACAGGTTCCCTAACAATCCTTACCTCAAGGCCAGCGTTGGCTGACCCCACCTGGACGACACCTGCAGCCTGAATCCAGAGGCTCTCCTGGACCCCGACTGGCTCCATTAACAAGACTTGGACATCTGAAGGCATCCCTACACTAGAGTCCTCTGGGTTTTGGTGAGCTGAAGGTCTTTGCCCCTATGACCCCCTACATCTCTACTTAACTCTGCTGTCTTCGGTCTCCATCCTCCAATCTCTGATGCGACTGCTACAGCCTATTGGTTGAAAGCGGAATCTCCATTGAAAATCATTGGACACCTGATGCGGAAATTGCACCCTGCACATAGCTGTATGTTTATTGTTGCCTTGTGGCCCCATCTGTGCCTACTCTTAACTTCCAAAGCTTGGCCCCTGCAACCGATCTATTTACCTGCAAGCATTATGGCTTTGAGCAACCCCTAGCTCCAATGAAACTCATTTTGCCGAACTCCGATTTTGAACTCTGTACCCGTCCTCCCCTGTGCCTCTGGTGTTGCAGTTTTGGTACTCACCTGACCCTTTGCCCTTGCTGTCCTTTGGTTCTGAAGACTGGAACTGTAAGTTGCGTACCTGCTTAACCGCATTTTTTATTTCCTCCATAGGATAACATTTAACTTTTCAGAAATTGCACTTTGTCGACTCTTTAAAATGAAAAGTATTTTTAATTGAAAACATACTTACCTAATTGCCAAGATCTTGGTCTTAAAGTACCATCAAAGCTTATTTTTCTAACAATTGGTGCTGACCTCCTTTTTGAGACGTGTCCATTATTGAACAATGTTGTGCAATAAATATTTTGCACTTCTGTTAGGCCTAAGGCTGCTTGCCCACACTACCACTAATGGAGCACTTTGGGTTTTACATTGAGCTATGTACACTTTTGGGGAACCTCTAGACTGGTATAACCACCCTGCGGCATATCATATAAAGAGCCAGCTTCGTACAGTGTCCAACAAATTACAGACCAATTTCGAACTGGTTTTATAAACTTTTTTTCCCAAAGTACATGTGGTCCCAATGAGGACTGCTCCTATTCAGAGAAAGTCCAAAGGGGTTGAGCAAATTCACAAATACTTTAAAAGAAGTTTAGAGAAACTGAAATTAATCCCTAATGAATGGAGCCAGTGGAAAAAAAGGAAGCTACAGATATGACCAAAAGGGAATAAATGAAGAAGAAAAGCAAGTTATTGATAAGATGTAGTAGAGTTATTGAGCGGCTAGGAAATGTCAGAACTGCCGTATTTCATGGTTGTCTTGGTGGCATAAAATGTCAATGAAAGACAAATTATCTGTCATAGAGCTTGAAATGGCAGGTGCAGGTAACAGAAGCAAGTTCAGAAAGAAGTGGAGGGACCCATGATTAGTACTAGATAGAACGGATGCCACCTGTGGAAGGGTGGTAGGTGAAAATTAGCTAGATGAGTGAAGAACAAGCCTGAAGGCGGTGTAATGGAAAAGCAAGGAAACTCTTGGTTGGGGTATTTCTAGTTGAGTAAAACTGTAGTGTGAGGTTAGCTTCCTTTCTTTTTTTATTAGTGTCCAATTCTTTATTACGCATGTGAAAGATTGTTGGTTTTCTTTGTGATCTTAGTCACAACTCATGATTTTCTGTTTTCCCACTTTGAACTTTAAGGGACTTTTGGATCTGATGATTGCAGAAGAAGAGTCCCTAAAAGAGCGCCTTATCAAAAGCATTGATGTATGTCGTAGAGAGCTGGACGTGCTGTGCCGTGAACTCGTGCTGCCATCATTTGAAGTAAGCTCTAAAAGAAACCTGTCAGGCTACTAGATTTTACTCCTTTGATCATTGTTGCTTGGCGCCTTGTTGACTTGTCATGTAAATGTTCTTTGGTTTTGCCATTTATATTGCAATGACTCTGAATGAGTGTTTGTCGGCGTACTCACTAACACATAGTTATCTCAAACGGATCAGTGCATAATGGAAACTTGAATACATACCTTTTAGGTCTTGCATACAGACAATTTACCTATTTATTGTCGAAGCCAATCTCTATCTCTGTTCCCTGCTCCTTATTGTTTTTCTTGCCTATTCTTGTGTTTGTCCCACCCCTGGAGTATTCCTTCTTTACTTAATTTATGGCTGGATGACTTGTATCCTTTCTTTGCTGAAAAGGGCTATTTTTTCCCCCCACTTTTTGCTACATCCGCCCAATTCCCTCACTCCCACCCCTCCATGTTTTCCAGTTGCCCCCCCTCTTGTTCCCTTTCCACCCTTGCCGTAATATTTTCTTTCAATCCCTTGTACGAGAGAATGACAGCTGCACACTGCTTCCAGGCTGCTAGGTTCCCAATTGGAATTGCTGACCATTGCTCTCAGTCCCTCTCCTTGTTTTTTTTTTTTTGTTTATTGTAATTCCTGTGCTCTGCTTCCTAGCAGTTTGCTTCTCTGATCTTGAATTTACCATTTTATAATTACTTTAAATCATCTAGGATTGGTATATTAAAATGCTGATGGTGTCATGTGTGGATATTACGAATGGGCATTTTAGGGTAACTTTTCTTCTAGCTAAATAGCTTGTCCAGATGGCTGACCTTGCATGGCTGCATGTGTTTTTGGGAGAGTTTTATGAAGCGCGAACTAGACTCCAAGGTATCAGAGTGCTTTACATGAGCACCAGTTTCGTAAAAGAAGGCACATTCATTTTTAGGTCTCGGCCTAGCGTGCACTGCGCAGCAGTGTCGCGCAGCTGAGATTTTTATGTTTACAAGTATGGGGGCTTCAACCCGCCCCTCTTCTCCATTGGCTGGCTTCCTAAACGGAAGCCAGCCATTGGAGGAGAGGGGCGTCACTCCGTTAGAGCCCCGTTTTTTTTTTCGGGGGCGTGTTTGTTGCAGTTTTAACTCCGTGACGTCATCTGTCACTCAACAGCAAAAACCACGCCCACGAATGCGAAAATGGTGGCTCTTTTCTGACTTCATTTCTGCCCGACTGCCGCCGGAAGAAGTAGAGAAGCTGCCGAGTCCTCCGGTGAGTGCTCGCTTTTTTTGCCTCTTCCCTGATTGGCCTGTGTTCTTGCCTCTGTCTCCTCGCTGTGCCTCTGCCCTCTCGCTGTGCCTCTGCCCTCTCGCTGTGCGTCTGCCCTCTCGCTGTGCGTCTGCCCTCTCGCTGTGCGTCTGCCCTCTCGCTGTGCATCTGCCCCTGCACCCCCTCGTTGGTTGTGCTTCTTCCCCTGCCCCCTCCCTTGTTGGTTGTGCTTCTTCCCCTGCCCCCTCCCTTGTTGGTTGTGCTTCTTCCCCTGCCCCCTCCCTTGTTGGTTGTGCTTCTTCCCCTGCCCCCTCCCTTGTTGGTTGTGCTTCTTCCCCTGCCCCCTCCCTTGTTGGTTGTGCTTCTTCCCCTGCCCCCTCCCTTGTTGGTTGTGCTTCTTCCCCTGCCCCCTCCCTTGTTGGTTGTGCTTATTCCCCTGCCCCCTCCCTCGTTGGTTGTGCGTCTTCCCCTGCCCCCTCCCTCGTTGGTTGTGCGTCTTCCCCTGCCCCCTCCCTCGTTGGTTGTGCGTCTTCCCCTGCCCCCTCCCTTGTTGGTTGTGCGTCTTCCCCTGCCCCCTCCCTCGTTGGTTGTGCGTCTTGCCCTGCCCCCTCCCTCGTTGGTTGTGCTTCCTCCCCTGCCCCCCCCCCCCCACCTCCCCTGGTTGTGCTTCTTCCCCTGCAGCCCCCACCCCCCCGGTTTTGCTTCTTCCCCTGCAGCCCCCACCCCTCCCCCGGTTGTGCTTCTTCCCCTGCCCCCTCGTTGCTTGTGCTTCTTCTCCTGCCCCCCCTCGTTGCTTGTGCTTCTTCTCCTGCCCCCCCTCGTTGCTTGTGCTCCTTCTCCTGCCCCCCCTCGTTGCTTGTGCTCCTTCTCCTGCCCCCCACCGTTGCTTGTGCTTCTTCTCCTGCCCCCCCTCGTTGCTTGTGCTTGCTCTCCTGCCCTGCTATTGGCATTGTAAATGACACTGCCATTTATTTATGTTTTAAAAACAAAAACATTAATAAAAATGTCGTGAGCAATGCCAATAGCTCTAACTTTAAGAATGCAGAGACCATTGCATTGTAAATGCTTGGTTCGAGGCATGTGGGCTGCTGAATTCATATCTATAGCCTAGATCGCCGCCTAGTGTTGGGTCCGGATGATTGCACATTGTTGTCCTGGAAGAGTCTTCGAAGTATCACGAGATAGGTGGCTCCTCCCCTGGACTACAGTGCGCATGGGCATCGACTCCATCCCCTGATTGTTTTTTTTCCGCCATTGGGTTCGGATGTGATTTCGACAACTCCTGTTCGGAATCGTTATAGGCTTTTCTTAAGGCCAAAACGCCTTCTCTGAACCGTCGTTATTGTTTGCGTTCGGTCCCGGCTGTACTCCAACTTGTCGAGTTGGATTTCCAGGGAGTAGAGTGACTCTTAGGTGATCGAGGCCCAGTCAACGCAGCAAGACCCTCGACGAGACGACATGGAACGGAGCCCGTTCCAGAAGTGTCCCGTGTGTGGTTCGAAGTACCCACACATTGACGTCCATCCTGTGTGCAACAAGTGCCTGTCGCCGGACCACAACGAGGCCGACTGTATGGCCTGTTCCAGATTTCGATCGAAGAAAACGATCAAGATGCGGCGCGTGGCGCGCCTCGAGGCCCAGCGATCGGCTCCAGCACCGGTGGACATATTCGACGACTCGGAAGCAGACGACCAACTGCAGATTTCACCTCCGGCGGTGGACGTCGAGTCCGACTACGAAGCGGACGTCGAAGGCCAAGACCTGGAGGAAGTCGTCGTGGAGGTAGGGGACGATGACGGAGCATATGGGGCCCTGGAAGATAGCTCGGAGGATGAGCTATGCCCCGTTCGTACTCTTACCAAGGCTCAGGTCGCGGGATCGCCACACGGCCTTACCCAAGATCTTACACCTAAATCCACGTCCCCGCCTTCCGGCCCGGCCACGGACACCTCAGCGGAGCCGCCATTACCAAAATCGAAACCGAAACTGAAACCATCGGTGTCGACAAAAACAAAGATGGCCGAGGCGCCATCGAAAACTAAACCGTCTGCTCCAACATAGACGCCGTCGTCGTCTGAGGCCTCGAAGCCGAAGAAGGCTGTCGACCAGGCGAAGGTGTCAAAGGTGGTCAAGGAGCCGAGCTCGAAGAAGGCCGTCGAGTCGGTGTCAAGCACGGCGGGTGTGCCCAAAAAGGCTGTCGAGCCTACATCTGGCGAGTCTGTCAAGCCGAAAAGCAAAGGGCCCGTTGAGACGAAGTCACCCAAGGGCGCCGAGCCAAAGTCTGGGATCACGACGCGAAGAGTCAAGGCTGCCGTCCCGAAGCAGTCGACGTCGACAACTGCGGCTGTGGACGGAGATCGAAGCGCACCGGTCACGGATCCTCCTGCGCCTCAGACGGACAAACAGTCGTCGACGCTCAGGTCTTCCTCTGGGGGCGGCCCAAGGTCGTCGGCCGGGTCGACGAAACCGTCCGCTTCCTTCACGAAGCAGGTCTCGGACTCCCTCAAGCGGATTAGGGAGAAGGCTTCAGCATCGGAACCGAAAACGCCTTCCGCACCAAAGCCGTCTGACCCGCCGAAGAAGACTTCCATGCCGATCCTCTACACGTTACCGCCTAAGGTGGCACCGAAGGCCTTCACACCACGGTCGGTGCCCAAAGACTCAAAAGGGTCGAAGCCAACTCGCCCAGGTGGGAGTTTGAGTCATCGACAACCTTCATTGGAAGAAAGGTTGGAGCATTTCATCGATGCCGACACCGGGAAGCTCACGCTTTACAAGAGGAAAATAACATCACAGCCTCTGCAGTCATTTACAATTCCTCTAAAGTGCAAAAAGCCTGCGCCAGACACACCAGTACTGGTTGAACAGATTCTTCCACAGCCTGGGAGGAGTGCAACACCTTCACCCACTTACTCTGATGGAGGTGAAGGGGAGCAGGATGAGGAGTACAACTTTCCTGCGCACACAGAGCCTGATGAGCAACAGAACTCATGGATGGACACAGGTGATCAGGACCAGCAAACAGTCCATGACCCTCAGATTTATAACGTTAAGACGTCTCCCACTGAAGAATCTGCGGCGTTTAATGCCTTAATTGAAAGGGCAGCTACAAACCATAAAGTGGAGATGCATGCTGACCCTGTGGAGGTTGACTTCCTTTTTGACACTTTCTCCACTGCTGAAAAACTGTCAAGACTCTTCCGATGCTCAAAGGGGTCCTTAAGCATGCAGCAGACATTTTCAAGGAACCCACAAGATCAAGGGTTGTCAACCCTAGGATAGAGAAAAAATAGACCGGCACCTGGCGACCCAACCTACATTAGGGGCCAGTTGCCTCTGGACTCTTTGGTGGTCTCTAATGCCCGCAAGAGGGCAAACTCCCAAACCACGGGTGAAGCTCCTCCCCCAGACAAAGAGTCAAAAGTGCTGGAGGCATCGGGGAAGAGTAGCAGCTCAAGCGGCCAACATCTGGCGCATCTCAAACACGCAGGCACTGTTGGCCAGATACGATAGGGCACACTATGACACCCTAGAGCAGCTGTTGCAACACCTTCCAGAACAGTTTAAAGAGGGAGCTGAAATGCTTATCCAGGAGGGAAAGCTCATCTCCAACGCTGCTATAAAGTGTGCGCTGGACGTTGCGGACACGGCAGCGAGAGCAATCAATACTAGTGTGATGTTGAGGCGTCAGGCATGGCTCCGCATCTCAGGGTTCAAGCCAGAAATACAGACTACTATCCTCAACCAGCTGGTTAACCCAGACAGGTTATTTGGTCCAGAGGTGGACACCACCCTGGAAATAATCATGAAAGATACTGAGACTGCCAAATCCATGGGTGCTCTCCATTCACAGCAATTTAGAGGGAACACTTTTCGTCGCTCAGGCAGTCGAGGTGTTAACAGAGGACACATGTCGCAGCAGACGCCATTCAATAAAGGTGGTGCACAATCCTCGTACACCAAGCAGGGCAGAGGTGGATATAGAGGAAACAGTGCCAAGGGTAGAGGCAGAGGCAACAACAGTTCCCGTTCCTCTGCCACAAACAAACAGTGACTCCCTGTCACTGCCCCCCCGACCATCCAACACCTGTCGGGGGGAGACTCCAACAGTTCCTGCCAGTCTGGAAGTCCATCACCACAGACAGGTGGGTCAGGAAACTTATCCGGTTCGGCTATTGTTTGGAGCTCACATCCACTCCACCAAACATACCCCCAAGACAACGTCCTATGTCAGCAGAGCACTTGCACTTATTGCAGCAAGAGGTTCTTGTGATGCTGCAAAAAGGCGCAATCTAGCTCGTGCCAGTAGAGGAAGAAGGCACAGGGGTTTATTCCCTGTACTTCTTAATCCCAAAGAAGGACGGCTCACTCAGACCGATTCTGGACCTACGCCCCCTGAACCAGTACATTCTTTCAGAACACTTCCACATGTTGACACTGCAGCAGGTTCTTCCATTGTTAAACCAGGGAGACTTCCTCGCAACCTTGGACCTCAAGGATGCTTATTTTCACATACCACTCCATCCATCCCACAGGAAATACCTCAGGTTCACCATCCAAAACCGGCATTACCAGTTCAAGGTCCTACCTTTCGGGGTGACCACTGCCCCCAGAGTGTTCACAAAATGTGGAAGTGGGCCATTCAGAGGAACATCTTCCTCATGGCGGAACACCTCCCGGGCAAGGACAATCAGATGGCGGATCTGCTCAGCAGGTTCAGCCACCAGATGCACGAGTGGGAGTTACATTCATGGGTACTCCGCCCGTACTTCCAGCAGTGGGGTCATCCAGAGATGGACCTGTTTGCCACAAGGGAAAACGCCAAAGCTTTGCCGCCAGGTTCCCTCATCCACAGTCGCAGGGCAATGCGATGTGGATGAACTGGTCAGGCAGATTTGCGTACGCTTTTCCCCCAGCACCTCTCATTCCGCTGGTGGCAAGAAAGCTAAAGCAACACTCGATGACGCTCATCCTGGTTGCTCCAACGTGGGCACGCCAACCATGGTACACCACGTTTCTAGAACTCTCCGTGGTACCGCATCAAAGACTGCACCTCACACCAAGGCTCTTGACGCAGAACCATGGCGACATTCAGCATCCAGATCCGCAGCAGCTCAATCTGGCGATCTGGCTCCTGAGGTCTTAGAGTTTGGCTACCTTAATTTGCCTCCTGAATGCATGGACATCATCCGGGAGGCAAGAAAGCCAACTACCAGAGCTTGCTATGCGTCAAAATGGACGCGGTTTGTCATTTACTGTACAGAACACAATATCAACCCGCTAGATGCATCCATTCCTAATATCATCTGCTATTTGTTACATCTTTACAAATGCAATCTAGCATATGCTTCCATTCGGATAACCTTATCCGCCATAGCGGCTCATCTCCAGAACAGGCAGCATCTCTCTGTTTTCAGGGTGCCTGCCATTAAAGCATTCCTAGAAGGGCTGAAGCGGGTCATCCCTCCCAGGACCCCACCGGCTCCTGTGTGGAACCTCAATGTGGTCCTCCCCAGATTGATGGTTCCCCCGTTTGAGCCTCTACATTCATGTGAGATTCAGTTCTTGACATGGAAAGTGGCTTTCCTCATTGCCATCACGTCTCTGAGACGTGTTAGTGAGCTACAGGCGCTCACAATACAAGAGCCATTTATACAGATTCATTCAAACAGGGTGGTGCTGCGCACTAACCCCAAGTTTCTTCCTAAGGTGGTGTCGCAGTTTCATGTCAATCAAACCATAGAACTGCCCGCGTTCTTTCCAAACCCTGAAACTGTGGCAGAAAGAATGCTCCACACGCTTGATGTCAAAAGGGCGTTAATGTACTACATTGACAGAACCAAACATTTTAGAAAGACTAAACAACTCTTTGTTGCCTTCTCAGCCCAGCACAAAGGCAACCCCATTTCCAAAGCAGGAATTGCCAGGTGGATCGTTAAATGTATTCAGATTTGCTATCAGAAAGCCAAGCACACTCTAACGGTCCCCCCCCAGAGCACACTCCACACGCAAGTTGGGGGCCTCCATGGCATTCCTAGGTAATATTCCTTTGGAAGACATTTGTAGAGCAGCCACATGGTCTACACCACATACTTTTACCAAACATTACTGTGTAGATGTGCATTCCAAACAGCAGGCAGCTGTAGGACGGCTGTTCTTAAAACACTTTTTCAGACTTCTGCAGCTGGCACGGGCGGCCGCCGTTAATGGGGGGACTGCTATGGATTCTATGCTATAGATATGAATTCAGCAGCCCACATGCCTCTAACTGAATATGCTACTTACCAGTATGCATCTGTTCTTGGCATGTAGGGCTGCTGACATTCATATCGCCCGCCCTCCTCCCCGGCGCCCGTAGCGGCTGCAGACTTTTCTTGCATTCAATATTGAGCATGGCCATCGCTTACACTATTACACTCCATCTTTGCCACAATGGCTAAAAACAATCTGGGGATGGAGTCGATGCCCATGCGCATTGTTGTTGTTATTGTTATTGTTATTGTTATTGTTATTGTTATTGTTATTGTTATTGTTGTTTTGTATAGCGCCAATTCACCTGCAGGTCTCAGGGCGCTTTGACCGCAAAACACAACAACCGAGTCAGCCGGAAAGGAGCGAAGGAACTGGGTAAGGCTAAGCTGGGCTAAGCGTTGCTCTGAATAAAATAGTTTTTAGGGTTTTCCTGAAACGGAGTAAATTGCCATCCTTGCGGAGGGCCTCAGGCAAATCGTTCCAGAGCTTGGGTAGTAGGACGGAGAAAGATCTCCCGCCCTTAGGGGCCAGTCTGAATCGGGGACATACCAGTAATTGGGCGTCGGAGGATCTGAGACTTCTTTCCGGTCTGTACATCTCTAGCCGTTCCTTAATATACGCCGGGGCTTTTCCATAAATGGATTTGTGAGCTATACAGAGGCTTTTGAAGACAGACCTTTGCCCAACTGGCAGCCAATGAAGGTTACGTAATAACGGGGAGGCATGTGCTCTTCTTGGGAGTTTGAAGACGAGTCTAGCCGCGTCATTTAAGACCACCTGCAATCTGTTGATTAAAGTTTTAGGTAGGCCCAGGTAGAGCGCATGTCCGTAATCAAGCCTCGATAGTATGGTAGCAGAGACTACCGTACGAAGCATTGACTGGGAGAGGGGTGGAACTAATTTGCGCAGCAGTCTTATGAGACCGGTGCAGGTTCCAACCACAGTGGAGACCTGGCTGACCATTGAAAGGGCGCTGTCTATCTTAATGCCTAGACTTTTGACCGCGTCAGCTGGCTTAGGGGTCGGGCCCAATTCCTGAGGCCAGTACAGGTCACTCCAAGGCGAGCAATTTGAAGAAACTATCAGCACCTCAGTTTTTTCGGGGTTTATTTTTAGGAGGTTCGTAGACATCCAGTGGACTGTGTATCTAAGCACCTCCTGTGCGTGTAGCTGGGCCTGTGTAGTGTTGTCTATGCTCAACAACAGCTGTGTGTCGTCGGCGTAGTTAAACACACGGCAGCCCATCTCAGCTAGTGTGTTTATCAGAGGTTGGAGATATAGGTTGAACAGGAGTGGGGACAATGCTGAGCCCTGGGGGACTCCACATGTCATGTCTCCCACTCCTGATATCCTATCTCCCAGCTGAATCCTCTGTGTTCTCCCGGTTAGGAAAGATTCCAACCATCGGTAAGCTGAGTCTCGAACCCCAAAACCGGACAACCTGTCGAGAAGTAGGGTATGGCTGACAGTATCGAACGCCGCTGAAAGATCTAATAATATCAGGGCGCTCGGTTTTTTCCTGTCAGCTATCCCTCTGAGCTCGTCTAGCACCGAGAGCATGACTAGCTCGGTGCTATGATGTGCACGGAAACCTGCCTGCATCTCATGGAGAAGATGGTTAGATTCCAAGAATGATGCCAGGGATTTCAGCACATGTTGCTTAAGCACTGTAGTCCAGGGGAGGAGCCACCTATCTCGTGATACTTCGAAGACTCTTCCAGGACAACAATGTGCAATCATCCGGACCCAACACTAGGCGGCGATCTATGCTATAGATATGAATGTCAGCAGCCCTACATGCCAAGAACAGATGCATACTGGTAAGTAGCATATTCATTTTTGTTGGGCACGGGGACTAAGTGATTTGCCCAGAATCACAGGATGTTGAGTCCCTGCCGACTCTCAAACCCATGTGTTGTGACATAACCAAAGGCTATCTTGAAATCATTTTATGTACTCTTATCCACCTTCTTATTGTAAAAGTGGAGTAAGTAAAAATTTAAAAAGCCCTTTTAACGTTAATTTCTGTTTTCTAGACAGATGATGATCAAACTATCCTTCAACTGGAAAAAGACTTGCGCACCAGGGTAGAAGTCCTGTTAAAACAGAAGAAGGAGAGACAGACTGAGCTGACCACCCTGAGGCAAAGAGATGAAGATTTGTGTAATATTTTGTGTACACCACTTTATTTCATTGATGATCAAGCTGTCCCTAGTTTGGATGATCTAGACCAATATAGACGCCACTTAGCAACAATGGCTGAAGAGAAGGTACTTTTCTTTTTCTTTGTCCTTGCCTTAGAAACTGTATGTCCAGTTTTATTAATCTTCTGCATCTTCTGTTTTTAGGTTTGTCCTGCAGTGGCAAATACTGTAGTCTATATTTTGTTTCTTTTTTTTTTGTCAGCCTCTTTCAGCATTTGGCATCTTTTGCTGTGGAGCCTTCAGCCATTGCTTTGACGTAATGTGAATACATTCTTGCATCAGCCCACAAGAGAATTTTTGATTCGCTGTTTTTCTATTGACTGTTTGGGTGTGTCCTCCTGACTCCATTGAATGCTTAAAGCACTCTTTTATTGTCAGAAATCAGTCCGCAAGTGGCTTGTTCGCACTGAGGAGTGAGTGCAAGCAATAATCTCTTAACATGGGATGCTACAATCCAACCGGGCCATGACACGTTAAATGTATAACCTTCTACATGGATTGTATGCAGAAAATCTTTTATTTTTTTTACTCTGCCCCAGGCTTTCAATCTTTACTCATGGTTCAAAATGCAAGCCACTAGTGCTGCAAGGCAAACAAGCATTTGCAAAGCCAGTCGTTTTGACATTTTCACCTTATGCTAGCCCATTCTACACAGCATGCAAACATCAAATCTGTTCACTTTGATTTAGTTATTATGTCTAGCCATAGACACCATACGCTATTTGGCAGGAGTCCTGTTAGTACAATATTTCATTGGCATTACAAAAGCCCTTTTTAGCTATTGGCTTGTTTGTGTGAGTCCCCCTTTATGCATGGGCTTTCTGGGCTGTCCATCACATTTTGCAGCAGTCTGTTTTCTGCAGTACACTTGGTCTTGTATTGATGTATTTCTTTTGTTGGTAATAGCATTGTTTTTCTGCATTTGAAAGGTTATTTGGCTGCGTGAATCTTTTCAAGATTCACATGCTTTGCCTTATCCCACCATCTAATAGTTAGGTCCATTTATTTTTTCCTTTCACAGGCGTTGACCATGTGGTGTCCTGTCCATCTCCTATCACGTCGAACTGATGTCCCCTTGCATGGTCCTCTTCAGATCGTTTCTTTTTTGATCCGTTGAGTCTAGATGTAAGATCTATAGCGCGTGATCCGCGACTGTAGGGTTATGAAGGAGAGTGACAAGATACATGGGGCCTGGTAGAAGGCGCACATCTAGACAGAGCAGACAATACAAAGAATCACAGAAAATGGGTTTTTGGCACAGGGTTTTTCATTGAACCTGGGTTGCAATGGATCAAATACTCTTTAGGTTTTTCCCCAAGTACCACCATATGCTATCACAGAAAGACAAGAACAGGATAAGCATACTGTGCCTGCCAAAGTACAAGAAGTCAAAAGGCGGCAAGCTTGCAGGGGAACTCGAGCCGTGGGAGTCTGGTGCAGAGTGGTGCAAAATCGCTAAACAGCATGTATCTGGATTATGTGGGTGAGTCTGTTTCCCGTGCGCGCCGGATTTGCTCAACAGCCGGAGCTGGGCGGTCGTGATCCGTCTTGGCTCCCGGCTCCAGCGCTGCTCGGGAGATTAATTTGGCGGGTTCCCAGTGTCCCGGGGGCTATTTCCATCACGCCTCGGAAGCGGAAGGTGCGGCGCTCAGCTGGAGAGCGCTTAGATGCTTCTGGAGATGCAGGATCGTCCCTGGCGCGACCTCGGGGGAATCTCGTGTTTGTGAGGCAAAATGGCGGCTGCCGGGCAGCTTTGTTCACCGGATCGTGTCGTGCCAGCGGAGGTTGCCACCTGAAGACCTTGGCCTCCCATGTTACACCAGCACTAGAGGTGAGCCGGACCCCACCGCAACTAACGAGGCGCCCTCGCTGCTCTCCTCAGAGAAGCGCTCCAGTCTGCTCTGCCCCGGGGCTTGCCTGACCCCAAATTGGTGGCGCCTTAGGGACATCGGTGCCAATGACTCCCCGGACAGACTTTCAAGCTCGCGATCGGCTGCTGCCTAAGCATAGCCTGAAGAGCTCTCCTCCTGATCCCTCCTCCTGTGCCCATCCAGCGTCTGCGTTGCTGAGGCTCCTCCAGTTGGCCCCAGATGATGTGGGTCGGCTTTGTGGCGTGTTCTCCCTTCCTCCCGGGACTGCCTCCCGTTCTGCGAACAGCTGTTTCTGATAGATGCATCTGCCGTGTGGATTCCTCACCTTGTGAATATCCCCCTTGCGTCGTCAACATTCGGAAATTCTTTTCGTAGCTTCGCGCCGACGTGGACTCGGACATCATAGTGGCACGGCATCGCATGCGACTCCGCTGACGTCACAGACGCCTATAATAGACCCACGCCGGCGTGATGACATCAGTTCCCTTTTTTCCGCGTCGTCGACGCCAACGGTTTTCTAGGGATCATCCGTAGCTTTCACTGTAACTTTGTTACTTTCCATTGTTATTGTTCCTTTATCTCCTCTTTCATCATGTCTTCGAAGACGGGTTTCAAGGCCTGTGGGGAATGCGGCAAGACTATCTCCATTACGGATCCACATGAATGCTGTTTGTGGTGTCTTAGCTCCGACCACGACGTCTAAGACTGCCGATCCTGTAAGAAGATGACTCCTAAGGCCCTCCGGGAGAGAGAAGCTAAGCTTATTGTCGCAAAGCTTAAAGGAAGTAAGGAGAAGAAGAAGTCGAAATCGCGGACTCGAGGTCAAGATCTCACTCGCGGTCGCGTTCGGATTAGTCATCGGCTCATGCTTCGAGGTCTTCGAAAAAGAAGCATAGAAAAAGATCTCATGAATCCCGACATCGTTCAAAGAAAGATTCGGGTTCTAAGCCGAAGTCGCAAGTGAAGCTGGTCGAGAAAGAAGTGGTGTTTTTGGCTTTGGAAGAACAGGACGCCGGAGGTGAGGCGTCGCATGCGAATTCGCCTGGTTCGCCGAAGCAGACAGCAAATCCATCTCCGGTTCCATCCCATTCTCCGGATCGGGAGGATTAAGGTGAGAAGGTGATGATTGGAGAGGGAGAGGCTCCGTTACCCGAAGGTCTGTCTACTCCGGTACACCAGCCTGAAGAGGTCGACGTTCACGCCCTCAAGAGCCGTCTGGGGGTTCGTACTCAACCTTCCCGGCTCCAGGTCAGGATCCGACGCATTTTTTAAATGCGATGTATGGTATATACTCCAGGGCTATGTACCCCCTCTGGGGTGCCTGTTGGTCCCACGTGTCCGATGGCATTTGGTCTGGGTGTCTCTCAAACCTATGCCCCTGCGCCCTTTAAGCCATTTATGCCGGCTCCGGCGCCGCATTGGTATCGTCCGACACCGGCGAGGTCTTCGACTCCGAAGCCATCGACGCCGAAGTGGACGACACCGAATCCTTCGCCGGTTCAGTCATCTCTGATGCTGAATCCCGAACGTTGTCGTGGAAGTCTTCCTTGGCCGGCGTCGAGCTCGGCGCCGGCTCCGACTTCGGCGCCGGCTCCGACTTCGACGGAGTCGACAGTGGATCCGACGGCTTCGAAAGTGAAACAAAGGTCGAGGCGTGAAGCCCAGAGGCTTATGGAGGAAGAGAGTTATCGCGAGGAATATTTGGAGGAAGGTGAGCTTCAAGATCCTGATGACCCTTATGAGGATCTTTCGGTGGCCAGTGGTCTTGAACTGTCCCCTGAGTGGGATTTAGTTTTAGTATCGGACGAACCCTCTAAAGATGTGGCTCCTTACCACGTGGTAATTAAAAAAGCAGCAAGTTTATTGAACATTGCTTTACCTTCTGCTGAGTTCAAGTCAAATCTACTCACGGAGGTTCTTCACTCTCCCTCATCGATGATTGAACCACTGCTACCCTTTAATGATGCCCTTAGGGATCCTATTTTAGAGGTTTGGAAGAAACCGTTATCAGCTCCGGCTGTATCTAGAGCTGTTGCCAGAAGGTACAGGACTGCTACAGAAGACCCAGAATTTTCATCCACTCACCCTCTGCCTGAGAGTTTGGTGGTTCAAGCTGCCTGTTCCAAAGGGTCTGAAGGAGCTTTTCCTCAAGTTCCAGCTGAGAAGGAGTCGAGGAAGCAGGATCAGGCTGCTAAAAAGATTTTCTCCTCTGCTAGTATGGCACTAAAGTCCACCAATGCAACCTGCCTGATGGGTCGTTATGTTCACGCCCTTATGGATACTGTTAAAAAGTTGCTACCTAAATTACCTAAGGAGGATAGAAAAGACTTCCAAGAAGTTATATCTGATACTCAAGCTGCAGCAAGACAGGTGATTCAGAGTGGGTTAGACACAGCAGACTCTGTGGCAAGGATCATGGGCTCTTCTGTGGCTGCGAGGAGAGCTGCATGGTCGAAGTCTAGTGAATTTTCTTCAGATGTCCAATCTACATTGTTGGATCTTCCTTTCGATGGGTCTTGCTTATTTGGCAAGAAAGCAGACACTGCTTTAGAACGTTTTAAGGACAGCAGAGCGACAGCCAAGTCATTGGGCCTTCAGTCCAGGGGCACTTTTGGAAGGCGTACTAGGGGATTTAGCAGGTCTTCCTTTCGATTCTACAAATCTACGCAACAGCAGCCACATCAGCAGCAGAACACGCTGTACAGATCTTATAGGGGCAAGCAAAGAGGCCGTTCTCGAGGCCGTCAAGCCTCCTCTTCCTCTTCCTCTTCCCAACCCCCTGCCAACGCAGCAAAGCAGCCCTAGATCTGCCATTCCGGATCATGTGGTCCCAGTGGGGGGCCGGCTTACCCATTTCCTACGAGATTGGGAATTGATAACATCGGATCTTTGGGTTCTCAATCTCGTGGGGAATGGGTATGCTTTTCCCTTTCAGGAGTTTCCCCCAAATTACCCTCCTTGCCAGGGTTATTGTTCGGAGGACCACTTGCTTCTCCTGCAAGAAGAAGTCCTGGCACTGTTCAGAAAAGGTGCGATAGAGGTGGTTCCGGAGCAGGAAAGGGGGCTGGGGTGCTACTCCCGGTATTTCCCGATCCCCAAAAAGGATGGCAGGCTTCGGCCACTTCTGGATCTCAGGATCTTGAACCTTTATCTGAAACAGGAAAAGTTCAAGATGCTCACTCTTGCACAGGTTCTTCAAGCGCTGCTAGAAGAAGACTGGATGGTGTCGATCGACTTGCAGGATGCGTATTTTCATATTCCCATCTTGAAGTTGCACAGAGTATCTCCGTTTTACGGTTGGGTCGCAACACTACCAGTTTGCGGTCCTTCCGTTTGGTCTTACTACTGCGCCTCGAGTCTTCACCAAGGTGATGGCAGTGGTGGCTGCACATCTCAGGAGATCGGGGATACCTGTATTCCCGTATCTGGACGACTGGCTGATCAAAGCGGAGTCGCCGGAGAAGGTGCTCCATCATCTGCAAGAGACAACTCAGTTGTTGCACATGTTGGGGTTTTGGATAAATGTACCCAAGTCTCACCTGGTGCCCTCTCAGCGCACCCTGTTCATAGGTGCGGTACTGGACACTACTGTGTGTCGTGCATTCCCTCCACCTCAAAGGATTCACGACATACAGGAAATTATTCCTTTGTTCTACAATGGAGCGGTCGTTCCAGTCCTGAAGGTTCTTCGCCTGCTCGGTCTGATGGCTTCTTGTATTCTGTTGGTCAACCATGCACGCTGGCACATGAGGGCACTCCAGTGGTGCCTCCGCAGGCAGTGGTATCAGCACAACGGAGGTCTCAGGGAGTCAGTGAGGATCTCCAGAGAAGCTGCGGCGGATCTGTCTTGGTTGAGCGTGGAAGGCAACCTGTCGCAAGGAAAGCCTTTTCAACTTCCTCCATCGGTGGCCACAGCTATAACGGATGCATCCACTCTAGGGTGGGGTGCTCATCTGGGGGATCTGGAAGTCAAGGGTCTTTGGTCTCCAGAGGAAAGGTTGCTTCACATCAACCGTCTAGAGTTGAGGGCGATACGTCTGGCGCTCAAGGCCTTCCTCCATTCCCTTCGCGGTCAGTCGGTTCAGGTCCTGACGGACAACACGACCGCGATGTGGTACATCAACAAGCAGGGAGGAGTGGGGTCGCAGTGTCTCTGCAGAGAGTCTCTGCGTCTCTGGTCCTGGGTTCAGGACCATCAGATTTGTCTGATGGCAAATCATCTGGCCGGAGTTCAGAACGTTCGTGCAGACAGTCTCAGTCGGCAGTTCTCTGCCAACCACGAGTGGAGGCTTCACCCGGAGGTTGTTCACAAAATTTTTTAGATGTGTGGGACTCCTCGGGTGGACCTGTTCGCCGCTCGCGAGAATGCTCACTGCCTGTCATTCTGCAGTCTCCAGTATCCGATGCAAGGAGCCTTGGGGGACGCGTTTCAGTTGAGTTGGAACTCTCAACTCCTTTACGCGTTCCCTCCCATACCTTTGATTCCTCAGGTTCTGAGGAAAATTCGCCAAGACCGGGCCCAAGTTATATTGATCGCCCCGGATTGGCCAAGAAGGGTGTGGTACTCAGACCTTCTCCACCTCTACTCACCCGCCGCTCCGTCTCCCTCACAGGGCAGATCTCCTCTCCCAGATGGAGGGGCAGGTTCTACACCCTCACCTCCAGACCTTACACCTTCATGCCTGGAGATTGAACGGGGCAACCTGAATTCTTTTTCTCTCCCGCCTGACGTGGTGGATGTCATCTTGTCGGCCAGGCGTGACTCCACTAAGTCCATCTATTCTTATAGGTGGTCGAAATTTGTCACGTGGTGTGGGGAAAAATCTATTGACCCTTTGGGAGCCCATTTGTCTGATGTTCTCCAGTTTGCCCTTTCTCTGGCGCAACAGGGGCTTGCTGTTGCCACAGTGAATGGCTATCTTTCAGCGCTGTCGGCATTTCTCTGCTTGCCTGACCAGCCATCTCTTTTTAAATCTCCTGTGGTTTTAAGGTTTTTGAAGGGCCTCACGAATAAGTTCCCTCCTACTCCTTTTATTGTGCCTCCGTGGGACTTAAATCTTGTTTTGACCTTTCTGATGGGTGCTCCTTTTGAGCCTCTTCACAAATGTCCTATGAGTCTTGACTCTTAAGACTGTTTTCCTCGTTGCAATAACCTCGGCAAGGAGGGTAAGTGAGCTTCAAGCTCTTAGTTCCAAGCCCCCTTTTTTGTCCATTCATGCTGATCGAATGTTTCTTAGGACCAGGGCTGCTTTTCTGCCTAAGGTGGTGACTCTTTTCCACCTTGGCCAATCTGTTACCCTCCCTACCTTTTATCCTCCCCCCTTCCAAGGAGGTGAGATTACACCGTCTGGACCCCAAGAGGGCGGTGTCTTTTTACTTGGACAGAACTAAAGACTGTCGGTTGGATGACCAGCTCTTCATTGGTTTTGCTGGCTGCAAGAAAGGAAGAGCGGTCCATAAAAGAACTTTATCAAGATGGATAGTCCTCTGTATAAAGATCTGCTACTCTTTGGCCGGTAAGGAACCGCCAGAGGGTATAAGGGCTCATTCTACTAGAGCTAAGTCGTCAACCTCTGCATTGGCTAGAGGTGTTCCTGTAGAAGATATTTGTAGAGCGGCAACTTGGTCTTCGCTCCACACTTTCCGAGGTGAGGAGGGACGGTCACTTTGCACGCTCTGTCCTCCAGGATTTCCTGGTCTAGAAGACTGGACACCCTCCTCCGGGAGTGGGGACTGCTGTGGGACTCTATTCACAAGGTGAGGAATCCACACGGCAGATGTATCTATCAGAAGAACAAGTTACTTACCTACGGTAACGCTTTTTCTGGTAGATACAATATCTGCCTGTGGATTCCTCACTGACCCACCCGCCTCCCCGTTGTCTACTCTTCTATGCCAGAGTTTCTATTATGTATTTGTTTTATTGTCAAGGAGTTGTTTATTTCAAATGTATTATTGCATTTGCTTCACACTGTGTATGTTACCTTGATATTTGTACTGCGTATGTGTCTACTGTCATTGGTCCGTCCGTGTGCCTCAAAGGCACGGAAAAAAGGGCGGAACTGATGTCATCACGCCGGCGTGGGCCTATTATAGGCGTCGGTGGCGGAGTCGCGTGCGATGCCGTGCCTCTATGACGTCCGAGTCCACGTCGGCGCGAAGCTACGAAAAGAATTTCCGAATGTTGCTGACGCAAGGGGGATATTCACAAGGTGAGCAATCCACAGGCAGATATTGTATCTACCAGAAAAAGCGTTACCGAAGGTAAGTAACTTGTTCTTGGGCGCCTGTGGTCTTTCTTCCCTGACTCCTGGTATCCGGATCGAACTTCTCTGCCCCAGCTCCTCATGGACGATGAGGCTGTGACTTTGCCGCGGACTGCCTTTCTCCCCCCGGACTTGCTGGCTATGGCAGCCCTCTTCCTGGACTTTCGGACCTGGACCTCTGAGTTACCCGCCATTTTCTTTTTATGACTCTTCTTCTTCCTTTCTCCTCCGCCACTTTAGCGATCTCTGACTTCCCCCTCTGTCCTAACGACCTTTCTATTGTCTTTCCTGCTGCCTCTGACACACTCCTCGCTATCTTACTCGTTACTATCTGCTTCACTCTCTGGTTTGTCTCACTTTCCTGCCCTTCTCTGTCCCTCCCTTTGGTGCTGTGACTGCATCCTCCCTCCGACCCCACCTAATGGAACTCTGCTTTTCTGTATATAGAGATAACTCTAATCACTAGTATATGCAGTAGACCTTTGTACTCTCTACCATTCCTATGTGACTCTCATGGACTTCTTTACTTTTTCTTTTGTCCTGGCCGCCATTTTACTGCTGCTCTCTGCCGTTTTTCTCTGGACCCCGACCCGCCATCTTGTCCATTCCCTCGTCTTGTAACCTTCTCCCTCGTTTCCCCCTTGATGATCCTCAAATGTTTCTTCCCTTTTCTGTTTTGCCTTTTCTCCATACCCTTGTATCCCTCCCACCCTCCCTTGGGGCTGTGACTGCGTCCCCCCTCTGACCCCACTTAATGGAACGCTGCCTGAGAAAATCTACTATGTGTATATGTATATGTGTGTGTATATGTATATCTATATATATCTATATATCTATATATCTATATCTATATATATATATCTAATCACTAGTATATGCAGTAGACCTTTGTACTCTACCATTCCTATGTGACCCTTAGAGTATATCCATTTGTATCCCTTCCTTATGTATATAGAGAACTCTAATCACTAGTACCTGCAGTAGACCTGTATACTGTCTACCATTCCTATGTGACTCTTAGAGTATAGCCAGTCATATCCCTTCCCTATGTATATAGAGAACTCTAATCACTAGTATATGCAGTAGACCGTTGTGCTCTCTAACATTCCTATGTGACTTTTAGAGTATATCCATTTGTATCTCCTCCTTGTGTGACTTTACATGTACATTTGCAATTTTTTCTGTTTGTATCCTTTATGTAACGCATGTAATCCGAAGTCCTTATGTTTCTCAACTGGTTCTAATGTAAAGCGCTCGGACACCTTCGGGTAAAGTTCGCGCTATATAAAATCGCATAAATAAATAGTCTTTAAGATGGTGCAGGACAGGTCCTCTGGGCTCTGAGGGGCTTTTGGTCACACCGGGGTTCACGTGTAGGCAGGTCGGAGTTTGGGACAGGCCAATGGGTCCCTTCCTTGTGGCAAGTACCCCCCTATTATGCCACCCTCCAGTGGGAGGGGAGCATGAGCTTCTTCCTCATTGGCTGGGTCTGTCTCCTCATCTTCAAGATGGAGGGTACTGAGAGGTGAGCTTTTCCTCTCCTCCACCACCTGAGGGGTGGGGTTGGCAAGGGTGGGCGCACCTCTTCTAAGTTTTCCTGACGATTCTTCTCCCCAAAGTTGAGGCCAGAACCAGTGGGAGCCAGTTGCTGAGGGCAGCAAAAGGCAGCGGGCCTTTGAAGCTTCCTCTTAGTGGATCCAGCCCGTCCTGGGGGAGGAGGCATGACCCCTCTGCCCAGGATGGGCTTAGTTTCGGGACCCAAAAAGCAGAGGCTCTCTAGCCATGGGTCCAGAAACCTGTCTTATGGTGGCAGTGGCGTAACAAAACTTGAGGGGGCCCCCCCTGCGAAGTACATAGATGGCAACCCCCCCCTCCTACCCCCCCCGGCAGCTCGGCCCACCACCTACCACTTCGCACCACAGCCCAAAAATCTGATCTATTTTGATTTGAAACCTCCAACACTTAATGAAATGCTTCTATATTGTCTTGATTGTGGGGAAGTGTGGCTCACTGGTTAGAACCGGCAGACCCTGAAGCAGATATCGGCCCGGGACCAGGGTTCAATTTCCGACGCGGCTGGGTCTGGTTCAATGTCCGCGGACTCGATAATTCTCGCCGAGGTGCCTACGCTAACCATGGGTCCCACTCTGCAACTCTGGGCAATAGCTTACTTAATCTCCACAACGGCCCCATCAGCGCCGGGATGCCTGGCTTCACCTTGGAGGTGCTCAGGAGGGACCATCTCACAGGGAAAGCCAGGACGGGTTCCCCAGCGGTATATAGCGCCAGGACACTCCGAGATGGAGTAACAGTGCGCTTTACAAGTATACTTACTCTAAACTCACCCATCAAAGTTCTAATAAGAAAGTGGGAGAAACTCCACATATAAAATACCCTATTTGTAACATTGCCAAGAGTAGTCTATTTAACTGAGGCAGCAATCAGAGCAATGGGCGATCCTATTGTCTCCGGAACTGCCTATTGCTAAAGAACAACCATGAAGGGTCTGAGTTAGAATTTATAGTGATGGACAAATCTTGAAACTTTGAACGTCTAACCTAAACCTGCAATTACACACTCGACTGACAATATATAGGAGTACACAAGCTTTAAAACAGTATCCTGCCAACTCCAAGAGAAATAAACACAAATTATCTGCATGCTACACACTTATGACTGTCAAGCGTAGTGCATGATAATAACGTCAACTGAGGCATTTTCAATTCCTACCATCATGTCTTTGAGTAAGCAGGACAAAAACAGGCAAGCAAGAGGCTGGGGATAAAAACTGCTTGAATGCTTCAGAACATTAATGTAGGTGTTTTTCAGTTTGAAGTTATTATTTCTATTGTAAGCAATGCTAATTACAAGTTTGAAGGGTTACGTATTACAAGCAAGTGCAATCAACACCATAATTAGCACAGAATGTACAATAAAAACAAACTATCAGAAAGCACGTAATTACAGAATCTATACAAACTGTAGTTGGTAAAGCAAAGGAAAAAGTGCAAATACTTTCAAAGTGCATAATATAGCAATCGCAGTCCAGGAATATTAAAAAAAATCAAGCATCTTTTGTAAAACAATCCCCCTTTCTTCCTGCATCAAGGTGATCCAGGGTCTTCCCTCATCTCTATCTCCAGCGTTTTCCCAGGTTTGTGTCAATCTATGAATCCTAGTGCAGGTGTCTCCCAGCGTCTGTTTGTCTCTCAGTGGATGTCTTCCATTGTCTGTATCTCCTAGTCTTTGTGTCTCCCAGTGTCTCTTTGTGTCTCCCAGTGTCTCTTTGTGTCTCCCAGTGTCTCTTTGTGTCTCCCAGTGTCTCTTTGTGTCTCCCAGTGTCTTTGTGTCTCCCAGTGTCTTTGTGTCTCCCAGTGTCTTTGTGTCTCCCAGTGTCTTTGTGTCTCCCAGTGTCTTTGTGTCTCCCAGTGTCTTTGTGTCTCCCAGTGTCTTTGTGTCTCCCAGTGTCTTTGTGTCTCCCAGTGTCTTTGTGTCTCCCAGTGTCTTTGTGTCTCCCAGTGTCTTTGTGTCTCCCAGTGTCTTTGTGTCTCCCAGTGTCTTTGTGTCTCCCAGTGTCTTTGTGTCTCCCAGTGTCTTTGTGTCTCCCAGTGTCTTTGTGTCTCCCAGTGTCTTTGTGTCTCCCCGTGTCTTTGTGTCTCCCCGTGTCTTTGTGTCTCCCCGTGTCTTTGTGTCTCCCCGTGTCTTTGTCTCCCCGTGTCTCTTTGTGTCTCCCCGTGTCTCTTTGTGTCTCCCCGTGTCTCTTTGTGTCTCCCCGTGTCTCTTTGTGTCTCCCCGTGTCTCTTTGTGTCTCCCCGTGTCTCTTTGTGTCTCCCCGTGTCTCTTTGTGTCTCCCCGTGTCTCTTTGTGTCTCCCCGTGTCTCTTTGTGTCTCCCCGTGTCTCTTTGTGTCTCCCCGTGTCTCTTTGAGTCTCCCCGTGTCTCTTTGAGTCTCCCCGTGTCTCTTTGAGTCTCCCCGTGTCTCTTTGAGTCTCCCCGTGTCTCTTTGAGTCTCCCCGTGTCTCTTTGAGTCTCCCCGTGTCTCTTTGAGTCTCCCCGTGTCTCTTTGAGTCTCCCCGTGTCTCTTTGTGTCTCCCCGTGTCTCTTTGTGTCTCCCCGTGTCTCTTTGTGTCTCCCCGTGTCTCTTTGTGTCTCCCCGTGTCTCTTTGTGTCTCCCCGTGTCTCTTTGTGTCTCCCCGTGTCTCTTTGTGTCTCCCCGTGTCTCTTTGTGTCTCCCCGTGTCTCTTTGTGTCTCCCCGTGTCTCTTTGTGTCTCCCCGTGTCTCTTTGTGTCTCCCCGTGTCTCTTTGTGTCTCCCCGTGTCTCTTTGTGTCTCCCCGTGTCTCTTTGTGTCTCCCCGTGTCTCTTTGTGTCTCCCCGTGTCTCTTTGTGTCTCCCAGTGTCTCTTTGAGTCTCCCAGTGTCTCTTTGAGTCTCCCAGTGTCTGTGTCTTCCAGTCTCCCAGTGTCTGTGTCTTCCAGTCTCCCAGTGTCTGTGTCTTCCAGTCTCCCAGTGTCTGTGTCTTCCAGTCTCCCAGTGTCTGTGTCTTCCAGTCTCCCAGTGTCTGTGTCTTCCAGTCTCCCAGTGTCTGTGTCTTCCAGTCTCCCAGTGTCTGTGTCTTCCAGTCTCCCAGTGTCTGTCTCTTCGTGTCTCCCAGTGTCTGTCTCCCAGTGTCTGTCTCTTCGTGTCTCCCAGTGTCTGTGTCTCCCAGTGTCTGTCTCTTCGTGTCTCCCAGTGTCTGTGTCTCCCAGTGTCTGTCTCTTCGTGTCTCCCAGTGTCTGTGTCTCCCAGTGTCTGTCTCTTCGTGTCTCCCAGTGTCTGTCTCTTCGTGTCTCCCAGTGTCTGTGTCTCCCAGTGTCTGTCTCTTCGTGTCTCCCAGTGTCTGTGTCTCCCAGTGTCTGTCTCTTCGTGTCTCCCAGTGTCTGTGTCTCCCAGTGTCTGTGTCTTCGTGTCTCCCAGTGTCTGTGTCTCCCAGTGTCTGTGTCTTCGTGTCTCCCAGTGTCTGTGTCTTCCAGTCTCCCAGTGTCTGTGTCTTCCAATCTCCCAGTGTCTGTGTCTTCCAGTCTCCAAGTGTCTGTGTCTTCCAGTCTCCCAGTGTGTGTCTCCCAGTGTCTGTGTCTTCGTGTCTCCCAGTGTCTGTGTCTTCGTGTCTCCCAGTGTCTGTGTCTTCGTGTCTCCCAGTGTCTGTGTCTCCCAGTGTCTGTGTCTCCCAGTGTCTGTGTCTCCCAGTGTCTGTGTCTCCCAGTGTCTGTGTCTCCCAGTGTCTGTGTCTCCCAGTGTCTGTCTCCCAGTGTCTGTCTCTTCGTGTCTCCCAGTGTCTGTGTCTCCCAGTGTCTGTCTCTTCGTGTCTCCCAGTGTCTGTGTCTCCCAGTGTCTGTCTCTTCGTGTCTCCCAGTGTCTGTGTCTCCCAGTGTCTGTGTCTCCCAGTGTCTGTCTCTTCGTGTCTCCCAGTGTCTGTGTCTCCCAGTGTCTGTCTCTTCGTGTCTCCCAGTGTCTGTCTCTTCGTGTCTCCCAGTGTCTGTGTCTCCCAGTGTCTGTCTCTTCGTGTCTCCCAGTGTCTGTGTCTCCCAGTGTCTGTCTCTTCGTGTCTCCCAGTGTCTGTGTCTCCCAGTGTCTGTCTCTTCGTGTCTCCCAGTGTCTGTGTCTCCCAGTGTCTGTCTCTTCGTGTCTCCCAGTGTCTGTGTCTCCCAGTGTCTGTGTCTTCGTGTCTCCCAGTGTCTGTGTCTCCCAGTGTCTGTGTCTTCGTGTCTCCCAGTGTCTGTGTCTCCCAGTGTCTGTGTCTTCGTGTCTCCCAGTGTCTGTGTCTTCCAGTCTCCCAGTGTCTGTGTCTTCCAATCTCCCAGTGTCTGTGTCTTCCAGTCTCCAAGTGTCTGTGTCTTCCAGTCTCCCAGTGTGTGTCTCCCAGTGTCTGTCTCTTCCAGTCTCCCAGTGTCTGTCTCTTCGTGTCTCCCAGTGTCTGTGTCTTCGTGTCTCCCAGTGTCTGTGTCTTCGTGTCTCCCAGTGTCTGTGTCTTCGTGTCTCCCAGTGTCTGTGTCTCCCAGTGTCTGTGTCTCCCAGTGTCTGTGTCTCCCAGTGTCTGTGTCTCCCAGTGTCTGTGTCTCCCAGTGTCTGTCTCTTCGTGTCTCCCAGTGTCTGTGTCTCCCAGTGTCTGTCTCTTCGTGTCTCCCAGTGTCTGTGTCTCCCAGTGTCTGTCTCTTCGTGTCTCCCAGTGTCTGTGTCTCCCAGTGTCTGTCTCTTCGTGTCTCCCAGTGTCTGTCTCCCAGTGTCTGTGTCTTCGTGTCTCCCAGTGTCTGTGTCTTCGTGTCTCCCAGTGTCTGTGTCTTCGTGTCTCCCAGTGTCTGTGTCTTCGTGTCTCCCAGTGTCTGTGTCTTCGTGTCTCCCAGTGTCTGTGTCTCCCAGTGTCTGTCTCTTCGTGTCTCCCAGTGTCTGTGTCTCCCAGTGTCTGTGTCTCCCAGTGTCTGTGTCTTCCAGTCTCTGTGTCTGTGTCTTCCAGTGTCTGTGTCTTCCAGTGTCTGTGTCTTCCAGTGTCTGTGTCTTCCAGTGTCTGTGTCTTCCAGTGTCTGTGTCTTCCAGTGTCTGTGTCTTCCAGTGTCTGTGTCTTCCAGTGTCTGTGTCTTCCAGTGTCTGTGTCTTCCAGTGTCTGTGTCTTCCAGTGCTTGTGTCTTCCAGTGCTTGTGTCTTCCTGTGTTTTCTCAGGTTTGTGTCTATCCAGGAATCCCAGTGTAGGTGTCGCCCAGTGGCTGTGTATTGCAGTATTCGGGTCTCTAAGGGCCTTCCTCTTTCAATGTCTTCTAGTGTTTGTGTCTCCCAGTGTCTTCCTTTGTGTCTTACACTGCTTGTGTCTCCCAGTGTTTTCCCAGGTGTCTATCCAGCAATCCCAGTGTAGGTGTCGCCCAGTGGCTGTTTGTCTCTCAGTGCCTGTTTTCCAGTGTTTTCCCTTGTCTGTGTCTCCTAGTCTTCTTGTCTCCCAGTGTCTCCGAGTCTCCTAGTGTCCGTGTCTTCCAGTTTCCCAGTGTCTGTCTCTTCCAGTGCTTGTGTCTCCCAGTGTTTTCCCAGGTTTGTGTCTATCCAGGAATCCCAGTGTAGGTGTCGCCCAGTGGCTGTATTTTGCAGTATTCATGTCTCTAAGGGTCTTCCTCTTTCTATGTCTTCCAGTGTTTGTTTCTCCCAGTGTCTTCCTTTGTCTGTGTCTTTGTTCATGTCTCCCAGTGTCTGTTCGTGACACCCAGTCTCTGTGTCGCTCAGTGTTGTCTCCCAAGGTCTCTTGTCCTTGTCTCCCAGTGTTTTCCCGTGTTTGTGTCAATCCATGAATCCTAATGTAGGTGCCTTCCAGTGTCTGTGTGTCAGTGTCTGTCTCCCAGTGTCCTTCAGTGTTCATGTCTCCCAGTGTCTTCCTTTGTCTGTGTCCCTCTGTGTTCATGTCTCCCAGTGTCTTCCTTTGTGTCTATGTTCCTGTCTCCCAGTGTCTTCCTTTGTTTGTCTGTGTTCCTGTCTCCCAGTGTCTTACTTTGTGTCTATCTCTGTGTTCCTGTCTCCCAGTGTCTTACTTTGTGTCTATCTGTGTTCCTGTCTCCCAGTGTCTTCCTTTGTGTCTGTGTTCCTGTCTCCCAGTGTCTTCCTTTGTGTCTCTCAGTGTCTTCCTTTGTGTCTCTCAGTGTGTCTCCCAGTGTTTGTGTCTTACAGTGTCTTCCTTTGTCTCTGTCCCTCAGTGTTCATGGCTCCCAGTGTCTTCCAGTGTTTGTCTTACATTGTCTTCCTTTGTCTGTTTCCTTCAGTGTTCATGTCTCCCAGTGTCTTCCTTTGTTTGTGTATGTGTTCCTGTCTCCCAGTGTCTTCCAGTGTTTGTGTCTTAGTGTCTTACTTTGTCTGTATCTGTGTTCATGCCTCCCAGCGTCTTCCTTTGTCTGTCTCTCGGTGTTCATGTCTCCCAGTGTCTTCCAGTGTTTGTCTTACATTGTCTTCCTTTGTCTGTGTCCTTCAGTGTTCATGTCTCCCAGTGTCTTCCTTTGTTTGTGTCTGTGTTCATGTCTCCCAGTGTCTTCCTTTGTTTGTGTCTCTGTGTTCCTGTCTCCCAGTGTTTTCCTTTGTTTGTGTATGTTCCTGTCTCCCAGTGTCTTCCTTTGTTTGTGTCTCTCAGATTGTCTCCCAGTGTCTTCCAGTGTTTGTATCTGTGTTCATGTCTCCCATTGTCTTCCTTTGTGTCTGTGTTCCTGTCTCCCAGTGTCTTCCTTTGTTTGTCTCTCAGTGTGTCTCCCAGTGTCTTCCAGTGTTTGTCTTCCAGTGTTTGTCTTCCAGTTTCTTCCTTTGTCTGTGTCCCTCAGTGTTCATGTCTCCCAGTGTCTTCCAGTATCCAAGGGTCTGTGTCTCCCAGTGTCTGTGCCTTCCAGTCTCTCTCTTGCAGTCTCCCAGTGTCTGTCTCTTCCAGTCTCCCTCTTCCAGTGTCTCTCTTCCAGTCTCCCAGTGTCTCTCTTCCAGTCTCCCAGTGTCTCTCTTCCAGTCTCCCAGTGTCTCTCTTCCAGTCTCCCAGTGTCTCTCTTCCAGTCTCCCAGTGTCTCTCTTCCAGTCTCCCAGTGTCTCTCTTCCAGTCTCCCAGTGTCTCTCTTCCAGTCTCCCAGTGTCTCTCTTCCAGTCTCCCAGTGTCTCTCTTCCAGTCTCCCAGTGTCTCTCTTCCAGTCTCCCAGTGTCTCTCTTCCAGTCTCCCAGTGTCTCTCTTCCAGTCTCCCAGTGTCTCTCTTCCAGTCTCCCAGTGTCTCTTCCAGTCTCCCAGTGTCTCTTCCAGTCTCCCAGTGTCTCTTCCAGTCTCCCAGTGTCTCTTCCAGTCTCCCAGTGTCTCTCTTCCAGTCTCCCAGTGTCTGTGTCTTTCAGTCTCCCAGTGTCTGTGTCTTTCAGTCTCCCAGTGTCTGTCTTTCAGTCTCCCAGTGTCTGTGTCTTTCAGTCTCCCAGTGTCTGTGTCTTTCAGTCTCCCAGTGTCTGTGTCTTTCAGTCTCCCAGTGTCTGTGTCTTTCAGTCTCCCAGTGTCTGTGTCTTTCAGTCTCCCAGTGTCTGTGTCTTTCAGTCTCCCAGTGTCTGTGTCTTTCAGTCTCCCAGTGTCTGTGTCTTTCAGTCTCCCAGTGTCTGTGTCTTTCAGTCTCCCAGTGTCTGTGTCTTTCATTCTCCCAGTGTCTGTGTCTTTCAGTCTCCCAGTGTCTGTGTCTTTCAGTCTCCCAGTGTCTGTGTCTTTCAGTCTCCCAGTGTCTGTGTCTTTCAGTCTCCCAGTGTCTGTGTCTTTCAGTCTCCCAGTGTCTGTGTCTTTCAGTCTCCCAGTGTCTGTGGCTTTCAGTCTCCCAGTGTCTGTGGCTTCCAGTCTCCCAGTGTCTGTGGCTTCCAGTCTCCCAGTGTCTGTGGCTTCCAGTCTCCCAGTGTCTGTGGCTTCCAGTCTCCCAGTGTCTGTGGCTTCCAGTCTCCCAGTGTCTGTGGCTTCCAGTCTCCCAGTGTCTGTGGCTTCCAGTCTCCCAGTGTCTGTGGCTTCCAGTCTCCCAGTGTCTGTGGCTTCCAGTCTCCCAGTGTCTGTGGCTTCCAGTCTCCCAGTGTCTGTGGCTTCCAGTCTCCCAGTGTCTGTGGCTTCCAGTCTCCCAGTGTCTGTGGCTTCCAGTCTCCCAGTGTCTGTGGCTTCCAGTCTCCCAGTGTCTGTGGCTTCCAGTCTCCCAGTGTCTGTGGCTTCCAGTCTCCCAGTGTCTGTGGCTTCCAGTCTCCCAGTGTCTGTGGCTTCCAGTCTCCCAGTGTCTGTGGCTTCCAGTCTCCCAGTGTCTGTGGCTTCCAGTCTCCCAGTGTCTGTGGCTTCCAGTCTCCCAGTGTCTGTGGCTTCCAGTCTCCCAGTGTCTGTGGCTTCCAGTCTCCCAGTGTCTGTGGCTTCCAGTCTCCCAGTGTCTGTGGCTTCCAGTCTCCCAGTGTCTGTGGCTTCCAGTCTCCCAGTCTCTCTGTGTCTGTGTCTTCCAGTCTCTCTGTGTCTGTGTCTTCCAGTCTCTCTGTGTCTGTGTCTTCCAGTCTCTCTGTGTCTGTGTCTTCCAGTCTCTCTGTGTCTGTGTCTTCCAGTCTCTCTGTGTCTGTGTCTTCCAGTCTCTCTGTGTCTGTGTCTTCCAGTCTCTCTGTGTCTGTGTCTTCCAGTCTCTCTGTGTCTGTGTCTTCCAGTCTCTCTGTGTCTGTGTCTTCCAGTCTCTCTGTGTCTGTGTCTTCCAGTCTCTCTGTGTCTGTGTCTTCCAGTCTCTCTGTGTCTGTGTCTTCCAGTCTCTCTGTGTCTGTGTCTTCCAGTCTCTCTGTGTCTGTGTCTTCCAGTCTCTCTGTGTCTGTGTCTTCCAGTCTCTCTGTGTCTGTGTCTTCCAGTCTCTCTGTGTCTGTGTCTTCCAGTCTCTCTGTGTCTGTGTCTTCCAGTCTCTCTGTGTCTGTGTCTTCCAGTCTCTCTGTGTCTGTGTCTTCCAGTCTCTCTGTGTCTGTGTCTTCCAGTCTCTCTGTGTCTGTGTCTTCCAGTCTCTCTGTGTCTGTGTCTTCCAGTCTCTCTGTCTGTGTCTTCCAGTCTCTCAGTGTCTGTGTCTTCCAGTGTCTGTGTCTTCCTTTGTGTCTATGTTCCTGTCTCCCAGTGTCTTCCTTTGTGTCTATCTCTGTGTTCCTGTCTCCCAGTGTCTTCCTTTGTGTCTGTGTTCCTGTCTCCCAGTGTCTTCCTTTGTGTCTCTCAATGTGTCTCCCAGTGTTTGTGTCTTACAGTGTCTTCCTTTGTCTGTGTCCCTCAGTGTTCATGGCTCCCAGTGTCTTCCTTTGTTTGTGTATGTGTTCCTGTCTCCCAGTGTTTGTGTCTTACAGTGTCTTACTTTGTCTGTATGTGTTCATGCCTCCCAGCGTCTTCCTTGTCTGTCTCTCGGTGTTCATGTCTCCCAGTGTCTTCCAGTGTTTGTCTTACATTGTCTTCCTTTGTCTGTGTCCTTCAGTGTTCATGTCTCCCAGTGTCTTCCTTTGTTTGTGTCTGTGTTCATGTCTCCCAGTGTCTTCCTTTGTTTGTGTCTCTGTGTTCCTGTCTCCCAGTGTTTTCCTTTGTTTGTGTATGTTCCTGTCTCCCAGTGTCTTCCTTTGTTTGTGTCTCTCAGAATGTCTCCCAGTGTCTTCCAGTGTTTGTATCTCTGTGTTCATGTCTCCCATTGTCTTCCTTTGTGTCTGTGTTCCTGTCTTCCTTTGTTTGTCTCTCAGTGTGTCTCCCAGTGTCTTCCAGTGTTTGTCTTCCAGTTTCTTCCTTTGTCTGTGTCCCTCAGTGTTCATGTCTCCCAGTGTCTTCCTTTGTGTCTGTGTTCCTGTCTCCCAGTGTCTTCCTTTGTTTGTGCCTCTCAGTGTTCATGTCTGTCTTCCTTTGTCTGTGTCTGTGTTCATGTCTCCCAGCCTCTTCCTTGGTTTGTGTCTCTCAGTGTTCGTGTCTCCCAGTGTCTTTCTTTGTTTGTCTCTCGGTGTTCATGTCTCCCAGTGTCTTCATTTGTTTGTGTTCTAGGTGTTCATGTCTCCCAGTGTCTTCCTTTGTCTGTGTCTCTCAGTGGTCGTGTCTCCCAGTGTCTGTTCGTGACCCCCAGTCTGTGAGTCACTCAGTGTTCTTGTCTCCCAGGGTCACTTGTCTGTGTCTCAGTGTTTTCTTATGTTTGTGTCAATCCATGAATCCTAATGTAGGTGTCTTCCAGTGTCTGTTTGTGTGTGTCTATCTCGCGGTGTTTGTGTCTCCCGGTGTCTGTGTCTCTCAGTTTTCTTGTCTCTCAGGGTCTTCCTTTTTCTATGGTATTCTCATAGGTATGTTTCCATTTATTCAGCACGGTGTTAATTGAAGGGAAACAATGTGCACCTTTATTGCTTGTATCTTTCCCTTGGCATATCCTTGCAAAGTGTGACACCACGTCAACAAAGTGATTCATTTTTTTATTTTACTTTACAAATCATTATTTTTAGGTGTGTTAATAAAACTGGATGAACTGAAAAGCACCAGTGCCACAGCACCAAGAAGGCATTCGGCCGCTCACCTGAAATTCAGCGTTCTTGATAACATTGAGTCATCTGGGAACATGCAATCTACGAACCTCGTCGCCACATCCGGCACACACACCTGTGAACATTATTGCATGAGTTCTACCTGCAGCCATGTAAAACACTATGTTATACCATGTTTAGTTCCAACGTGCATTTTGCAAAACTGTTTGGAAGGCTCTCTGCTATAGCAACCAAAGTATACACAATATACTTGGGCACCAATTACATTTTTTAAATCGTCGATATTTCTGTAGCATCCTTCAATTAACAATAGCTGCACGATTTGCCTTGAGATCTGAGCAATGTGATGAAATGTATATCTAACATGATCGTCTTTCACAACACAGTAAACAGGCGTCCATGCTACCACTGCGCCTACTAAAGTCGCCTGACATTTGACATGATCTGTTCACTGACAACTGAAGTGTATCTACACGGAAACCATACATTTGAACCATGCCAGCAACAAAACAGATTAAGCGACCGCATAAACATTTAAAGAGAAAATCAATTCCACAATATAGTCTGATCGTATCGTGGGAGAGGTGTGGCGCCAGGGCGACTGACGTTGGAATCTGGGGATCACGGTTCGATCCCCAGCGCCGGCGGCAGATTAGCCCAGCACCATGTAACTCTGGGCAATAGCTTGCTTAATCTTCCCGACGGCCCCCAGCGCCTAGAGACCCTTACGGGTGATTGTGCGCTTTACAAATGTGGATTATTATTATCGTAGGCAAGGGGTGGGCTGTTTTTGGAATCAGTCAAAATTAAATCCATTGTTTTTTTGCACAGCATGCTATTCCAGTTTAAACCAAGCCATATGCTAATCAGTCTTGACCCTGTTCCCCATGGGAACATTCCAACCCGAACTGCCAGGCCAGGTCTTCCCTGGACCAGAAACAAGCATCCTGGGACCAGTTTCGGGGTATCACCCCTCACCAGCCAGGCTAGCTTGAATCCAGTGGCATAACGGGCACGGGGTGCACAGCTCCCTCCTAGGGCGACAAATGCAAAAAGACCAGATGATGGACGGAATGTTGAATTAATCAAAACATTCACTGGCAGAACAAGTGAACATCCATAACAACTTTGACAACTCATTACAAAAGACAAAATCCAGACATAGCCAGGGTGGTCTCTGGTAAAAACTGCCATCTATCATAACATGAAGCAGAGAAAGAGAACAGGTTATGTTGCCTGTTGGACAGGCCACATGAAGGGCTCGCTCCCTCCCCGCAGGACAGGGCCCGGGCCACCGTCAGCGCCCAGCCGCCATCTTGGACACGGCACCACGCGGCCGTGCGGCCTCAGCCCGACCCCAACCCTGGGCCTGGCCAGGCCCCGACATCCCGGCACCACCCTCCACCCAGGAGGTGAACGGCCCACTTGGCAGGTCAATGGGAGTACGAAGTGTCGATGGCTCTCCCCCGCCAGGTGCCGAGCACCCCCAGCCTCCTCGGGCGCTGGCTCCACCCCCCTGCTGGGTGTCTGGACTCCCTCATCCCAGACCTCCCGACCTCCAAGAGCTTGGGTCCGGACATCAAAGGGCGCCAGACCTATAACTGAGGCAGCCCCAGGACAGGAAGGGAGTTGTATCCTGGAGTCGAGAGACACCGCGACGAACTCATCCTTGACGGACTGCTGGCGCTGCCACAGCCCTGCCTTGTGAACTATTGTCCTGCCTGCTGGCGCTGCCGCGGCCCTCTGCAACCTTCCTCCTCGTTGGGACCTGCTGGCGCTGCCGCGGCCCTCTGCAACCTTCATCCTCGTTGGGACCTGCTGGCGCTGCCGCGGCCCTCTGCAACCTTCATCCTCGTTGGGACCTGCTGGCGCTGCCGTGGCCCGTTGTAACCTTCATCCTCGTGGGACCTGCTGGCGCTGCCGCGGCCCGTTGCAACCTGCATTCTCGTGGGACCTGCTGGCGCTGCCGCGGCCCGTTGTAACCTTCATCCTCGTTGGGACCTGCTGGCGCTGCCGCGGCCCGTTGCCACCTACGACCTCTCCGGGACCTGCCGGCGCTGCCGCGGTCTGACCCCTCCGAACACCGAGCTCGAGGATTGTGAGCCATCACCGTTACACCCCCGTACCCGTGGGTACCCAGACTGTCCCGCTACCCCCTTCCCCTACTAGAGACTAGAATTGAGAGGATCATCGTGTCCTGATTGCCTTGTATCGTACCACTCTACTCCCAGAAGTGCCTATAAAAGGTGTTACCCTGAACTTTGTGTGGTGTCCATCTGTGGGGGGGAAGTTACCTGTCTGTGCGATCACTGTGCTCGGCCGACCCTCCCGGTCCCCGTCTAACATTGGTGGCTAGCGGCGCGATCCGAACCAACGCGTACCGTACAGACAGTAACTCACCCTACGACTAAAACCACAATGACGACCAAAGAGAGCGGATCGGCGGAGAAGTTCCAGATGGAAAAGCTGGAAGAATACAACCACCGAGAGCTCAAACAATTTTGCATGGACTTAGGCATTGCTACCACCGGGCTAAGCACAAAAGAAGACTTCAAAAACGCCCTAGAGGCCTGGACAGAGACAAATACCGCAACCCCCCGGGACCCCGCAGCCCCGGAAGTCAACACCACCCGGACGGAGGAACGGAGAACAGGCCCCTCCCATGAAGAGATCCAAGAGCGGGAAAAAAATAGATTACACGAGTTAGACTTGGCACGACTCAGATTAGACGGAGAATTGAAACTGGCGGAACAAAAAATAAACTTAGAACACTTACGGCTCAGAGAAGAGCGAGAGGAAAAACAGAGACAGAGAGACCTCGAAGAAAAAAGACTGGCATACGAGCACGAGTGCAAACTAGCGGAGATAGAAATGCGCAAACTGAACAAAAACCTAGGGGTGCCCGAGCAACCGCACTCCCCGGGTCCTACCGAGCAGAAGGTCCACATCCCCAAGGATGTGGTCCGAGAATATCACCGGAACGACGACATACAGCAGTGGTTCAAGGCCCATGAGATTGCCATGACCGCCCACCGGGTCGCTCGAAGTGACTGGGGAGCCGGTCTATGGGGGAGATTCGTCAACGAGGGTCGTGATGCCCTGCTGCAGCTTCCGGACCATCAAATGACGTCCTATGACCACATGAAGGCCGCCCTCCTCAGTCGATATGGACTTACACCCGAAATGTACCGCCAGAGGTTCCGCAACTGCACCAGGATCCCAGGTACGACGTGGTTGGAATACGTGAACTATTTCAGCCGAGCCTTCGAGGGGTGGATCAAGGGTAACCACGTAACCACTTACGAACAACTCTTCAATCTCATTGTGTGGGAGCACCTCTCCAACAACTGCTTTGTCGAGCTCAGGCAGCACCTCCTCGACAGTAAATTGACTGAACCCCGGCAGCTCGCCACCGAGGCTGACCGGTGGGAGAGCACCCGAGTGGCCCGGAGTGGGCCGAATGAGCAGAACAGAACCAACCAAGGTCACCATCGTCCCGGAGGAGGAGGAGGAGGCCCGGGCCGGGGCAGAGACGCCGCCCCGGCCGCACCCACTAACGCCACCCCGGCCCCAGCAGGCCGGGGAAACCCCCCGATGCGCCCGGGGTTCCGAGCTAACGTGACGTGTCATCGATGCCAGCGAGTCGGCCACTATGCCAGTGACCCGACCTGCCCGAAGAACCAGGCCCCCGGGCCCCGCCAGATGGCGGCCGCCGCCCTGGGAGAAGAACAAGTCTCCGAAGACACGGAGACCTATGAGTCGGAGCAGTTCGAGTGGGAACCCGCCGCCATGACCCTGGCATGCCTAGGAGGAAGAGACATGGTCCCGCGGACTCCCCTGCCCGCCAACACTCGGAAGTACAGCCAATGGGTGAGCATCAATGGGCGCAAGGCCGAGGCCCTGCGTGACACCGGGGCCAGTGTGACGGCTGTCCGCTGTCACCTGGTGACTCCAGAACAAATCCTACCAAACGTACTTTGCCCCGTCCGATCGGCAGATAACTCGGAGAGCCTGTGTCGGATGGCCTGCGTCCCCTTCGAATGGGGAGGAGTGTCCGGCATGCTGAAAGTAACTGTCCGTGACGATGCCCCCGTAGACTGCCTCCTGGGGAACGATCTCGAGAGCTCCCCGTGGGCCGCTGTGGAAAGAAGAGAGCATCTGGGGATGTTGGGTCTCCCGGACTGGGCGTGCGTAACCACCCGGTCCATGGCCACCCGCACCATCCCTAGACCAGAAGAACCAGAATGGGCAGCACCTCCGCCCTCGATCACTCCAGAAGAAGACTTCCTCCAGACCGACCACCCGGACCCCACCCCAGAGGGGTCCACACAGCCCCCCGAGCTTCCCGACCTGGCTCAGTGGCGTCAAGAAGGGGGGCCCACCCAGGAACAATTCCGGCAGGAGCAAAAGACCTGCCCCTCCCTCGAGGGATTGCGACAGCAAGCGCTCGCCCAGAGCCAAGGAGACACCACCGGGGCCCACTGGGTTTATTGGGACAATGATCTATTGTACAGCGAACAGAAAATCGCAGAACTGGGGGCCGGGCGAGTGCTGGTGGTGCCCCTCCACTTCAGAGACTTCCTGTTGAACCTAGCCCATGATGCCCCCCTGGCCGGGCACCTGGGCCAAGACAAGACCTACCACCGCCTGGTGACTCACTTTTTTTGGCCCAAAATGAGAAATGACGTATCCAACCATTGCCGGTCCTGCCCGACCTGCCAGGCCAGTGGGAAGAGCGGCCGCAAACTCAAGGCACCCCTACAACCATTCCCCGTGGTGACCACCCCGTTCGAAAGGGTGGGAATAGACATTGTGGGGCCCCTGGACCCCCGAACAGCACAGGGACATCGCTTCATCCTGGTCCTGGTGGATCACGCTACCCGCTATCCTGAGGCGGTCCCCCTTCGTACGATAACAGCCCCAGTAGTGGGTCGAGCCTTGATGGGGATCTTCTCTCGAGTGGGCTTCCCCCGGGAAGTCGTCAGCGACAGGGGTACGAACTTTATCTCAAAATACATGAAGTCCCTCTGGCAACAGTGTGGGGTCACCTACCGATTCACGACCCCCTATCACCCTCAAGGGAACGGACTGGTTGAGCGGTTCAACCGCACGCTCAAAGGGATGATTGGGGGGTTGGAAGAGCCCCTCCGTCGCCAGTGGGATGTGCTACTACCGTGCCTTCTCTTTGCCTACCGAGAAGTCCCCCAGAAGTCCCTCGGCTTCAGCCCTTTCGAACTCTTGTATGGACACCCGGTGCGAGGCCCGCTCAGCCTAGTCAAAGAAGGCTGGGAAATGCCCCCTCTAAAGAACCCTCCAGATGTTTTCAAGTACCTCCTAACCCTCCGCAACCAGACCAGAAGGTTCAGAGAGATGGCAAAAACAAACCTGGAGGCCAGTCAGGAGGACATGAAAAGGTGGTACGATCAAAATGCATCCTCCATCGAATTTGAACCCGGCCAACAAGTGTGGGTAATGTCTCCCACCGAACCATGCGCCCTGCAAGACAAATGGACGGGGCCCTTCAAAGTAATCGAGCGCAAGAGCCCTGTCACCTATCTCATCGATATGGAATCTTCCCGAAACCCTCTCCGGGTCCTCCACGCTAATAGACTGAAACCCCACTTTGTACGCTCCGAACTCAGTCTCCTGATGGCAACCGACAATGGAACCGAGGAGGACTCCGAACCCCTTCCTGACCTCCTACGGTCACGGGAGAAGGACGGCTCCGTGGACGGGGTCCGACTCTCGGAGGCCCTCACCCTGGAACAGCGCCAAGACTGCCGAGTCCTCCTGCTCCAGTTCTCCACCCTGTTCTCCCTCACCCCAGGGGTCACCCCCTGGTGCTTACACACGTGGACACTGGAGACAGTCCCCCTATCCGCCATCGGGCCTACCGCGTACCAGATCGGGTACGGGCCTGCATCCAAGAGGAGGTGGCCAAGATGCTCACACTCTGGATCATCGAGCCCTCAGACAGCCCCTGGGCCAGCCCAGTGGTACTGGTCCCCAAAGCGGCCGCCCCCGGCGCCACGCCGGAGCTCCGGTTCTGCGTCGACTACCGGGGCTTGAATGCGGTCACCAGAACAGACGCACACCCCATCCCCCGAGCAGATGAACTAATCGACCGCATGGGAGCTGCCCGCTACCTCAGCATCTTCGACCTGACAGCGGGCTACTGGCAGATCGGTCTCACACCCCGGGCCCAAGAACGATCGGCATTCTCTACCCCTGATGGCCACTATCACTTCAAGGTCATGCCATTCGGCATGAAGAATGCGCCAGCAACATTTCAGCGGCTAGTAAACCAGGTCCTGGCAGGACTCGAAGGATTCAGCGCCGCCTACCTGGACGATATCGCTGTGTACAGCCACCACTGGTCCGACCACCGCCACCACCTCCGAGAGGTGCTACAGGCCCTCCAACGAGCTGGCCTCACGATCAAGGCCAGCAAATGCCAAATTGGCCAGGGGTCCGTGACCTATCTCGGGCACCAGGTGGGAAGCGGTCTGGTGGCCCCTCTGCAACTCAAGATCGCTGCCATCCAGTCGTGGCAGTCCCCCATCACCCAGACCGAGGTCCGCGCCTTCTTGGGACTCACAGGCTACTACCGACGGTTCGTGAGGGACTATGGCAGCCTCGTAGGGCCCCTCACGGAACTTACCTCCAAAAACCAACCAAAGAAGGTCAACTGGACCCCAGACTGTCAAGCGGCCTTCGAGAAGCTGAAGGCCGCCATGTGCTCCGCCCCGGTGCTCCAGGCCCCCCGACTACAGCCGGGAATTTATCGTCCAAACAGATGCCTCCGACCATGGCGTTGGGGCAGTCCTTTCCCAGCTGAACCCCGAAGGGCTTGACCAGCCAGTGGCTTTCATCAGCAGACGGCTCCTGGCCCGAGAACGACGCTGGAGCACCATCGAGAGGGAGGCCTTCGCCGTGGTGTGGGCCCTCAAAAAGCTCCGGCCTTATCTCTTCGGCACCCACTTCCGGGTCCAGACCGATCATCGACCCCTGCAATGGCTCATGCAGATGCGGGGGGAAAACCCGAAACTACTACGTTGGTCCATCTCCCTGCAGGGGATGGACTTCACTGTGGAACATCGACCCGGCCAAGACCACGCCAACGCGGATGGCCTGTCCCGCTTTTTCCGCCTCGACGAGGAAAGTCCCCAAGAAGATGGGTGACTCTCCCCGCCTTCAGCTGGGGGGGACGCATGTTGGACAGGCCACATGAAGGGCTCGCTCCCTCCCCGCAGGACAGGGCCCGGGCCACCGTCAGCACCATTGCCCGGCCCAGCCGCCATCTTGGACACGGCACCACGCGGCCGTGCGGCCTCAGCCCGACCCCAACCCTGGGCCTGGCCAGGCCCCGACATCCCGGCACCACCCTCCACCCAGGAGGTGAACGGCCCACTTGGCAGGTCAATGGGAGTACGAAGTGTCGATGGCTCTCCCCCGCCAGGTGCCGAGCACCCCCAGCCTCCTCGGGCGCTGGCTCCACCCCCCTGCTGGGTGTCTGGACTCCCTCATCCCAGACCTCCCGACCTCCAAGAGCGAGGGTCCGGACATCAAAGGGCGCCAGACCTATAACTGAGGCAGCCCCAGGACAGGAAGGGAGTTGTATCCTGGAGTCGAGAGACACCGCGACGAACTCATCCTTGACGGACTGCTGGCGCTGCCACAGCCCTGCCTTGTGAACTATTGTCCTGCCTGCTGGCGCTGCCGCGGCCCTCTGCAACCTTCCTCCTCGTTGGGACCTGCTGGCGCTGCCGCGGCCCTCTGCAACCTTCATCCTCGTTGGGACCTGCTGGCGCTGCCGCGGCCCTCTGCAACCTTCATCCTCGTTGGGACCTGCTGGCGCTGCCGTGGCCCGTTGTAACCTTCATCCTCGTGGGACCTGCTGGCGCTGCCGCGGCCCGTTGCAACCTGCATTCTCGTGGGACCTGCTGGCGCTGCCGCGGCCCGTTGTAACCTTCATCGTCGTTGGGACCTGCTGGCGCTGCCGCGGCCCGTTGCCACCTACGACCTCTCCGGGACCTGCCGGCGCTGCCGCGGTCTGACCCCTCCGAACACCGAGCTCGAGGATTGTGAGCCATCACCGTTACACCCCCGTACCCGTGGGTACCCAGACTGTCCCGCTACCCCCTTCCCCTACTAGAGACTAGAATTGAGAGGATCATCGTGTCCTGATTGCCTTGTATCGTACCACTCTACTCCCAGAAGTGCCTATAAAAGGTGTTACCCTGAACTTTGTGTGGTGTCCATCTGTGGGGGGGAAGTTACCTGTCTGTGCGATCACTGTGCTCGGCCGACCCTCCCGGTCCCCGTCTAACATTGCCCAAACCAAGAATCAAGTGTTCTTGCTACAACTTTGACCAGAGACCTACAACTCAGGCAGAGATTACCAGTGACTGACTCTGCAATAATTTCTTTAACTGTTTGACTGCACTACTTAGCAAGTACAATGCACAGTGTTCAGCTCTGAGAACTGCTACCATTTGTTAAGCAGAGAAACAGTGCAGCACGCAACATTAATATGTCTGCTAATTTAATTAGAAATGGCATACCCCTTCAGCATGGCATATAAATTGTAATGCCCTGATTCCACGGGGTTTAAAGTAACAAAGTGCCTTATGACTAATCGAAGGAGCTATGTTTAATATCGGAAATTTAGTGAGATCAAAATATGCTTTCATATTTTAAAGTTGTTACTGCAATAAGAGACAAGGCCAAAGCAGAACTTAGCATGTATGTGAGGCCATGGGGACTGCAAATACTTCTCAGACCTGGGCACCGACCTGCAATGCATGGCAGCGTCTGCTTACACTATTTCGCTTCATTTCTCTTTTCAGTCTCGTCTTTAGTTGAATCAAAATGTTGTTTTCACTCAATGGGTATATAAATCATTAAATCAGTCTGTTTCCTAATATTGTCAGACTTCATGTGACCGCTGCCGGAATTACCGAAGCCCTGGTTCCCAATCCAGCTAAGCGTCTGACTCCACTGGCATTGCATATCAACACGCTTTTAGTTTCCCACTTCCTTAGAGCCTGTAACGGCAGATTCCCTTCCGATGTGCCGGGGAAATTTACCTATAACAGAGCCGGGAAATCCACAACCATTGACTACATCATGGTTAATGTTGAATTTTGGTCCAAAATCAAGTCCTTTACTGTTATAGAGAGGGTGGACAGCGACCACAATTTCCTGTCTCTGGAATTAACTACTGCTCTCGGTAGTCAATCAGGAGTGAGGGAGCCCAACTTGTAAACTAATTCTAATCTCATTGCGGGGGCAGGCGGTAGACGCATTAGGTGGGCCAAGTTCGTGCTGACACCAGACAAAGTAGCGAAGCTTTACCAACAAGTCGCCTCTCTTTTGCTGAGGCCTTTAAGCTCCCGGCCACCAACAATTCTTTGAATTTCCGGGCACTGGAGATCATCCACACCAATTTAATTACCACTCTAGCTGACTATTTCTACACTCCAGTCAATGGGAGGACTCAACCTAAAATCCAGGAGAAGTGGTTTAGCAAACAATGTAAGGAGGCAAAACGTGCACTGGCTAGTGAGGTTAAAACCGGCTCAGTAGAGAGCATAAGAGGGGCTAGACTCTTTTATAAAAGCATTACTGCGGAGTCTAAGTTGGAATGGAAGCCCCGAAGATGGAAAAATATAAAAGAGGCACTCGACACACATGATTACAGGGCGTTCTGGAACTTGGTGAGATCTGGCTCGCCAGAGGGGGCGTGTGCTATAACACCTAACTTGAGCAAAGAGGTATGGATAGCGCATTTTAAGCCCCTCTTCGCGTACTCAAATAACCCACTCCCAACAGAACCAGCTATAATTGCATCATACCCACAGGTTACCCTAGATCCGGATTACTATCCGGTAAATCTGTGGGAAAGCCAGGTGGCCCTTAAAAGTCTGGCGACAGGCTAGGCCCTGGGTTTGGATCGCATACCAGGAGACCTGTTTCTGAGCGAGCGAAAGGTTTGGGTACCCTATCTCTGCCTCTACTTCAACGCCATCATCTGTGGTATGGAAATCCCTCGAACTTGGTTGGGGGCTGAGATCATCCCCATCCACAAAAAGGCTTCCCCTCTGGACCCGTTAAATTACCGCCCCATCAGTCTTATTGACGTCTTGCAGAAATTAATGGCCCGCATCCTACTATCGAGGTTGCAGTGTTGGATGGACGAACACTTCATCCTGACTCCCCTCCAAGGGGGCTTTCGTGCTAAAGTTTCCACCATTGACCAATTATTTAAACTACAGATGGTCTACTGGAAGACGGTCACTATGGGGGCTGGTACTTTGTATTTGATTTTTGTAGATCTTCGATCTGCATTTGACCTGGTCCAGAGGGAGAAGCTATGGGCGGTTTTACTGGAAATGGGCGCCCCAGCTTAACTTTTCAAACTGTTACATCAGGGTGCATTTGCAAGAGTAAGGTTTGGGAGGGTAGGAGAGCTTTCAGCCGCATTCCCGGTGGAAAAGGTAGTGAGGCAGGGGTGCGTGTTGGCCCCTACGCTCTTCTCCCTATTCCTAAATGGCTTGATTAAACTCCTTTGGGGCGCAAGGGACTTAGACTCCCCTCGTTTGGCATACCGTAAAATTCCAGCCCTAATGTACGCTGATGACACCCTTTTAATATCTAAATCCTCATCTGGCATTCAGCGGACATTGGAGGCTTTTTACTCCTTCTGTAGACTCAGAAATTTGGAGATTAACCTCTCCAAAACAAAATTTATGATCTTTAACTCCAAATTGTCCAATTGCCCCCTCCCCCACTTGGATGGCACAGCGCTCGAAAGAGTTTCTACTTTTGAGTACTTAGGGGTAACTCTGAATGATAAGATGGAATGGGGGACCCATATAGCCAAGGCTAACATGAAACTGGCCCAAGCTGCTGGAGGTATCCTCAAGGTCCATAACGAGTGCTCGTCCAAAATCCTGGGACCGCCATTAGAAATTTATAAAGCACAGGCGAGAGGGGGGGGGCGCTCTATGGAGTTGGGCCATGCTAACGCATCTATGCTCTCTACTTCGGAGAATAGCTTCATCAGGCGCCTAATGAGACTCCCACAGAGCACTCCCCTGATCCCTCTATGCCTCGACCTGGGGGTGGCCCCCCTACAAGAAGTCATCCCTAATCGCCCTCTTCAGTACTGGAGGAGGCTCTGGGCAACACCTGAGCTCTCTAGCTACCGGGAGGAATTTAGCTACCTATTGACGTTGAGTGGTGTGGGGAAAATCCCTTGGCTTAAGCATGTGAAACAGCTATGTCAGCACTGGGGAGGGGAGATTTGTGGCTCTCTCCGGAACCTTCTTCCTCTTCGACCCCCAGGAGAACACTGGCCAAAGCGCTTTACCAATTCTGACTGGACCAGTTGGTAGTGAAACCATCTCTGGGTAGGCTGACCCGTAGCTTTCTTGAAGTCAAGGATAAGTACTACTTTGAGAAGTTCTTAGACAACATCCAGCCCCCACTAGCGAAGAAACTATATGTCCAATTTAGGCATGGCTCTCTCCCCGTGAGGGCTGTAACAAATAAGTGGTCTATGGCTCAACTTGTACCAAGCTTATGCCCGGTGTGCGAACAGGCTGAAGAGACTGATCTACATGTTCTGCTCTTCTGTCCCTTGTACTCCAAGGCCAGAGCCAAATGGATCCTACAGTTATGTAAGTCCAGGGATTTCAGAGAGGTGTTTAGACTGCTGAAATATGACTCTTCTGCTCTGACTGTGTTTTCGACCTCCAGATACCTGTTGTCGATGTGGTGTACTAGAGGAGCTAAAATTAAAATCCAACTTGTTTTAATTGATTTTATAGCTCCCATCAATTTACTTGAGAACTGTAACTTAACCCATCTATGGCCTGTTTTATATCCAACCACCAGTTTTAAACCTTTTTATGCTTTTATATATTGTTTTAGTTTTTTTGTCTAAGCATGCACTTTCTATGTTGCCTACTGTGGCAAAATTGTAACTCTTTAATTTATGTATTCTCTGCTTTTATGGTTTTTAACCGACAAAGCTTTTTGACTGACTGACTAAGCCCAAGGAGGTGAATGCAGTTTCTGACGTATGCACGTAAAAGACAAATTCGTCATGAGTTTTTTTTTTTTCATAGCTATATGTTAGCTGGAGTCATGGGCAGCTTAAAAAGAAGCTGGCGTGACTCTGGTTTGCAAAGATTTGTACATGTTGTTTGCGGTTTTCACCTCCTCTTTTACCCCCTCCTCACCTCTGCAACTCTACTACCCAGTTCAAAGACACTTTGGCAGTGTACCTCTGAAGTAGTCCGCTTTGTGCCTACATGTTTTATCTCTGTGCTCCTGTCATTGCCGCGCGTCCCCATGTTCCTACTCTAACAGCAGACGAGCAGTCCCAGAGAGAGAAACAAGTGCCTTGAGGCGTCCTTTGACTTAGTGGCGCTTAGCAAATGAACACTCAACACACAGTCGTAAATACTGAGGTTACAGGCAAGGGGTGGGCTTTTTTTGGAATCAGTCAATATGGGACCTACTTGTTTTATGCAAAAACAAAGACACAAAAAAGCAAGCATCTGCCTACCTCTCATTCGCTGGAGCGTGGTTCTTAAATTCGGTGCTCTTCCCGGCATTACATTTGAGATTTTTTTTTATTTTTATTTTAAGGTTTTATAGAGCGCGAACATGACCCGTGAGGGTATCAGAGCGCTTTACAGATA
Organism: Lissotriton helveticus; assembly: GCF_964261635.1. Classification (NCBI taxonomy): domain Eukaryota; kingdom Metazoa; phylum Chordata; class Amphibia; order Caudata; family Salamandridae; genus Lissotriton; species Lissotriton helveticus. The sequence continues at coordinate 2,097,021,410 of NC_136061.1, forward strand.
CAGTAGGGTAATACAGGATCATATCACACGATAAACGATAAAAACTTGGTACAAAGGAGGGCTTACGGAGAATCAAGGGATGAAGGTGGGACAGGGTAGCAGACGGGTACTGTACCTGGGGGATGTGAGAAGCTATACAACAAGGATAAATAAAGTACAATGAATATTATACAAATAATACAAAAAGTCAAATACAGTGATGTCTGGAAGAGGGGAGGAGTCTGGAGAGCGAGGTTTGCAGTCATGGGTTTAGTGATGGATGGAGTAGGGGATCGTGTGCCCAGATAAATCGCAAACAGCCACTCACGTCTCATGACGTTTGGAATAAATAACGTCAACAACCGAGTCCGTTAATATAAACAGAGGGATTTATCTTCCGGTCTATCGTAACAAACTGGCTCTATCTCCGCTCGACACTGGCCGGGGCACAACAGCTGGGCCTCTCATCCCGTGCTCGCTTGTCGCTTCTCCTGCCTTGTCTGTTGAGCTCGAGTTTCTTGCACTTTTCTGTGTCTTTACCTGCAGGAGCCTCTTGACTACTCTGGGAGTTCGGGTGGGCGTTCTTGGACTGGAGCCTGCGCGCTGTGGCGTAACATTGAAACTACGTCTACGTCTCTGCTCTGACTACTGGTGATACAATCTACTGCATGATTTCGAGTTTTAGTTTGGAAAAAAAACGTTGTTTTATTTAACAAATGCTATTTCATTCAGTACAGTCCAAGAAACCAATGCAGTGACTTCTGTGTGCTGATGGGGCCCCTCGAGCCCAGGGTCCCCCCCGCAATGCTGGGGCTGCGGGGGCCTTTTTTTACGCCCCTGGGTGGTGGCAAATGGCGAGCAGCCATTCAGGAATCACAGCAGGGCTAGTAGTTTCAGGGGTCATCTATAATATGCCCTCCAAGTGCATTTTACATTAAATCCCACACTGGCATCCATGTAGGTTTAATGTGCTGAGAAGTTTGCCCCCAAACTTCCCAGTTATTAGTAAAGCCAATATGGAGCTGTGAAGTTTGTAATGGCCAATTACCAGACCATATACTCTTTATGGCTTTACTACACTTGCAATGTCTGAGAATCGGCTTGGACATTAGGGGTACAGGGCTCAAGCTACTGTACCCTCACCTTCTATTTTACATGCCTCAGAATTCTTTGCTTACGTCTATGATGAAGAGAACTAGGATTCTAAGTGAGTAACTTTATTTTTTGATGTTGGCTCTTAATCTTTGTTGGATTGCTACACCGCCTGAAGACTCCATGTGGCTGATTCTGACACTCTAAGGTTTCTAAGGGGCAGGAAAGACTGTTGTGACCTTTAGCAGGGCAGGATGTCATCACCAAAGAGAACAAGATTAATTGTGCTACCTTTTATTTCTCATTCCATGTATAGGTATGTAATTGTTAATCTTATAAATGAGCAGATCCAAGACAAGAACGCAAACAAAGGTGACAATGGTTATCCCTGTTTCGTTCCCCATGTGATTGTTCTCAGTTGATTTTTATTTGAGCTCTATACGGCTCGTGTAATTTGCCTTAATAGACTTGGACAGTTTATTTTTTTTATTTTTTACTTAGTGAATTGCCAATCATCCCTATATGGGGCCGTCGCCGCATCAAGTGAGAAGAACCAACAAGATTTTATTTCTGGTAGCCAGGTCAAAGAAATTCATTGCCAGTCTTGTATTGTCATATATTTGCTGCCCTCAGATTAATCCTGAATGAAAAGTGAAATATCTGACCAGACTGAGGTCAACCTTGCAACAAAAATCTTTGTAAATAAGTTTACATTGTTTAAAAGCGCTATGAATTGAGCAGAGCTGCATAGCAAGGAGTCTTTGCCTTGTCTCAGGATGACTGTAATCACATAATCATGGTATATGTTACCTTTTGGATCTCATCAATGTAATTAAACACCCTTGCCATGGGTTCAGCTAGAATATCTTTAAATGTGTATACAATGACATGGAAAAGCTAACTGGGCCTGGAGCCTTGTTTTGTGGTGTCTCCTGCATGGCTGTTCGAACTTCTAAAAGGGAGATTGGTTGGTTTAGAAGGCTGAAATGCCCTCTATGTCCTGAGTTTCACAGAATCATACCATCATTGGATTATGTTGTTTGTATGTGATTAAGTGTTCACAAGGTCTTTAATTTGAATGTGAGAATACACTGTGCCTCAGCTCCCTTCTCATTATACCTTTTGCAGTAGTGCAGCGTTTTGTTAGTTTCCTCTGTTAGGGAGTGTTCTAGTTTCACACGTGCCTTACATAAGAGACAAAACATTCTGGTCAATGTTTTGAATGGAGTATAACTTTAAATGTTGTCTTACTACTTTGCGAGCCCCTACTAATGAGTACTTGCACCTTTTAATCATCTGGGGCGCCTTGGTTATCATTTAGCAGTCTTGTTCATCATTTAGCAGTCTTGTTCCACCAGTGCTTCTCCAGCATTTCCTCTGGGGCAATTTTGTTTATAAAATTGTTGTAGTTGTTTTCTCCTGTTGTACCATGGTATTTTCTGACCGTCTACAAATATTGACTCTGTTTCTTTGGAACTATTTGTTTTCAGTCTTAGCATAGTCTTGATTTTTTTTCATTGCACAGGATCGTCGTAGAGCAGAATTTGTAAACACAAAAAACCAAATTATTTTGTGCATGGAAGAATTGGACCACATTCCTGACTCTAGTTTTGAACATGATGTTGTATGTGACAATGTGGAGTCATTTTGCCTTTCAACAGAAAATATAGCTTCCGTTAAGCTGCTCCTGCTGCAGGTAAGAACTTACCTTTGTTATTTAGACCTTTTGTCAACCGTTATGAAGCTTGATATTCACTGTATCTGTACATTTGTGTTACTAAAAGTTTTGCTTTTTTTAATAATTTTTTCATCTTTTTAGTTAGAGGATAGAAAAACTCAAAATGAGGCTGTTTGTTCACAACTACGCTCTAGAATCGTAGAACTTTGGAATAGGCTGCAAATACCTACTGAGAAACGTGAAGCTTTTTCGATATATATGACTGGATCCAGAGGCAAAACACTTGAAGCAGTAAGAAAATCTACTTTCGTAGTTAAAGCAATGAGTTTTTTTTAAATTTCTTTCTTTTGTAGACATTTGTGATGTTTTTAAATGACTTGCAGGACATATACACTATGCTTTCCTTCAACTATTGGTTTTCTGTACGTTGTGTGTATTGATTCAACATGTTTGCTTGTCAGACTGGCTTACACATAGAGGTCCCAGTAAAGCTGGAGTATTCTATTATTCCATTCAACTATCCTTACAACATTGTTCAGTGGGTATCAGACTTTTGACAAAGTAGATGTGCCATCAATAAATTCAAGTCAGTTGTTAAATAGAAGATTTCAGTCCTTTCTGCCTTTACATGGCTTCTCCTGCCTTCCCTCAGCCATCTTCTGCCAACCCTGCTGAGTTTACATGTAGACAAAAGATACATACTTTTCAGGAACTCACAAGGGTGGAATGCTTCTATAAGGAGTGATTTCCCTGTTCTCCAAGGCTGGGTATTGAGTCTCGTGGAATAGGAAGCAAACCACTTCAGGAAATATTTGGTAGCTAGCTACATGAATATAAACATTCAACAGCTATTTTTTTAGCATCACTCAGCACCACCACAGCATCACTGGTTTAAATATGTTCTTTCAATGTTTCAAGCTGTTTTCAAGCTTTATTACAAATCACAAAAAGATGTTAAGATTTCACTTTTCTTTTTCTCCCTCTCCCCATCTCCCCCTCTTCCTGCTCTCCTCTCTCTCCCTCCCCTCTATCCCCTCCGTCCTCCCCCTCTCTTCTTACCCTCCCTCCCTCCCTCTACCCTCTCTCCCTCTACCCTCTCTCCCTCTACCCTCTCTCCCTCTACCCTCTCTCCCTCTACCCTCTCTCCCTCTACCCTCTCTCCCTCTACCCTCTCTCCCTCTACCCTCTCTCCCTCTACCCTCTCTCCCTCTACCCTCTCTCCCTCTACCCTCTACCCCTCTACCCTCTACCCCTCTACCCTCTACCCCTCTACCCTCTACCCCTCTACCCTCTCTCCCTCTACCCTCTCTCCCTCTACCCTCTCTCCCTCTACCCTCTCCCCCTCTACCCTCTACCCCTCTACCCTCTCTCCCTCTACCCTCTCTCCCTTTCCCTCTCTCCCTCTCTCCCTTTCCCTCTCTCCCTCTCCCTTTCCCTCTCTCCCTTTCCCTCTCCCTTTCCCTCTCTCCCTTTCCCTCTCTCCCTTTCCCTTGTTACATCAATGCAGTTATTGATATCTCTGGGCTGTGTGGCCCCTTTTATGCAAGCTTATTTTCTGCATTGTTCAATAAAAAGAATTAAACCATAGAATTGCCACAAGCTACATGAAAAAGTAGGAAGTTGGGTATGATGAGGATGGGGGGCGGATTGGGGCTTGGGGCTTTCATTGATGGGGTTGTGCACTGAACTCACTGCTCTGACATCTGGATTAAACTTGTTTTAGAAACCACTTGCACTTCTGTCTCTGGGCTGCAAGATACTTACCAATAGTTTAGTTATATTTCTGTCTCGAAGGACTAGTTATAACAGAGTATCATAAATTATAACTATTGTCTTCCAGGGGATTCTCCTCAATAGTCGTAAGCACTGAATAGTCACGCGCAGGGATCCTGGATCACTTATGAAATGCATGTATGTAGACCTACATCAATCAAAAACATGTCCTCACAATTGTAGCCTATAAACAAACGTCCTAATTTTATTTTCATGTTAAAAAAATAAAACATTTACTTTCATAAGTCAGCATAGAGTATAGTTGAACATAGCAAACCTTTGAAAGAGTTTCTTTAAAAGGAAAAAAAAGATGAACAGAATTAGCCAATAGGCTACAAATAATACATTAATCTAATGCAGTGATGCTCAAAGTATGGCCCGTGGACTGCATGTGGCCCTTCTGCCCTTTACATGCGGCCCTCTTGTTCGAAGAAGCACTGGGATGCGGTTTAATCGCCTCCATTAAACTTAAAGATGTTAAGCGGGCAAGCATTTCTTTAAATGTTCTTTGAATCTCTCTGCAAACGTGTGCAATATGATAAAATAAATTAAGTGTATTTAATTAACCTTCTGAACCGTTTCACCTTCGTACATCAGGTTATATCAGTACATTGAGATGTAGGTTTGAAAAGTGAAAGTTTTCAAACATGATTTCAGAAATATTCATCCTTCCACCCACCCTGACAACAATGACAGTTGTGAACTAAGAGGCAAGTCAGTAATGTGCACCCTGTGGGCAGCCTGGGTTGCTGTTATACAGAAGCAACCATAAAGTTTATTTTCATCAAACACAGCAGGTTTTGTACAGCACAAATCCTGAAGTCGTGTATTTGGAGGTCCTCTTATATATGATTGTGAAGTAAAAGGAGGGAAAATGAAATATAATAATTGCCTAAGCTCACACAGTTTGAGCAGGACCCGGGATTTATCCAGGTTTTCTGTTTTCACATTGTGAAATTCAGCCAGTGCATGCTTTACCTTCCCCTACTCCTACCTTTTCTACCCATGCCACCTCAAAAGCCACCCTGCTGGCTTCAATGCGGCATCGATCACACCACAGACCAAACTTTTTGCCCCTGGGAAAACATTTGCATACATGTGAGCTAATGCAATTGCCACTGTGCCTTTAAGAACCTTACCATCAGTATCCCATCATGCCCCACAAGTGAAAGGTCAGTTCATTATTCTGGCTCCTGGAAACAGATTCCCGGGGCACTGAGCTCTGTCTTTATCGGCAAATATCTAAAAAAGATTGATTTAAAACTTGTTTTCAGGTTTTTACTCTATCCTTTTAGGATTAGAGTAATTTAACACCCTTTTTTCTGAATAAAAATGGTGATTTTTCAGTCAAAATGCTTTTACTTTTCATGAAGTGCCCAATCTGTGGAAAGGTGATGGCTCAACGGATCCACACAGGGTCTGTATCCACTGTCTTCCAGAAGATCTTCCTCCTTGTTCATGCAGACACTTGAAGAAACAAAAAAACCCAATAAAACCTCTCCAGAACATTAAGAGCCAGAGAAGAAAAATCAGACTGTATTGATTTCTGATAGATACATCTGCCGTGTGGATTCCTCACCTTGTGAATATCCCCTTGCGTCAGCAACATTCGGAAATTCTTTTTGTAGCTTCGCGACGACGTGGACTTGGACGTCATAGAGGCACGGCACCGCTCGCAACTCCGCTGACGTCACCGACGCCTATAATAGGCCCACGCCGGCGTGATGACATCAGTTCCCTTTTTTCCGCGTCGTAGACGCTAGCGGTTTTCTGGGATCGTACTGTAGCTTCACAGTAACTTTGTTACTATTATTCTATTATTACTGTGTCTATCTCTATTTTCTTCGAGATGTCGACGAAGAAGACTGGTTTTAAGGCTTGCGGTGAATGTGGCAAGACAATGTCTATTACCGACCCACATGAATGCTGTGTCTGGTGCCTGAGTTCCGACCATGACGTCGAGGATTGCCCTTGCTGTAAGATGACCCCGAAGGCCTTACGAGAGAGGGAGACTAAACTCCTCGTAGCAAAACTGAAAAATAAGAAAGTTAAAAAGGCTTCGAAGTCTCGATCTCGACGGTCAAGGTCTCGATCGAGGTCGCGATCGGAATCGTCTTCAGCTCATGCTTCAAAGTCTTCGAGGAAAAAACACAAGAAGAGGAGCCATGAGTCACGTCATCACTCAGGAAAGGACTCTAGCTCGAGGCCGAAGTCCCAGGTCAAGCTTCTTAGTAAGGAAGTGGAGATTTCGGAGTCGAAGGATCATGACTCTGTTGGTGAGGCTTCACGTCCGAATTCTCCCGAGTCTCCGAAGCAGGTCCATTCTCCAGTTCCATTCAATCCTTCTGGTCAGGAGGATGAAGGTGAGGAGCGGGGGGCTGATAAGGTCGAGGTTCGGGTGCCTGCGGGTTCGTCGACCCTGGTTCCTGGACTCGATGAAGAGGTCGACGTCGTGTCGACTCCGCCTCCTCGGGAACAACCCAGGGGACCATATCCAGATTTTCCAGCTCCAGGTCAGGATCCATCTCAGTTCCTGAACGCCATGTTTGGAGTTTATTCCAGGGCAATGTTCCCGTCTGGTGCACCTGTTGGTCCCACGGGTCCTATGGCTTTTAACTTGGGTGTTCCCCAGGCTTATGCCCCTGCGCCCTTCATGCCTTTTATGCCGGCTATACCACCGCATTGGCATTTTCCAGCACCTCCTGTGCCATCGATGCCGAAGCGTACGACGGCGACTCCGTCGACGCCGATTCCATAGACGCCGGTGCCTACGACTCCGAAGCAGGACTCTACTCTGCCTCGGGTGAAACGACCTCATCCGACTTCGGGTTCGACGCCGGCCCCGACCCCGTCGGAGTCGATTCCGGATCCTTCGGCTTCTATCGTGAAGGAAAGGTCACGGAGAGAAGCCCAGAGACTTCTGGAGGAAGAACAGTATCGGTATGCAGATCTTGAGGAAGGAGAGTTACAGGAGTCTGAAGATCCTTTTGAGGACCTGGGTGAGGCCAGTGGGCTTGAACTGTCTCCTGAGTGGGATTTGGCTTCAGTGTCAAATGTACCTTCGAAAGATGTGGTTCCTTATCACACTGTTATTAAAAAAGCAGCGAGTTTATTGAACATTACTCTGCCCACTGCTGATTATAAGCCAAATATTTTAACTGAGGTTCTTTCACCCTCCTCTATTATTGAACCTATGTAACCCTTCAATGATGCATTAGCTGAGCCCATCTATGAGGTCTGGAAGAAGCCTTTGTCTGCTCCTGCAGTTTCTAGGACAGTGGCGAGGAGGTACAGAGTTGCTCCAGGTGACCCTGAATTTTTGTCAACACTCCCGCCTGAGAGTTACGTTGTGCAGGCGGCCTGCTCGAAGAGGTCTGCTGGGGCTTTTCCGCAGGTTCCTGGGGATAAAGAATCCAGGAAGCAGGATCAAACTGCCAAGAAGGTCTTCTCCTCAGCCAGTATGGCGCTTAAGTCAACCAACGCAACTTGTCTGATGGGGAGGTATATTCATGCCTTGATGGATTCTGTCAAGCAGTAAGTTCCGAAAATCCCTGAGGAGGAGAGAAAAGATTTTCAGGATGTGATATCGGACACTCAGCGGGTGCGAGGAAGGTGATTCAGAGTGGTCTGGACACTGCTGATTCGGTGGCGAGGGTCATGGGCTCTTCCGTGGCCACTAGGAGGGCTGCCTGGCTTAAAACATCGGAGTTCTCTGCAGACGTTCAGTCTGTTTTGATGGACTTGCCTTTTGATGGCTCAGGATTGTTTGGCAAGAAGGCTGATACTGCCTTGGAACGTTTTAAAGACAGTAGAGCCACTGCGAAATCTTTGGGTCTTCAGTCCAGGGGTACTACTGGAAGACTCTTCAGAGGGTTTGGCAGATCTTCCTTTCGTTCTTACAGACCATCTCAGCAACAGCCACAACAACAGCAAAATACGCTGTACAAATCGTACAGAGGCAGGCAAAAATCCCGCCCTAGAGGTCGTCAAGCTTCCTCCTCCTCTTCCTCCTCCCCTTCCCAGCCCCCTGCCAACGCAGCAAAGCAGCCCTAGATCTGCCATTCCGGATCATGTGGTCCCAGTGGGGGGCGGCTTACACATTTTCTACAAGATTGGGAATTAATAACATCGGATCTTTGGGTTCTCAATCTTGTAGAGAATGGGTATGCTCTTCCTTTTCGGGAGTTTCCCCCAAATTACCCTCCTTGTCAGGGTTATTGTTCGGAGGACCACCTGTTTCTCCTGCAGGAAGAAGTCCTGGCACTGTTCCGAAAAGGTGCGATAGAGGTGGTTCCAGAGCAGGAAAGGGGTCAAGGGTGCTACTCCCGGTATTTCCTGGTCCCCAAGAAGGATGGCAGGCTTCGGCCAATCCTGGACCTCAGGATTTTTAACCTTTACCTGAAACAGGAAAAGTTCAAGATGCTCACTCTTGCACAGGTACTTCAAGCGCTGCTGGAAGAAGACTGGATGGTGTCGATCGACTTGCAGGATGCGTATTTTCATATTCCCATCTTGAAGTCGCACAGAAAGTATTTCCGTTTTACGGTTTGGTCACAACACTACCAGTTTGTGGTCCTTCCGTTTGGTCTTACTACTGCACCTCGAGTTTTCACCAAGGTGATGGCAGTGGTGGCAGCTCATCTCAGGAGAACGGGGATACGTGTGTTTCCGTATCTAGACGACTGGCACGATCAAAGCGGAGTCGCTGGAGAAGGTGCTCCATCATCTGCAAGAGACAACTCAGTTGTTGCACAGGTTGGGTTTTTCGATAAATGTACCCAAGTCTCACCTGGGGCCCTCACAGCGCAACCTGTTCATAGGTGCGGTTCTGGACACTACTGTGTCGTGCATTCCCTCCTCCTCAAAGGATTCGCGACATACAGGAAATGATTCCTCTGTTCTACAATGGAGCGGTCGTTCCAGTCCTGAAGGTTCTTCCCTGCTCGGTCTGATGGCTTCTTGTATTCTGTTGGTCAACCATGCACGCTGGCATATGAGGGCACTCCAGTGGTGCCTCCGCAGGCAGTGGTATCAGCACAACGGAGATCTCAGGGAGTCGGTGAAGATCTCCAGAGAAGCTGCAGCCGATCTGTCTTGGTGGAGCGTGGAAGGCAATCTGTCACAAGGAAAGCCTTTTCAGCTTCCTCCATCGGTGGCCACAGTGATAACGGATGCGTCCACTCTCGGGTGGGGTGCTCATCTGGGGGACCTGGAGGTCAAGGGTCTTTGGTCTCCAGAGGAAAGGTTGCTTCACATCAACCTTCTTGAATTGCGGGCGATACGTCTGGCGCTCAAGGCCTTCCTCCCTTCCCTTCGCGGTCAGCCGGTTCAGGTCCTGACGGACAACACGACTGCGATGTGGTACATCAACAAGCAGGGAGGTGTGGGGTCGCAGTCTCTGCAGAGAGGCTCTGCGTCTCTGGTCCTGGGTTCAGGACCATCAGATTTGTCTGATGGCAAATCATCTGGCCGGAGTTCAGAACGTTCGTGCAGATATTCTCAGTCGGCAGTTCTCTGTCGACCACGAGTGGAGGCTCCATCCAGAGGTAGTTCACGTCATCTTTCAGATGTGGGGGACTCCTCGGGTGGACCTGTTCGCCACTCACGAGAATGCTCACTGCCTGTCATTCTGCAGTCTCCAGTATCCGATGCAAGGAGCCTTGGGGGACGCGTTTCAGTTGAGTTGGAACTCGCAACTCCTTTACGCGTTTCCTCCCATACCTTTGATTCCTCGGGTTCTGAGGAAGATTCGCCAAGAACGGGCCCAAGTTATATTGATCGCCCTGGATTGGCCAAGAAGGGTGTGGTACTCAGACCTTCTCCACCTCTCCTCTCACCCGCCGCTCCGTCTCCCTCACAGGGCAGATCTCCTCTCCCAGATGGAGGGGCAGGTTCTACACCCCCACCTCCAGACCTTACACCTTCATGCCTGGAGATTGAACGGGGCAACCTGAGTTCTTTTTCTCTCCTGCCTGATGTAGTGGATGTCATCTTGTCAGCCAGGCGTGACTCCACTAAGTCCATCTATTCTTATAGGTGGTCGAAATTTGTTACTTGGTGTAGGGAGAAGTCTTTAGACCCTTTGAGGGCCCATTTATCTGATGTTCTCCAGTTTGCCCTTTCTCTGGCACAGCAGGGTCTTGCTGTTGCCACGGTGAAGGGTTATCTTTCTGCGCTGTCGGCTTTTATCTGTTTGCCTGACCAGCCCTCTTTTTAAATCTCCTGTAGTTTTAAGGTTTTTGAAGGGCCTCACAAATAAGTTCCCTCCTACTCCCTTTATTGTGCCTCAGTGGGACTTAAATCTTGTTTTGACATTTTTGATGGGTGCTCCTTTTGAGCCTCTTCACAAATGTCCTATGAGGCTTCTGACTTTCTAAACGGTTTTCCTCGTTGCAATAACCTCGGCAAGGAGGGTAAGTGAGCTTCAAGCTCTTAGTCACAAGCCCCCTTTCTTGACCATTCATGCTGATCGAATGGTTCTTGGGACCAGGGCTGCTTTTCTGCCAAAGGTGGTGACTCCTTAACACCTTGGTCAATCCATTACCCTTCCTACCTTTTATCCTCCCCCACACCCTTCCAAGGAGGAGGAGAGATTACACCGTCTTGACCCCAAGAGGGCGGTGTCTTTTTAACTGGACAGGACTGAAGACTGTCGAGTGGATGACCAGCTCTTCATTGGCTTTGCTGGCTGCAAGAGAGGAAGAGCGGTCCATAAGAAGACTTTGTCAAGATGGATCGTCCTCTGTATTAAGATCTGCTACTCTTTGGCCGGTAAGGAACCACCAGAGGGTATAAGGGCTCATTCGACTAGAGCTAAGTCTTCAACCTCAGCATTGGCTAGAGGTGTGCCTGTAGAAGATATTTGTAGAGCGGCAACTTGTTCTTCGCTCCACACTTTCGCAAAGCATTACTGCTTGGATTCCGAGGTGAGGAGGGACGGTCACTTTGCACGCTCTGTCCTCCAGGATTTCCTGGTCTAGAAGAGTGGACACCCTCCTCCGGGAGTGGGGACTGCTGTGGGACTCTATTCACAAGGTGAGGAATCCACACGGCAGATGTATCTATCAGAAGAACAAGTTACTTACCATCCGTAACGCTTTTTCTGGTAGATACAATATCTGCCTGTGGATTCCTCACTGACACACCCGCCTCCCCGTTGTCCACTCTTCTATGCCAGAGTTTCTATTATATATTGGTTTATTTCAAATGTTTTGTTGCATTTGCTTCACACTGTGTGTGTTACCTTGATATTTGTACTGCGTATACTGTGTGTATATCTACTGTCATTGGTCCGTCCGTGTGCCTCGAATGCACGGAAAAAAGGGCGGAACTGATGTCATCACGCCGGCGTGGGCCTATTATAGGTGTCGGTGACGTCAGCGGAGTCGCGAGCGGTGCCGTGCCTCTATGACGTCCAAGTCCACGTCGGCGCGAAGCTACAAAAGGAATTACCGAATGTTGCTGACGCAAGGGGATATTCACAAGGTGAGGAATCCACAGGCAGATATTGTATCTACCAGAAAAAGCGTTACCGAAGGTAAGTAACTTGTTCTTCAGGAGAAGCAGCAAGAAAAACAGCAGAAAACTGCTGGTTACCCTAGGAGCCATGGTGAAGGACACTCTACCACCAGAGTGCTTTCCTCCCGCTCTAAGGACTCCCCTTGATGACCGATTCAATAAGAGAAGGCACTATGGGGAGAGATATTGGTCCTGATCTTAATCGAGGAGTATGATGTCGAGGACTGGGGCGTCTAGGAACCTGCATACCTGTTCGCTGTTGACAGCTACTCAATAGGACTTAAATCTTGTCTTAACCTATTTGATGGGTTCTCCCTTCGAGCCCTTGCATAAGTGTCCCTTGAGACTGTCTTTTAAGACCGTATTTTTAGTTGCTATTACCTCGGCAAGGAGGGTAAGTGAGCTTCAAGCTCTGTGTTCGAAACCCCCATTCTTGACCATTCATGCTGAAAGAATGGTACTCGGGACCAGGGCTGCTTTTCTGCCAAAGGTGGTAACTCCCTTCCTTATGGGGGCAGTCCATTACCCTTCCTTCCTTCTTTCCTCCCCCTCACCCTTCCAAGGAGGAGGAGCGGCTTCACCGTTTGGACCCAAAGAGGGCGGTGAGCTTCTACCTTGATAGAACTAAAGACTATTGTGCAGATGACCAGCTCTTCGTGGGCCCTTTGCTGGCTGCAGAAAAGGCAGAGCGGTGCACAAGCACACACTTTCCAGATGGATTGTCTTGTGTATTAAGATTTGTTACTCTTTGGCCGGTAAGGAACCTCCAGAGGGTTTAAGAGCTCATTCTACCAGGCCAAAGTCTTCTACATCTGCCTTATGTAGAGGTGTTCCAGTTGAGGACATCTGTAGAGCGGCAACTTGGGCCTCCCTCCACACTTTCGCAAAGCATTACTGCTTAGATTCTGAAGTGAGGAGGGAGGGCCACTTTGCGCGCTCTATCCTACAGGATTTCTTGGTATAAAAGAGTGGACACCCTCCTCCGGGAGTGGGGACTGATGTGGATTCTATTCACAAGGTGAGGAATCCACTGGCAAATGTATCCATCATAAGAACAAGTTACTTACCTTTGGTAACGCTTTTTCTGGTGGATACAGTATCTGCCTGTGGATTCCTCACTGACCCACCCGCCTCCCCGTTGTCCATCTTCTATTCCTGCAAAGTATTTTTTTTATGATTGTATCTTTCAATGGAAATGTTTAATAGTTCTTGCTTTTTGCATTGATTTCACACTGTGTTTTGGCTTGAATACTGTGTATACTGTACCTATTTATGTCAGTCCGTCCGTGTGCCTCGGGGGCATGGAAAAAAAGGGCGGAACTGACGTCCTCACGCCGACGAGGCTATCTTATGGCTCGGGTGACGTCCGCGAGGTTGCAAGCAAAGCCGTGCCTCTGTGACGTCGTCCTCGTCGGCGTGGGGAGCTACAAAAGTTTCCGAATGCTGCTGGCGCAGGGGATATTCAGGAAGGTGAGGAATCTACAGCCAGATACTGTATCCACCAGAAAAAGCGTTACCGAAGGTAAGTAACTTGTTTATCAGCCCCAATCTCCTTCTGGAGACATTTCCAACCCCCTTTCCAGTGACCTCTTCTGAATCAAAGAGCACCCATTTGAAGTCTACTGGGGAGGCTGGCTCTCCCTCCTTTCCTCCAGTGTTTGTCCCACCCAGATCACTGGACTGTAGGAAAGTGCCCCTTTTTGACATTGTCACCTCCCACTTTTTGTCAGGTATCTGATGCAATTTAGACAGAAGTGGACTGGGTCCCTGCTATACAGGTCCCCACTGCCAGATCTTTCCCTAAAACTGTAAAATGTTCCTCCAATTGGCAATACCTTTAGCACCCCCTGTAAGTCCCTAGTAAATCATACCCTTGGTACCTATGGCAAGGAGGTTAAAGAGGGTCCCTAGGGGCTACAGCATGTACTGTTCCACCCTAAGGGACCCCTCAACACCAACATGCAAACTGCGATCCCAGGCTGTGTTCCATGGTGTATAGAAAAGTGATATGACGTGCAGGAATGTGTGCCAATCCTGCAGACACTACATGGCACTATAGGTAAGTCACCCCTGCACAAGGTGTTAGAGCCGTAAGGCAGGTTGCACTGTACCATATGTATGGATATCTGCATGAGCAGATGTGCCCCTGTGATGTCTGTCAAATCTTAGATATTAGTGAACACGGAAGCCATTTTGAGTACATGTGCTGAACACTGGTAATAAGGGGTTTCCCAGCTACATGATAGCTTCACTGAAACTAAAGAGGTTTGGTATAAAATATCTTGTATTAATAAGCCCACACTGATTCCACTGATGAATTGTTTTAATACCTGCTCCAAGAGACCACCTTAGAGGTGCCCCTGAAACCTACCTACTACTAGTATGCTGGCTTAATGGCGTAGACCAGCCTGCCACCACAGATAGATTTCTGACCTCCTGCAGGTGAGAGCCCGCACTCTTAGGGCTACTACCGGTCACTCACCTTAAGCCCCTAAATTGAGTAGTTAAGTTGGACCCCTGAATCCTGGAGCTTGGATTCAATGAATCAAGAAGACCAAAAAGAGTAGCGCGAAGAGCAAGAACTGAGGACTTTTGCAGACTTTTGACACCAAATCCTTTCTGCACCTGTCTTGACAGTTGTGACCAGTGGTTCCTGCTGCAGCTGACCAGCTTACAAGAACTTCCCACTAGACTGCTAGCCCTTCACAAATTGCCAGTAATCTTCCTTAAAGTGGAGGTGCTACTGCCCTGCAGTCCTCGGGCACTAAAACGCAAAGTACGGTTTACAAAGTTGCTGCTCCCTGGCCAGCCTGATTTTTCCACTCTGCACCTGAGCGCCCCAGACTGGGTACTGACTAACCGGCTGTGCCCCCTTGTTCTCATGACCCTTGTGTCTAAGCCCCCTGTTGGGAACTCCTGGACTTGTCCCCAAGTCCTCCTCTGCAGCCGGTTTCAAGGTGGCCCCTTTCTTTCCACTAGCGTAGCGTGCACAGCTACCAAACCGACCAGCCCTTCTGCACCCTTGCGCCCCAGGGCAGGTAATGAGTATCTGCAGGTGGTACTTTGGACCTTGGGCCCTTACAAACCTAAGTCCTGATGGAGACCCCCTGTAGGAGGCTGGCTTACTATATGGTGCACGTTAGACCGGTTAGCCCTTTGGGTGGTCCCTCCTAATATTTTTTTTATTTTTATCCTTTTTGCCTTCTGAATTTTTTGTGCGTCCACTACATATTTTTAGGGTTGACCCTAGGACTCTGGGCGCCCATGGTTATTCAATAACAATGTGGCGCAAGGGCTCCTCTAAAATTGAGGGAGAGTAGGGAAACACAAAATGGTGGCCTGTCCAAATCGCCTCATAACCTGGGGCCATAGGGTTGCATTGAGGGGTTCCAGAACCTTCTGGTCCACTCTGGACTCTTGGCCCAGGCTATAAAAGGTGGAATGTTGGGCGGCCATTTTGTCATCGGGTGAGGAGTGAGACCAGTCAGGAGATAAGGCTGCCTGTGGGGAGGTTGGTGCACTGAGGGGGGGGGGGGTCTGACTGTCTCTGGACTTGCTATCCTCCCTTTTGCTGACGCTACCCCCTGCTGGTTGACCAAGACCTGGCATCAACAGTTCCCTTGGAGCCACCTTCCCCCCTTATGCCCTCTCATAGCGGATCCCTGGTTTGATTCAGGCAAGCTGAGGTCATCTGACCTGGGAATTGAGGGGTGCGCGTTGTTGACTTTGGAAAGGGCTCCGGATCTCTGCCCTAGCTCCCCTCAATCTTGCTGCCGCCTGGAGCAAGGGTGAAAAAAGACTTAACTGTCTCGCCAAAATAACCCACCTGTGAGAAGTTGGCCTGATATGATGTTTCCAATTCTGGAACCACCTTGTATCAGTCCAAATAACCCCTTATGGTGTCTGGTTGTAAGTCAACCTTGTAGACAAGCTATCTTAATGGTAGCATAGACTAAGCAGCCTTAAAGGCTTAACTCAAGAGGTCGTGTTAAGCGAGCTGTTTTACCAATCACAGTCCTGTAATATCAAATGAAAGGACACCACACAAGTATATATTATAAAAATATATGTATTTATTACTCAAAATAATCCCCAGTACTCTTTATGAACAAAGGGGCACAAGCGTTAACTCAAAAGCACAGTATAACATACAAAGTTGCACAATTATGGATGAGGGCGGGGGGCCACTCAGACCATATACTAAACAAGTGGTATAAGAGATACCAATCGAACAGTGGTTAGGCCTAGGGCCTAGGGAATCGCGGGGAGCAGTCGGGACAAGCAATGCTGAAGTCGGGGAAAAGCCCGCGGGATTCGGGTGCAGCGCTGAAAGCGCACGCATGCACCAATGTTAGTCAATGGTGCGTAAAAGTTACACAAATAGGGTTTAAGGACACTTCCGCTACACCTAGAAAGACAAAACTTTAGACACAGGCCCTAGAGGTGTGTACCAGTGTGGGAACACCGGCGTTGCAATGTTACCTCACCCACTGGAAGCGGGTGCATAGGGTCGAAGTGGCGTCGTCACGCAGGTTCTTGGTGCTTGAAGCTGAAGAGGCTGCAGGCGGTGTGAAGGAGAAGTGTCCGGTGGGATCCAAGGGTGGATCCAAGTCGAGAAGTACCTGAAAGCAGAGGGGACAGAGTCTGGGTCACTCAGCAGTGACCAGGGTGGAACCAGGGCGGAACCAGGCAATGTCGGGCGCAATCAGGTGGTTGTCGAGGAGCTTCTCTCCGCTGTCACGTGGGCTCGGGGGCATCTGCAACGTCCAGGAGCAGGTCACGATCTGTCCCACAAAGGCTCTCGCCGTCGGCGCTGTCGGCTTCAAGATTGGAGCAAACAACACTTGGCAAAAGCAATCCACGCGGAACTGGATGATTGCTTCTCACTCGGACCGGGAGGTTCAGAGTGGGGGCTCCTTTTCAGGGGAGCTGGTGCAAATCTGGAGCAACCAGAATCACAAGTCGTATTTCGAGTTTCGTCGGCACAGGGGCCACAAGCCGGCTGGCAAGTGACCGGGCCAACGCGTTGAGCCAAAAGAAGCAGAAGGGCCCCACGCAGCACTCGTCGAGTGTAGAGGGGTGAACTTCGGTGCAAGAGTGGCTCAGGGTTGGGGCTTCTCAAACCCCGGTGTACAGCTTCGAGGGTCACTCGTGGGCTGCACGGTCAGCGTCTCGTGGTCTTTTCAAGATGGCGTGCCCCACGCTTCCGGTCGCCTACACGGGTCTCAGCTCTGCAGGGGCTGTGGATCGGGCTGTAAGAAGGCAGGCAAGCTTGATCTCGTCGATCTGTCGCTCGAGTTCCGGCGGGAACTGCAACAAAGCAGACGTCGAGGGCTGGATGGTGCCTGTTTGCACAGGGTGGTCACTCCTTGACCACAAGGGAGATTCTTCAGTCTTCTACGTTGAGTAGGATGTTAAAGGGTCCAGAGTTTCGTTATGTTTCATCAGGATAATCTGCCGTGCATTGGCACTGCTCCCACTCTTATTCGAATCTGGGGGGCTGGATTACCTGCTAGGTCCCCTCTTATGGGTGGGACCCAGGAAGGGGTTGGATACACAAGTGGTGGTGGTGAGATAGGGCTAAAAGATCAAGCATTGAGCTGGATTCAGTCGTACCTATCACTGAGAACACAGAAGGTGGCATTAGATCAGATTGTCTCAAAACCCTCCAAGCTAAAATGTGGTGTTCCCCAGGGGTCGGCACTAAGCCCGCTACTATTTAATGTTTATTTGGCTCCTCTGTTCACACTTATCTCAAACTGGGGGGTCAAAGCAATCTCGTATGCTGATGATACCCAGTTGGTGTTTCCATACTCTGAGGTGTCGGAAGAGGCTTTTGCAACTTTTAAGGGATGCCTCCGAGATGTGGCCAGATGGATGAACGCCAATAAACTTAAGTTGAATGCTGAGAAGACTGAGGTTATCTTTTTTGGCAAGGGGCTGCCCCCCCCTGCTGAACTATGGTGGCCGGTAGAAATGGGAACACCTCCGTCACCGAGCCAGAGCGCGAAAAATTTAGGAGTCCGCTGGGATAGCAGTCTCTCCTTTGCTTCCCATATTCAGCAGGTCGCTGGATGCTGTCTCACCAAGTTGAGAAACCTACGCAAGATCCTGAGACTTCTGCCAGTAGAGTGCTGCAAAATGGTGGTCCATGCCACAATAACGTCGAGGCTGGACTACGCTAACGGACTCTATCTGGGCCTCCCCCGCTATCTAATCCAGCGCCTTCAGACGGTGCAGAATGCGGCTGCGAGACTGTTGTGCATTCCTTTCAAACAATCTGTCTCTCCGCATCTACGAGCAATGCACTGGCTCCCAGTGGCCAGCCGGGTTAAGTTCAAAACCCTGACGTTGGCCTTTAGGTCCCTGTTTGGCACCTGCCCTAATTACCTGAAAGTTAGACTCCCCAGGTATCACCAGTCTCGGTCCCTCCGCTCCAACGGGCAGGTGAAGATTGTGGTCCCCCGAGTGCGAAGGGCTCGGTTGGGCGGAAGAACGTTCTCGGCCAATGTGGCGGGGCTATGGAACTCTCTTCCTTCCTCTCTCCAACAGGCCCCCTCTGAAGCCTGTTTTAAACTAGTGCTAAAAACCTGGCTTTTCACTGCACAACGCTAAGTTATGCCACACAACCTCTATGGCCTGTCTGTTCTTACAGCGCCGGGATACCTCCTTGTGAGGCAGCTGTTCGCGCTCTATAAAACTCTTTATTATTATTATTTATTATACACCCCTTTCCTTTGATCCAGGCCGCGCTGGGTCGGGGGCTGGTGTGCCCCAGAACCGGTTTGACCTGATTATGCAAGGGGAAGCTTTGTGCTCCCCATGCAGTGTCTGGTTTCTTTCAAACCTCCCTGCTACAATCCACTATCTCCTGTCTGGGGGGGTGTGACACCTCCCTGCGACAGGAAACCCTTTGTACAGGCCCCTTTGGCTGAGTTTCGGTCAGCTTCAGGGGGTCAGACTTGTGTCTGTGGCAGAAGCATCCATTTTGTGGATCTGAGGTCCTATTAGAAATTAACCGCATTTCAGTAAAGTAACATGTCTTCTCCCTCTAGAGGGGTGGAATGCTATCCCCGTCGCCAGGACTGGCGAGGGGATAGTATTCCAAATCGTGTGACACCTTACACGACATGTTTTGATAAAGCCAAACCAAAGTTGCTATATAACCGCGAGGATTATAATGCACTTAAGAGTATATGTTATGGCATTATCCCGGAACAGCTTAGGGAGTGGTTCCCGACAGCTGCAGACAGGCTCAGCTCATGCTAGAGCTCCATCTCACATTAAACCACGCACTCTGCCTCCAGGATTGATGAGGCCTTCCATAGGAGTGGCTCACATGTTTATATGTGTCCAGATATAGGTTTAGATATAGGTATACTATATCTAAGCAAGAGGTGATTACACCATCTTGCCCCAGCTGAGTGATCAGCCAGTTGTGTCAATTTAAGAACCAGCCAGGGGTGGCAAAAGATATGCTGCAGCCCCTGGTAGGCCTTGGTGGCACCTATGCCCTGAGCACCTATAGTGCATGGTACAGGGGCTGACCAGGAGTCCATTTCCAATTGTGGTATGTACCTAGGGTACATGGAATCCATTTTACAGAGAGAGCAGATAGCCTGGGGCCCTGATTAGCAGGGAACCAGGCCAGCTAAGTCGAAAACCAGCTAAACACAAGGCAAAAAATCTGGGGTAACCATAGTCAGGTAGCCACCTTCCTACACCACCTGAGACTCTACCTCAAATAAGAAGCGCAGGTTGTCACCGCCACTGCCCCTGGGTTCTTTGGGGCTTCCCACACGAACTTCACCTCCTTGCTGCTGGCCCCGTTGAAATCCCTACCGCTGGGCTGCCGCCTTTGGCAGGGCTGATAGCGTCTGCAAGCCCCCACTGAGGAGATCCTGGGGAAGGGGGGGGCCCGGTATTAGCCAGCGTAGTGGTGGTTCCAGGGAGGCGTAGGTAGCGTGGCTGCAGCATATCGGAAGCCTGCTCCAGCGCTGATGAAGCGAACAGGAAGTAGGGGGCGGGATTGAAGGAGGCCGGACCCGGGTAGAGTTCCCTTCCTCTCCAGAGAGTGAAAGGGCGGATCACAGAGCCAGCTGGAACGCCGGAAGGGAGGTCCTGTGAAAATCCAGTTCAGGCCCAGCCGCTGAGGGCCTGTCCCGTCTCGAAGGCAGAAACTGACGAAAGGCAGAAACTGACGACGAAGAAACTGACGACGAAGAGGCCTGTTTGCCGCTTGACAGGTAGCGGCTGAATAGGCTGGCTGGGCCGAGGATCTGACAGGAACCCGGTAAGATCGCCAGTGTTGTGTGGGGCCTCCGGTGGCGAGAGGGCCCCACTGCTACTTTCAAAACTTGACTAGGGGTGCTGGAAATAGCGGAAAGGAGTGGAAAAGAAAGGGGAGGGAGCACTTGAGACCGGACTAAATCTTCACACAGTTTTACAAAAGAGGAGCTTAAAAGAAAAAGGAAAGTTAAACGGCAGGAGATGGAAATTGATTTAATTTGCTGAGACTCCAAGGGCACTGTCATTTTCTATAATACAACCGTCTGCTTGAATTTTATGCCTCTGAATGTTCTCTTATAGAACAACCAACTGCTTACTTGACTGATAACTCGACCTGATTCATACCTGAATTTAATGTAATGGATTCCAATGTTTGAGACCTTGATGTGGTGACGGAATACAGCCAAACTGCTTAGAGCCTTTCACTTTTACTATTATATTGAAGGGAGTCATTAATTGAGTTAATCTTTTGCAGCTAGCCTGCTCTCTAATACTCTAAGTAAGATTCGCCAAAGCAACTAAATCTTATGTCATGATTCAAGTTTACAAAAGCAGGTAATTCAAATGAAATGTCTGAAATGTAAATTTATGATTGGTGTTGCAACTGAAAAACATGCTTAAAGGAAATATAAAGATTTTCTACCTTTTCTAAAGATGGTGTGGTGTCATTTTTGGTGGTGGTACGCTGTGTTACTGCATTGAGTGTCGCAAGTACAAAACAGTAGTCTGTGAGTGAAGCCTATACCCCTTGAGCCAAGCTACCCTAGGTGGACCGGAGACCCCGGGTCCAACAGTGCACATGTATCTAATTTATGCATCTTGCACTAATCCATGCAACTCTTATGGTGATTTTAGTTTCTTTGATAACCATTGAAACTCTCAAAGTTTAGCTGTGTTGATCAGCCTTCAGGCTTATCTTGAAGGAGTGTTAAGCAGCTTGTTTTACCGGTTTATTAATTTAGTGTCGGTTAAACGAAAAAGAACCACACAGCATTTATATAAAAATACGTCCATTCATCATACAACACTCACTAACACATTTGTATATCTCCTACTTGGAGATAACGACACAAATACAAAAATACTTAAATTGCAATAAGGTAAGTAGCACAAAATACACTGGTCTCCAAGTGGGAAGACCAAATCATATATTAAAGTAGACTGCAAAGAAGGACAGACTTGGACCAGAAGACCCAGAGGAGCCATCGACACAAGGAAACACCACAGGTAAGTACCCAGGAACCCTACAGAGGCTGTGTGCAGAGTGCGAACACAGCTATGTACCCAATGGAAGTCAATTTAGAATTTGCAGTTGCAGTTTTGCACAAGGACCCTTCCCAGAGGACCTCAAAGAATTTCCTTGGAGAACGGAAGGTTGGAGAGCCACCCCACCCGTGGATGCCCCGGAGACTAGACTACCTACACCAGCTAAGCCAGGTGCATAGGGGTGAATAAACGTCAGAAACCTCCGTAGACGACAATGGAAGAATTTGAGAAAAGTGCCTCTGAAGAAGGTGAAGTCCGGTGGAATCTAAGGGTGGATTAGAGACGTGAAGAAACTGCAAGTAGAGGGGACAGTCTATGCCATTGAGGAGTGACCAGGAGGCACGGAAGAGCAAGGTCAACCTATGTCTGGCTGTTCAGGTGAGTTGACAGTGACCTTTTAGCTGCAGCTGTGAGTACCAGGTGACACTGAGGAAGACTAGGAGCCATGCATACGCTGTCCCAAGACCGAAGTCGAGAACCAGGGTGTCTGTGTACGGTTGGAGCACCAACAAGCCTTGGTAGGTGCAACAGGTGTGGAAAGTGAAGGAGCAACGTTGGGACTAGCAAGGTCCAAGGAACTTGCCACAAGCAGGAGAGTCGGAGCAGGCCCAAGCAAGCAGGGGAGCCCACTAAAGCAGAAGTAGACCCTCGGGCGTGTCATGTTCTCTAGGCTAGTCTTTCATGGAGGGATAAACCCAGATCAGTTGACTGGGGGTGAGTGTTTGTATTGTCAACGCTCCGTCCATCACCCCCTTTGGTTTTTCTTTGTTCGCCCTAAGTTGGCAGGGTATGCTCAGACGTGAGTCCCTTGCTCACTTTGCCACTGGTTTCAAGCAATCCCGGCTGAAGACGGCTGTAATGCCAGAAACCGGTCCTGGGAAGCTTGATTCCGGTCCAGGGAAGACCAGGCTTGGCAGTTCGGGCTGGACTGTTCCCATGAGGCACAGGGTCAGACTGAGTTGCATATGGCCATGTCTGAACTGGGGTGGCGTAGTGAGCTAAAGAACGGTGATGGATTAAACCCAGATCAGTTGACTGGGGGTGAGTGTTTGTATTGCCAACGCTCCGTCCATCACCCCCTTTGGTTTTTCTTTAGTCCTGTCATGTATACCCCTATTACATACATTTGTCCAATCCACACAACGATAACTAGTCTAAACCGGTGACCTTTTACCTAGTAGCATGCTCCTGTCTCTTCGACACCAGGCTCTCGTTACTCAATTATAATTCCTGCATCTGATGTACATAAACATGTTCTCAGGCACAGCAGATTTATTCTGTGTAAGGGTCACCACTTTTTTTTCATCCTTGGTCAACCGCTAGCTGTGCATGATTGCACTTTTTTATAAAAGCATTGGTAATTGTTTTCAAAACATTTGATTGTTTTTAAAACATCCATGATTGTTTTAAAAACCTATTGATACTAGAAAAAACCCTGGAGTGACCACTTTAGTATAAAAGACCCTCACTCACCCCCCTCCCTTACAAATTAGAGGAGAATTATTTCCAAGCTGAGACGGGGTCCTGCATGCTGAATATTCGACACGCAACGGTCTGACATCCCTTGCGGGGTGTCATCCTCTAAGCAGAGACTGGGTCCTTAACACTCAGCCATCAGGTGAGGAGGTTGGAGCACACCTGGAGATTTCTTGGCTACATACACACATGCACATATCCATGATACACATACCGATCTAAGGTCTAGTACATTTAGGCAAAAGTACTTAGGGCGCGCATTTTAGGAATATGCAGGTGATACTGTTTTTATCTGAACTACTTATGTTCATCTTATTGGCACTATGGTAGAAATGTATCTACTATATTATTAAATTGGTACTAGCAATCTCTTTCATATGCTTCAGTCTCCTGATTGTCGCAGCACGTATGTTTTACACGAGTCTGTTGCTGGACCAGTAAATACTCATTGAAACGTCCTAATCGCCATCCTGTGTATTTTCTGAGAGAAATCAAGCACGAGTGTCTAAGCGACAAAAGTACTGTACTGTTTTCCACGATCTATGAGTAATCAGGGTTGTCATGCCCAGAAACTACCTACACCACTGTAGAATACAGGGGGGTGGTAGTGGCACTGTAGAGCTAGCTGGTCTAATGGCTGTCATAACCTGTGGCGGTGTCCAGGGTCGGTTTGGACACCAATCCCTCCGTTTAGGTCATCCAAAACGCACAAGTCCTGGTTCACTCCTAGAAACTACTCGACAGGAGAACCCACAGGCCAAAGGGGCAGGAGTCGCAAGAGAACCTCGATCAATTCACCAAGAAGGAAGGCCCATGGGGTGCAGAGGATGCAGTGAGGACACTGTACTTGGCAGGAAGAGATGCTTGAGGCTGGAGTTTCTTGTAGCCAGAAGATCTCTGGAGTACAGAGCCAACAAGCATTGGGAATGGCAATTCGACTCTGTTCACAGGGGTTTGGTCTCTGCAGTTCCGACGAGGTATACTGGCTTCCAAATTGCAGAGGACCGGTCAGGCCTTGATGGGGTTGCAGAACCACCACTTGTATTGATGAGCCTTTCGAAGTCCATGGGACGTCAGGTGCAGCAGACCGGTCTGCTTCGTTGCAGTGCATGCAGATACAGGGGTGCGATTCCTTCACTCCAAGGGAGATTACATCGGCTGTCTTTGATGCCCACAGGTCTGTTAAAGATCCTGGAAGAAGCGCAGACACAGATGACGAAGACTAACAGAACAGCGAGACCTGGAGCAGCAGGAGTCTTCCTTGGTGGAGTCTTGGTTCCAGGCGAAGTTCAAGTGTCCACACGGTCTAAGAGTGATGTAGTTTCAGGCTTTAGTCTTGTCCCACGACGAATCGAAGGACCATCCACAGGTAAGCCCTTAAGTACCCTAGGAAAAGGGTTGACACGACTGAGTCTCTCCCAGAAGAGTGGGTAGACAGACAAGCGGATTCTCCTATGTCCTTTGTCAAATTTCGCACCAGAGTGGCTCAAACTGGAGTATGCAAGGAAGGCACCAAATGTGCCTTTCAAAGCAGCCTGGGGCTGGCAAGCCCCCATATCCCAGCCCAATACACCAAGTCCTGTCTGGGAGGTGATCAAACCACCCTGCGACAGGAAACCTATTGCTCTACCTTCCCCTGCTCGAGCTTGGCTCAGCAGCAGGAAGAAAGTCAGGTCTGGGGTAGGCAGCAGCACTACCTGGCTGCAAATCCTGAAAGGCTGTTACTGGTAGTACAGGTGTGTACCCCAAGGGAGCCCCCCAGTACATGGTATCCTACTGATCACAGTGAAATCAGTGTTGGGGTATGATTCCAACATGTTTGGTAGCAAATACATGACCAAGACCTGGCTTGGCAATTCGGTCTGGACTGCTCCCATGAGGCACATGGTTGAGACTGATTTGCATATAGCTGTGTCTCCACTGGGGTGGCGAAGTGAGCTAAAGAATGATGGATTCAACCCAGATATGTGACTGGGGGTGAGTGTCTGAAAAGTTTCAGCGCTCCATCCATCATTTGCTTTGTTTCACCTAAGTTTGCAGGGTAAGCCCAGACGTGGGTCCCTTGCTCACTTACCACTGGTTTCAAGCTAGCCCGGCTGATGAGGGGTGTTACCCCGAAACAGGTCCCAGAGTGCTTGTTTCCGGTCCAGGGAAGACCTTGCCTGTATCTGAACTGGGGTGGGGGAAGTGAGCTAAAGAATGATGATGAATACAACCCAGATCTGTGACTGGTGGTGAGTGTCTGAAAAGATTCAAAGCTCTGTCTATCATTTCCTTGTGTTTGCTTGGTACCAAACATTACCGGGTTCGGTGCATCCACTATATAGTTAGACATTTCATAATGACCAATGTCTACTATATGTATTAAGACCACATTTACAAAGCCTGGAGAATCCACTCCAGGCTTTTTTTGGGGTGTCCTGCTCATGCTAGGGCACCCTAACACTTCTAACCAAGCACCCTGCCCTCAGGACTGAAGGGCCTACCATAGGTGTGACTTATAGGTTTTAAGTGTTGTGACCCCAGATATAAGGAAACTCATATCTGTGGTGAGGGGTGCAAGCACTAACTCATACAGGCTGCAATGGCTGGCCTGTAGTCAGTTTAGGTGGACTTTCATTGTTGTCACAATACATGCTACAGCCCATGGGAGACCCCTGGTGTACATATGCCCTGGGTACCCCCGTACCATATACTAGGGACTTACAATGGTACACCAATAGCCATTTGTGGAGGTACAGGAGTTCTTCTGGGAAATTTAGGGAGAAAGCACAGTTATTGGGGTGCTGATTATCAGGATCCCAGTCAAACTATGTCAGGAACACACGGACACCAGTCAAAAAGTTGGGGTAACCATGCTAGGATTCTACCTTCCTACACCCCAAGACACCGATCGCAAATAACTGTATGCAACGTATGCCTTTTATCCCATAGAGAAGCATTGCTGCGTAAAGATGCATTTAAGTCAACAATTTACTTGTAAAAATATATTTTTTTAAAGTATATACTGAATAATAAAGTTCTTGGTATTAAAATGTATATAGAGATACGATTATTTTCGAAATTGGTCCGATTTATTTAATGTTTCATTTATTGCCCTTGAGTACAACAAATGCCGAGCACTCCCCTCTGATATGCCTAAACTCCTTGCCCACAGTAACACAAAAGTGAGCATCTAGTATTAATATTTTTGCTTCTGTAAACCAATAAGGGTTGCCTGGACTTTTTACACAGTGCACCTCGTTTTTGGTCCACTATTTAAAGAGCCAGCGTCCTACATGGACTATAGCAGTGGTTCCCGAAGTTTTGCAACCCACGGCTCCCTTGACCAATTAGCAGTCGGCCGCGACTCCCCACTGTTACAAATTTTTTTTTAGGGTGGGGGATGTAAGCCCGGCCTCAGGAGTGGGTAGTCTCAGAAAGTGCACAATCGTGACTGCAATGTTTTGATTTAGGTGCACTGAACAGTCCTTAAAGGGTTATAAAGAACAGCACCTCTTTCCATGAACAAATTAAAGGGGATTGGGGTAGCTTGACCAAGACTGGAGACCAGCTGAGGAAACCTGCAATACTGTCAGAGAGAATACTCTTCAAAATGAAACATAGTGGGGGGCCACCACCTCTGCACCCAGAAGGCGTAAAGTACCAGGGAGCACTTAACTGGCACTTGTAGCAGAGTGTGAACTACAAACCAGTGTAATTTAGACATTAAAGTGGGTTGGAGTACATTTAAATTGTGCCTATGACTTCATTACTTTTGTTGGCAGTCATAAATACACCCATATTAAAATAATTTAACTTTTTTTATGATCCCCATATTAGACAGATGGATTAAGTGATTTGTAGTGCAGGGTTCTCTAGTCAGGAACAATGGAATAAAGGTGGACGCTAGCCATAGACATGATATTTCCAAAGAAAGAGAAATTTGCTTGCAGCTCCAGCTTCTCCTTGTGCCCTTTATTTTCTGTACTTTTGTCTGTGCCTCAGAATACTCATCCTGTTCTGCATCGAGCCCGGGGCCTCTAACACCTGAAAAACTTCAGTTTAGAATGACCGTGAGCTTGAGCAACACGCTTGCGGTCCTAGAAATAAACTTTGTCCTCGGAGGAGAGGAACGTCTTTCACGGTCCAGTGGTTCCCAAAACTCACAAACTGTGTGCTTAGCGCGCGGCGCCCCAGGCTGGTATTGATGGCGCACCGGGGTGCCACGGCGCACAGATTGGGAACCACTGCCTTAGGGCAAGAAAGCAAAAGAGAGACAGATGATGGACGGAATGCAGTGGAAATCAAACATTCACCCCCAGTCAGAGATATCTGGATTAAATCCATTGTTCTTTTGCTCACCATGCCATCCCAGGTTAGACCCAGCCATATGCAAATCAGTCTTGACCCTGCTCCTCATGGGAACAGTCCAGCCTGACATGCCACGCCAGGTCTTCCCTGGACCGGAAATAAGCATCCTGGGACCTGCTTTGGGGCATCACCCTTGCTAGCTTGCATCCAGTGGCACAGTGAGCACGGACCCACGTCTGGGCATACTCCGCGCACTTAGGGCGAGAAAGCAAAAGACACACAGATAATGGACAGAATGCAGATCACTTGACAGCATTATGAAAAAAAAATTACTTTCTGCATTAATCTCTTATAAGATATCAAGGCCTAGACAGAACTATGAAGATGGACTTTAAAGTGCAAATGAGACTTCACAATGCTAATGTGCTAACATTCATGTTATTCTAAAAACAAAGGGGTGTACTAAAAAATGTTTTCACCCAGAATAGTGAACCTATGTTAGGTTTTGGGACTAGTACATGGTACTTCTTGTAACCCACACACTTGCTCTCTTCCCCTCTGTCTTTTCTTTCTTCCCCTTTCCTCTGGCACATGCCCCCTTTCCGTGTATCACTCTTCACTCTTTCCATCCCTTTCTCTTTTTTCCAGTACACATTCACTTTTTTTCAACTCCGTCCTTCCTCTCTTTTTCCTTCCAGTGCGTGTCTGTCTCCACTCACCTGTTTCATCTCTCACGTCCTTTCTTAACTCTTATTGTTACCTGTCTCAGCCGCCTCACTTTTCGCCACTCATTAAACAATATTCCCTGTTTCTTGCCTCTTCCCCTCTTTTGTCTCCTCACGCTCTCTACTCTAGCTACCCGTTCCCCTTTACCTCCTTTCTCTTTACTCCTCCTTCCTTACCGCCGCTCCGGGAAAAAAGTACCTGCAAAAAGCCCTCCCCACCCTCCTTGTCACACACCTACTCCAGGAAGTCAGACGAAAATGTTGGAGGTTCCTCCAATGGGGCTCTGGGCAGGGGTCCTTGCTCTGCCCCCGCTCCCTGTCCCAGGAAACTATTGAGTCACCAGGAAGGACTGCCTGTTGCAGCACACCCTGCACAGACCGGCCAGGAGGTAGGTGGACACCTTCGGCCCCTCACCTCATCGCCTGCCTCGATCCCTCACCTGTACGCGTGACAGCTGCGCTACTCTTGCCGCGTCCCTTCTACACGCCCATACGCCTCGAGGCCTCTCTCAGCCCTACACCTGAGCGGGGGCTCCTCCCACCAGATACTGTTTCTGTACGAGCTCACTGTTCGCTTTGTGGCCCGCATCTGAGCAGTCCCCCGGCCCCAACTGCTGATCTATTCCCACACTCGAGCCCGGGGGCCTCTAACACCTGAAAAACTTCAGTTTAGAATGACCGTGAGCTTGTGCATCACGCTTGCGGTCATAGAAATAAAAAGAGGACCGCACAAACATGGTCCTCGGAGGAGAGGACTGTCTTTCACGGTTCAGTGGTTACCAAACTCACAAACTGTGTGCTTAGTGCGCTGCGCCCCATGCTGGTTTCGACGGTGCACCGGGGTGCCGCGGCCCACAGATTGGGAACCACTGGACTATAGTGATCCACAAATCGGTCAGGGGAAATTCCTCTACCTCCTTATGCTCCTCCAGTCCGCCCTGGGTCCCCCAAAATGGAACCTAAAATCTTCCATGTAATCTTACTGTTCATAAGCGAACATACACCAAGCGCATGCATATGCAAACACATTGCGGCACAACCCTACTTACTGACTTTTTTTTATTTTAAGTATTTGTTTTGGTTTTTAGAAGTACATTATTTGCTTCAGTGTCGCATAGCGATTGACCTATGACAATAGGAAAGTTGCATGCATTTCGTCCTCTGTCAAAAGGAACAAGGTGGTACAACGTGTCTCCACCAATGGGACCTTTTCTAACATGGGTAACAGATGTGATGTTATGCCGTTTTAAAGAAAAAAAGCAAAACCAGCACTTTTTAATGACAAACTTGTGTAAACGAAATGTATGCATTTTCTACTCGCCCCAATCCGTCCCCTCACCAGGCTCAATCAGTTTGTTTGACCCCACATCAAAATGTCCCCAGCAGTAGCAACATCACTGCCGCTACTTACTGACTTGATTTGATGTAAGCCATCCGAGAATGTTTTTTTTTTTTTACCGCATAATTTAAATAACTGTTTTGTAATTTCATCTTTTATAGCATACGATCCTAGTAGCCCTTATGATAACTAGTTGTAGAATGGTTTGTGAACGTTCATTAAAATGATGAAATCCATATTTTACCAAGATCAGTGAAATATTTCATACATTTCAATGTTCCTTATGAAATGTAGTTTTTATAGCACTGCATTTTCTGCAATAAAAGCAAGCAAACATAATATACATTTAGTGTCTTTATATATCATATTGCTTATGTTGAACTTAACCCCACTTACATTCGTTGTAAATGGCATACAGACTGCAATCTGTGTGACGTTTAATTGACGTTTTCTGTCTCCCTGATAAGGTGGCGAATACACTGTTTGATATATTAAGACTAGAAAGCTGAATATTTGAGTATTGTGAAGCTGCAGGATACCATTCTTGCCTTGTTCTACAAAAAATGTAATCCCTGTCCTTTCCTCCTATATTTACTTTGTCATTTTGTAACTTGGGCTTTTGGTTCCAACCTCTGGAAATGTAATGAAATTAAATATTCTACGGTTTTTATTTAAATTTCTGAGAAGCGGTTTAATTTTTTCCTTCTTTTGCAGTTGAAAAATGAAGTGAAACTATTAGACGACCTTAAGCTGGAAAATCTGCAGCACCTTATAAATGAAATTAGAACTGAATTGATGTCCTACTGGGATAAGTGTTTCTACAATGATGAGCAGAGGAAAGCCTTTTCACATTTGAATGAATGTATGTAATTGTATTTATTATCCTAATGCTCTCCTTGTTCTATCATTACATTATTTTGGCTTCACACTACATATCAGTTCAGACAGTGTCCAACTTTATCTTTTTTGTTTTCTGTGTTTCTCATCAACTGAACAGATATTGTTCACTTGTTGACATTGATAAATCTGATTGGGTCAAATATTCCCTTGGAATGCGTTATTTCTGACCATTGGTGTTTAAATAAGCTTTAATAAATTTTCTTCATCTACAGGCTCTCGTGAAAGGTATTGCCCACTTCCTTATTAACTTGAGACAACTGGACTATAAAACATTGGGCCCATTGTGGTCAGTATTGGGCTTTTATGGTGAAGGACCTATGTTTTTTTTTTCTGGTCCCATATAAGAAAATTGGACATGGGTACTTGCTCACCTGGTATTTCCTGGTTCCGTAGACGGTCAGTGTACTGCACCCCATTCTGGAACTCAGGTTCTCTTCTCTTCTTCGTTTAAGGAGAAGCTCAGGATGCTGTCCATGGCTCAGATGCTTTGGCTCTTGACCTGCAGGATGTAGGTTCCCACGGTCCGTGGTAGGTTCCCACGGTCCGTGGTAGGTTCCCACGGTCCGTGGTAGGTTCCCACGGTCCGTGGTAGGTTCCCACGGTCCGTGGTAGGTTCCCACGGAGGGCCTACCTACTATCAAACTATGGCCACTTTGGGAAGTGATCTTCTCCAGGGCTGGAACGTTGAAGAGGAGCTCCTAGTGGGGATACGTCCTCCCAACTCAAGTATATATCCAACACCAGTATCGTACCTAGATTAGGGGCAGATGGGCATTAGTCAAAACCTCCCGGGTCACCAACCCCTCAAGCGCGAGAAAGGAAGCCATTCCTTTTTGTTAAATAACCCTTAGACACTTTAGTAGTGTCATGCTCCATCATCTGGTTCACCCCGGCTCCTAAAGGTCAGGGTGGGCTCGACCATATTTCAGGGAGCACTTAAGAACAAGCATTGAAAATGCAACATGTCTCTCCTTTGATTAAGTTAGCCATTTGCTTTGC
This sequence comes from Lissotriton helveticus, assembly GCF_964261635.1. Lineage (NCBI taxonomy): Eukaryota > Metazoa > Chordata > Amphibia > Caudata > Salamandridae > Lissotriton > Lissotriton helveticus. Next base: position 2,097,052,737 of record NC_136061.1, read on the forward strand.
TATACAATACCATTAGCAAAGCAAATGGCTTTAACTTAATCAAAGGCGAGACCTATTGCATTTTTAACCTTAAGATTATTTTTACGCGCTACCAAATTGTGGTTTACGATGCCTCGTGAGCTTGTGAAATACCCCGCGCCTGGATTCCAGAGGCCGAGCATGATGTCCCAGGCAGGGAACGCTGCATTGCCCTGCTTCGCTTCACTGCTTTTAACACCCCTGTCAGCAAGGCATAAACAGGTAAGCTAGCAAGAACTGTTTATAAATAAAGCTGATTTTAAAAATGTAGTTCTCATAAGTGTTGGGGCCCAAAATTTAGCTCAGTCAACGGGCGAGCACTATCCAATGTAGGGGTGACTAATACAAAGGCTGCCTAGTTTCTATTCCATCTCAAGCCTCTTCATCCACCATAGACACGCCCAGCTACATCCCTATTTCACTGTTTTAACTTATTTCGTTTTTTCCTTCTCCTTTTGTGTTTTTTTCCTTAGCTTGCTCTGGGTCAAAGTTTGAGGAGGAAAATAAGTGCCGGTCCCCATAAGTGAGTGTCTGCGGCCTTACCTACATCCACCGGCTCAAATTAAGTACTGATTGATCTAGCCCAAACCTGGCCATTTTCTGATTTTGCATTTTATGCGGAAAATGTGCCCCTGTTTGTGAAGAGCAAACTCGCCCATGACACTTCAGAATTGAACCATCGTTATGTTATGTTATATGAGACTTGTAACGCGCTCCATTACTTCTGAGTGTCCTGGCGCGATATGAACTGCAGACTGGCGGGGGAAGAAAAGTTAGATAGCCTGATTAAAAAGATGAGTTTTGAGGAGTTTCTTAAATCGAAACAAGTCCTGAGTGTGGCGCAGAGAAACCGGAAGGCTGTTCCAAAGAGTAGCAACCTTGACCGCAAGTGACTGGCCCCCTAACCTAGACCAGCAGAAGCGGGGAATGACCATCAGACGGTGGGAAGCAGATCATAGGGATCGGTGAGGGGTGTAAAAGGCCACCCGTTTCCAAATATAGAAGGGGCCTGAGTCATGCAACGCTCTATGCGCTAAAGTGAGGGGCAGCCAGTGGAGGTCACGCAAGTGTGACCTTATGCTGGATCTCTTCGAGATGTTAAATAAGAGTCTGGCCACCGCATTCTGGATCAGTTGAAGTTTATTCACCAAGTATCCCGGGATGTCAATAAAAAGCGCAATGGCGTAATCCAAACGGGAAAAGATGAGTGCCCGTGCCACCATTTCCTTCGCCGGCTGAGGGAGCATAGGGAAGAATCTACTCAGTGACTGGAGTGTACCAAAACAGGCACCCGTTAATCTCTTGATGTGTTCAGAGAACCTGAGATCCTCCCCGAACCAAACTCCCAAGTTCTTAGCCGGACTACCCTCTGAAAATGGGCGGGGGAAATCTGGGGGCCACAAGACTTCTGTGAAGAGCGGTGGAAATTGATCATACAGCAGTATCTCTGATTTCCCCTCGTTGCACTTGAACTTAGCCTGTGCCAGCCTTGTAAACACGGCGGCAAGGCAGCTCTGAGCTTGCTTCCATTGTCCCGGTACAGTCGCCGCCTGAAGTGACCAGTTGACAATGGTAGTAGCTTCAGCACACACAATATCTGCAGCCCCCGCTATGACTCTGGCTGGTCACGGATCAGAGGGGGAGCCTGACTTGAGGGATTTGAGAATAGCATGGATGTCCGACTTCTCGGCCAGGACAAACTGCGTGAAAGAGGAGTCGAGAGCGGTACAAAGAGGGGGTGCTGGGGGGAGCTCTGCAGTGCTGCTGATAAAGCCAGGCAATCTTGAATAGATTGAATTTTATTGATAAACGCGGAAAGCTCCTCACACCATCCAAGGGAGGCTGGAATGGCCTTGTGCTCCGCGCAAGGGGACATAAAACTTTTGACACTAGAGAAAATCTCTTTGCTATTATTGGCTTTCATTATTCTTTCAGCATAAGTCACTTTTAGCTTTCTTGACAGCTGTGTAGTAAATTCTCTGTGCCATGCCGTGCGCAGAGCGGATTTAGCTACTGGGCAGTAAGCGACCCGCCACTGGCGTTCCAGCTTCTTACAGCCCAGTTGCTTTTCTTTTAGGAAAAGGGAATACCAGGGCTGAGAGGGGGAAGGCCGGTGAGCCTTGGTAGGCAAAGGTTTGCACGAGGATTTAACTCCCTGGCTAACCCAGGTGTTAAACCGGTCAACCAGCAGCTGGGTCTACCTGGGAATGAGTAAGGGCCTCTACTAACCCAGGAATATTAATCTTGCGAGTGGGAGGGCCAAGTGGCAGGGATGGCAGGCAAGAAGATTGCCCCATTTCCCAAGAGAATATTATCATGTAACATGCAGTTCGTAATTAGAAAATACCAGATCAATCAAGTGGCCCCTTGAGAGAGTTGGCTTAGCGACCCACTGAGTCAGCTGAGTCAAGGCCAAAAGATCCAGCAGAGCCGCGGGATCCGGGGCCTCCGTGGTATCTAAATGGATGTTAAAATCACCCAAAAGGAGAAATTTGGGAAAACGCAGAACCCGTAAGGCAATAGCATCCCCCAGAGTCTTTAGGAAAGCACCGAGCGGGCCAGGCGGGCGATAGATCAGAGTGCCCCCTAGCGTAAAATGGGGCGATAAGGTGAAGGAAAAATCAAGAGCCACGCCCTCCATCAGGTCCACTGAGGTTTTACATGTAAAGGCCCAGGTTTCCCTAAAAACCACAGCAGTACACCCCCTCTCCCTGTCAAGCGATCTGCACCCCAAGGGATTGCAAGCTCAACCACCGGCTCACACGACTCCCTGAGCCATGTTTCAGTGATGAACAATACGTCAAGCTTATTGTCCACAATTAGCTCAAAGATATTGGCAGCTTGTCTGACCATCGAGCGCGCGTTGATGAGGGCTGCTAGAACGCCTGGCTCATTCACAATTGTAGAACCCCCGCTAGAGAGTTTGGTGGCAAAGTGAAAGCTACAGCTAGAACACCCCCTGGCGAGATCCAAGATGTCATCACAGCGCTTAAGACCTACGCGAATGACAGGGTCCAGTGATAATAGTTACGTGCAATTATAAGCACGCCGGCCCTCCACTAATCCTGGATCCGGCCCAGCAGCATGACTGGCCCTGTTCACTTCCGAGGCGCAGACGGGCTTGCCTTTGGCGCGCCCGATATGGCATCTGTTTTTAAATGAGGTGAGGAGGCGACTAGAACGCCAACCTCCACCTCCGCTAAACTCTTGTCTTGTTGAGTTGTCTCCCTCCACAGCAATCAGGACCAATGAGCCCGCGATGGAACGGGGAGTGCAACCGGCAAAGTTAAAGTGCAGACCGGAACATTAAAGGTGAAAAAACAGTGGCAAAATATTTAAATGATATTTAAGCTTTCCGTCTGTTTAGCAGCAAGAGTAAATGCGAAGGCAGCTAAATGGTGGTAGTTCGGTATAGCGTCATCAAACATACACCTCCACACGTGCGTCCGCGCATCGTAACGTAGCCATACGTGGCTGAGCAGAAAACAACCCACCTAAGAACGACTGAAATGATATTCATTTGGAAAATGATGAAAACTTTCCATCTGTCCGTCACATTGTGATATCCGCATCTCCTCATGTGTCCTCTGCATTGGCCAAGATCATGTTTACTTTTTGTGCACAGGGCTCGTTGACCGCTTAAAACTAACATGGCACACCCATTCCACTTCTGGAGAAAAAAGCGGTAGGTGGGAGCTCGATTCGCTTTCAGAAACAAGAGCCTTGCTGACATCCTTTGACATAAGGCCGCGGGGGGATTACAAGTGGCGCTGGTCTCTCCCTGGAGCACCGGTATTAATGGTTAGATGTGTCCTTTCCCCGCACGCTGTTGGTGCCGCAGAGCTCAGGTGCGCAACCCTATGCAGCCTGGGATCGCTATGTCCTGGCAGGGACAGTGAGTCGCGCCGCACGAGAGATGCAGTCGCCTCCTGTTTACACCATGAACCGGGCTCCCTCGGCCACTGAACAGCGGGTCATCTTTGGCGTCGCTAAGCAGCCAGTAGCAGCGCTGCAAGGTTTCCACCAGCCACCCCATCCCTCTGCCCAGGTGCCCTCTGCCTGCTTCTGCCCTGTGTACTGACGGTGCTTCAGGCGCTGCTTACTGATCCGGTTTGCAGTGAAAGTCCAAATAGCCAACGGCGGGTTATGTGATGGGAAAGTGCTCGCCCAGCGGTGTTTAAATAGCCGTCTAATACTGGCGCTGCCGCCTCTGCTGTCACCGTGCACAGAGGGCGAGACAAGAAAATAATGACCTGAAAAACCGGCCCTACTGCTGCCGGCGCAGGGTGATACCACAACAATACAGTCTGCACGCCCGCTCGCATCAGCAGCCTTACAACAAGCAGAACATTGTAGTCCAAAAGCCACACACCATTACTCCTCTTTAATAGAGACACTGGTCACGGCAGTTCTCAGTAGGCATAATTCTCGCAGTAAAGTAACAAGGCAGCGTGACCAAGCTTCTGATAAGCTTGGTTGCCATGACAATAGAAAGCTATTGGCACAAACAAGATGGCGTCAGACTGTCCACTGTCCGTACGTACACGTGCATGTTTAGCTTTGGATGAATGGGGAGGGGAGCCATCTTTGTTCAACCGTACGCGTGCATGTAAAGCTTTGGAAGAATCGATCGCCGCATGGCGAGGATCGCGCATGCGCTATCGCCAGGCGAGACTTAAAAAATGGCCAGGGGCTGTAAAGATTAACAATCCATCTATGGCTCCAGGTATCCCTTTATTCGCGGAATCATAGGGGATATTAAATGGAAAAAAGAGGGGTCGCAAGGAAGTAATGGTCCTATGACCCTAGTGCTGACATGTTTCAGTCCTCAAAAATTGGCACGTGCGGGGGCTGGACTTTCTTCAGGGCAAAAATGTTTCCCTCACTGGTGTTGTCTAGGAATCTCCTATATTTTTTTAAGTAGAGGACAGGTAGCTGCACTCATATGAAAAGGTTAGTAGATCACTACTCTCTCATCCTGTTCCGTAATGTTTCATATCCATCTGTAAAGGAAATATATATGGGAATTGTTAGGCGCATACTTATCCCATCCACGCTGCACCTATGTCACCCATACATGCCATTCAGGATGGGTGCAATAGCGTGATTTATAATCTGTGGTTATCACAATTGTAACATTGCCTTAAAGGTGTCAAGCTCACCCAAGGCTTTAAGGTGGTAATGCTATGTACAAACAACCACCTAACCCATAAAGCTATTTACAACCAACCACCTAACCCATGAAACAAGTGTGATTGTACACACCATCCGATAGAGACTACTAGCCGCAGATTCCTCAACGTAGAATTACCCCCAGGCGTGGGACTGGATACGGAAAACTTTTCTGCCACAGCACTCCTGCGTGCCGGGGGGACGGCACCACATGACCTTGACGTCGTCCGCGTTCGTGACATCAGCGAGGATACATAAGTCCCACCCCGGCGCACCTACGTCAGTTTGTTTTCTTTCCGCGTGCAACGCATATCCTGATTACGGTCCTGGCCTGTTTTCATGCCTTCCATTCTTTTTACGCTTTTGGCATTTAGTGGAACAGTGTGCGAATGCCTTCGGGCTTCAAGACGTGTACCTCCTGTGCACGTCCCATGTCGGCGACAGACCCTCATCTGATTTGCTTGTGGTGCCTGGATGAGCACCACGACTCGGAGAGTTGCGACACCTGCCAAATCCTTCAGCCTAAATCGCGGCGGGAGCGCCGGATGAAGTTGCTGTCGGCACTTTTATCCAGGTCGGTGTCTTCCCAGCGTCCGTCCCCTACCTCTGATGCAGGGAGCCGCCGGTCGTCTGCGGAATCGCCTTTTCGCCACGGCTCTTTGGGCGTGGCTCACCGGCTGGTAGGTCTTTCACTCTGCCTTCACCAGCTTGTCGCCTCCCTACCCGCCGTTTTCCGCTGCGGAGGCGACTAGGGCCCAAAGGACCATCTACGCTGCGGCGCTGCAGGCTTCTTTGGCCCTTCCTCCACCTCCTGTGATGTCTGCGGACCCCTTGCCTTGCACGGGGACTTCCGCGGCATCTCCGGTGCCGAAAGTTTCGGTTTCAGGTCGTAGGAGGGTGGCATAGTCCTTCGGGGCTTCCCTCGTCTGCGCCTAGCGTCCCTGCCTCGCTGCAAATCCCTACGGGGCTCCCTGTGGTGTCGCAGGCGATCGCCGGGACACCGGGCTTGGCCCGAGTCCACTTCGATCCTATGAGCAGGCGGTTGCCTCACCAGAGGTGGAGTCGGTGCCGTTTCGACGCAGAGAGCCTTCCTCCCCTGTTCCGGTGGAGGCAAGGGTGAAGGTTGGGGATTGGGACGCCTTTCCGAGTCCCTCTCGGTCCTCGGCGCGGGTGGCTGCCCCGTGTGAGGTCGAGCCGGTGGCGTTTCGGCGCCGCGTCTTCGCCGGTTCAGCATCGCCTCACCCCATTCCCCTGGAGAGCACGTGGTGGCAGGAGTCGGCCCGGCGCCACGTGGGCCCACTCTGGCACCGGTCGATGCTGATCCGACGCCGATGGCGGACTCCATGGAGCGTCACCGGGTTCTGGATTAGTCTCCTGAGGCCTCTTCTTCTCCTGAGGTCTGTCACCTGCTGGTGTGTTCCTCTCTGGAGACAGGGCGCCTTGTGTTGCCTTTTTACCGGCATCTTCCAGGGAAGGCTCTTTGCCATACCCACGGCCTAAATCCTCGAACCCTTCTTTCCCTGGCTCGCGCTGGCTTCTCCACCAGCATCTCTGCCCTCCCCTGGGACCCCTCAGGTTCCCCATTCCGCTATGGATCCTCCTACATGCCGGGGCTGGCTGCTTCCCCCCTGGACTTGGGGAATGGCGGTTCAGTCTGCCACCGTCACCCACGGAGGAATTACTTTCACCTCCGCCTCACCCTACTGATGCCGGTGTTGCGTTTATTCGGGCTATTTCCACAGCTGCTGGTATTTTGAGGATTGGTGAGCCGGTCACCCCATGTCCTACAGACAACCTCTTGGAGATTCTCCACCAGGGCTCTGGTGGACGGGAGTTGTTCCTTCCCTTTGAAGCGTCACTTCATAATTCTCTTATGGGTGCTTGGGGGCGCCCTGCCACAGGTGTACCGGTGCCTCAGGTACTACTGCACAGTCGTCCTGCTCCGCACGACCCGGACTGTCTTTTTTCCCATCCTTCTACTTAAGGCGCTCTACTTCGCAATGCCTTTCCATGTTTGCCTGTGGTGGTGTTCCCTCTGTGTTGGGAGGCCCGGTGGTTAGATACATGGGGGCGTAATGCCTTCGCTTCTTCCAGTGCTGCCTTGAGGGCACTTAACACTTTGTGTGTGGTGACCAGGGCTACTTCTGGCCTGTTAGATTCTGTGGAGTCCCTTCTTTCTCATGTCTCATGAGGGGGCCCGTGCTGATCTGCGGGGCCATGTGTTGGATGGCACAGAGTTGGCTGCGTTTATTCTTCATGCGGCTTTGTATGTTGCTGATGCTGTTGGCTGTGCTATAGCCACTTCTGTGGCTCTCCATCACCATGCTTAGCTACGCGTTGCTGTTTTCCCTGAAAATATTAGTGAGCGTATGGTCGACCTCCCTTTTGACGGGGCCCTGTTTAATACTCGTGGAGAATCTGCCATTCAGCGCCTTCTTGCGGGGCTCCTGCTCCTTTTCCTCTTCCTTCTTTCCTCTTCCTTCCTCTTCCTCTTCCTCTTCCTTCTTTCCTCTTCCTCTTCCTTCTTTCCTCTTCCTCTTCCTTCTTTCCTCTTCCTCTTCCTTCTTTCCTCTGCCTTCTTTCCTCTTCCTCTTCCTTCTTTCCTCTTCCTCTGCCTTCTTTCCTCTGCCTTCTTTCCTCTTCCTCTGCCTTCTTTCCTCTTCCTCTGCCTTCTTTCCTCTGCCTTCTTTCCTCTGCCTTCTTTCCTCTTCCTCTTCCTTCTTTCCTCTTCCTCTTCCTTCTTTCCTCTGCCTTCTTTCCTCTTCCTCTGCCTTCTTTCCTCTGCCTTCTTTCCTCTTCCTCTGCCTTCTTTCCTCTTCCTCTGCCTTCTTTCCTCTTCCTCTGCCTTCTTTCCTCTTCCTCTGCCTTCTATCCTCTTCCTCTGCCTTCTATCCTCTTCCTCTGCCTTCTATCCTCTTCCTCTGCCTTCTATCCTCTTCCTCTGCCTTCTATCCTCTTCCTCTGCCTTCTATCCTCTTCCTCTGCCTTTTTTCCTCTCTCATCCTCCTGCCTTTTTTCCTCTCTCATCCTCCTGCCTTTTTTCCTCTCCCTTCCTCCTGCCTTTTTTCCTCTCCCTTCCTCCTGCCTTTTTCCTCTCCCTTCCTCCTCCTCCCTTCCTCCTCCTCCTCCCTTCCTCGGTGGGAGACGTTATCCCACTTTCTCCTAATGTTTGGACGGGTGTTACACTTTCTGTTAGAGATACTACGCCCTCGGGGTCCTTGGTTGTCCCGCTCTAAAGTTAGCTGCTGGTTCAGCCCCTTTTTTGGTACAAATGTGTTTTCTGGCGGACTACTAAGCCTTCGGTGGTTTCTGCCGCAGGTTTTTGATTTTGTCCTCTTATGCTGGATTGTTTTTTTCCTAAGAGCGGTTCCCATGCTTTCTTGGGATGTGTCCTGTTCTATGTGGGGCATATGTAGCTATCGTATAGCTCGGTCTTATGCCGGGTGGATGTAGACTCCCCATGGCGGGTTCATCGCCCTTCCTGGTGTTGGTGTATTACGATGGTGTGGTCCTTACTGGAGTGTGGCTTTGCTATCTACGGCGTTGTGCCGTGGTGTTTTGCCCTTGCCTGCCGTTTGGTCTGGGCCTCTGTCTATGGTTTCTGAGGGCTTAGTTTCCTGTGTTGATGGCCTGGTCCGTCCTACTTGTTGCTCCTCATCTTCTAGCTGCTCTCACTACTTAGTGGATCGTTTCTTACTGGGGCGGTCCCCTTTAGGGGGCGTTTGGGACGGTTTACTAGCCCTGCCCTTGTTCTGAGCCCGACGTGGTCTGGGCCTTTAGTTCGTGGCGTTGTCAGCAGCTGGCTGGCCCCGCCTGCTCTTCTGTTCTGTGGCCGGCAACCTTGGCGCGGGCACCAGTGCTCCTGCTTGTCCTGTGGGGCCATTGTGGGCTTCCGTTCTTATTCTTCTGCCTACTTTACTGCTGAGGCGTTGTTCAGTCTTGTCTTTGGCTTCAAGCTGTGATGGGCTCGACGGCCCTCTTCCTGGGTATGTTTTTTCCGGTGGAGGGCTTGCCAGTTTTTGGGCCTCTTCTCTTGGAGTCTGTAGGTGGCTCTTCTTCCTTTGCGCTGCTTGTTCCTTGGGGCTTCCAGTGGAGGTCCCTGGTACGTTGACTGGGCTTCGGGTGTTCTGCCCCCGCCTTTCGTATTGATTTCTCCTGTTGGTGAAAACTGGGTTGCCTCTTTTATCGTTCTAACACATCCCCTGTGGGGCAGGTGTTCCTCCACGATGTTTAGGTTCTCTTCAGTTTAGGGCTGGTGCCTCTTCCCTGCTGCGATGGACGGGGCTCTTTTCCCTGTCCTCCCAATGCTGCTCCCCCGCCCCCACCACGCAATGCCGAGAGCTTGTCGTAGAACCTATACTCCCAGAAACGATTTACATGAGTAACGTTACCAAACACCACCCCGAATGCAAAACAATCACTACTAACTTAAATACTTATTTGCCCATGAAATACGTCTTCTAAGCTGCATGTTTTGCCCAACAACTCTAAATCGTATATTTAAATCGCAGTGCCACGTCTGCATTCAAAGTCCATTCGTTATCTAAAAACAGCAGAATTTTCCCAGAAAAAAGCGATCTGTTTCTTACTAATTTCTGATCATGAACAGTGTACACATGATAAAGCTGTAAAATTGTTGTAACGCGGCACTGTCTTCCTCTGAGCACTGCAGAGAAAGCCACCTCGCGCGTTAAAGGCTGTGCATCGGCCATTATCTCGCGCCTTCCTTCTCTCACTTAAAATGGCTTTCCAATCACCACGGTGACGCAACACAAAGCGCAATTCTTTTGTTGCATCGAACGAGATATGCAAGTAGCCAGCCTGCACGCATCACCCCGGATTCCTCGGTTTGTACACGCTTGTTATCTTTTATTCCTGCAGTATGTTAGGCTTTGGTGGGACAAATGACACTCATTTCGTGTACACAAAATGTTTTTGCTTGAATCTGAGCATATTTATACAAAGCCCTTGTGTTGTGTGGAAATTAAGAGATTAAACGTGTTTTTACCACCTCTGAACCTTATTTGTGTTTTTTCTTTTTTACTCTTGCCTTACATTTTTCACCTTCAATAAAAAAAACGCTCGCATATGGCTACACGTCTAGGCAGCAGGGGTACATAATATCGTGAATGCTATATTAAACCGCATTTCTTTGTCGTATACCATGAAGTCGGTGCAACTCCCACGGTCTGACTACCAGTTAGTTCTCCAAAAGAGCCTAGTACTGTTCGTGGTCTTTGCAGATGTGTCGCACTCTCACGTGCATTTGGCTACTGTGTACGACACCGGCGCCTCTGCCCAGGGAAGAGAGTGGGCCGGTCAGCTCGGTTCTCCTGCCTGGGAGTGTCGCACGCACTATGCTTTTCGCAGCTCTACACATTTCACGCACCCGACGCCACGTGTTTGTTTACTTCTGTAGTAGGGGATCTCTGTGTATAAAGGATATAAGTGAGAGGTACCCCTTAAGGAACTCAAGGGAAATGAGGTTATCTAACCAGTCAAAAAGAGGGGATTCCCTTGAACATATAACAAGATATAGCTAAAACATAGCCTAAATATTCGCAATGAAATCAATTCTATTACAACCACAAATATATAAAGTACAAATCATTTATTATACATCAAAAGTTAAAAACAATTTGTTACGCTACTGAACATATATGAATTCCAAGGTAAATGGTTAAAAAAGCAAAACAAATTCACAATCAATTATGACCTGCACAATTGAGAAGACAAACATAAAATGTAAAACAAAAAAATTGTAAAATACAATTTGTACATTCGTAGCTCACAAATACTAACACCTATGTTTTATCGTTACACATTTTTGTATATAAACATTGGTGGTGGAATTCGAATTCGTAACGGAACCCCAGCAGAGGCGGGACAGAGCTCCACCTAGAGGCCTTTGGACCTGGAAGTGAGTACGGCACTTCAGCTGCATTTTGACAGCGCCAATTGGGAGAATACATTTGAGCTTCTCGCACTTCAGGCTACAAGTCCCCAAATAGGATCGCTTCATCCCGGCCTATGAACAGTGCAGTTTGGACAAATTTATCAAGCCTCTGTTATTGCAGGGTACAAAATTCCCTTATGCCGAAACCTGTGGAAAGCTTATAAACTAAGATTGGACGTGTACCATAGCACCGCACCATCTGTTGCCCTACCAAGTTACAACAGTCCCAGGATCACTCAACGAATGTACACATTAGGCTTTCGGGACCTATACAGAACAGGATTAAGGAACACAGAGATCCCTTAACCTTCATATCAAACTTAGGGGTAATCTATCAGACCCCCTGTTACGACAGACGAAAAGAAAGGTCTTGAAAAAGGTGGAATTAATCTGTTCTAACCACCGAAACGCGTCGACGCCCACTCTTCAGTACAATTTGTCTCCACCACCAATGTTTATATACAAAAATGTGTAACGATAAAACATAGGTGTTAGTATTTGTGAGCTACGAATGTACAAATTGTATTTTACAATTTTTATGTTGTACATTTTATGTCTGTCTTCTCAATTGTGCAGGTCATAATTGATTGTGAATTTGTTTTGCTTTTTTAACCATTTACCTAGGAATTCATATATGTTCAGTAGCGTAACGAATTGTTTTTAACTTTTGATGTATAATAAATGATTTGTACTTTATATATTTGTGGTTGTAATAGAATTGATTTCATTGCGAATAATTAGGCTAAGTTTTAGCTAGATCTTGTTATATGTTCAAGGGAATCCCCTCTTTTTGACTGATCTCTGTGTATAGTCATAATCTAGGGAATAGTCCCGCCCATGTGCGTGGACCCCGGAGCAATCAAAAATCTCTTCAGGTGTCAAAAAATGCAGAACTGCACAGACACCTAAGAGCGAATTAAAGACAGATAATGCAGCCTATCTCCACAGGCTACACTGTCCAGTACTTCAACTAGAAATTCCACCAAAAATCCACAAACAGCAAAGCCTGTCCAGATTTCCCTTGCTTTAACAGCAAAAACCCTCTGGAATGATAGAGAGGAAGACAAGGACAGACAAGCCCCATAGGCTGCCATTATGTGCCCCAGAACAGGATACTGTGCATTTAAGAGAACTTTCCAGAACTTCACAGTATCCCAGAATGCACTGCAGGCCCCTTTTAATTTCAGTTCTTTTTTCCGGCTCCTGCAAGCAGGACCCTGGAGCATTGATCTCTCCCTTTTCAGGGGTTTATTGGTACTTTTTTCACAGATTTGAGTACTTTTCTGAAGTACTTCGGGGCTTTGCTTCCTGGTGTGTGTTTTGGTGCACTCTTTCAGGTCAATATGCCTGCATTATTCGATAAATGCCCGGGGTGCTCCAGGAAGAAGGCCAAGTCGGACCCACACGAGGTGTGGATCATCTGCCTTCCTTCATCTCATGTCCCAGAGGAGTGTGACATCTGCCAGGGTTTCTCTAGCAGGACCCTGAGGGATAGGATGAAGATCAGGCTTCAGGGCCTCGGAGACTGAAGGCACAAGGTGGGTCTGGAGGGGCTTCCTCTGCCCATGCTGAGGCCTCTGGGGGGCTCCCCAGGGGCAGGAAGACCAGCAAGCGTCCCCATTCGCCGTCTGTGTCGATTGCACCGACTACGGCGTCGAGAGGGATGACTGCAGTCTATTCCCCGTCTCCCCAGGGAGGGCTCTGGGTCGAAGCGGCGTCTATGTTCGGCGTCAAGGGAACTGAACAGACCGCCGTCGAGATCTCCTGTGACGATTTTGTCGTCGTCATTGTCTGAGTTGTCGTCGAGTAATCGGGGTCGAGAAATCGACGTCGAGAGGCCCGGCGTCGGCACTTGCCGTCGAGGCGACACCGCCGTTCGCCGTCGGCAAAGAGAAGGTCGTCGTCGAGGGGATCCTTGACGTCGAATAGAAGGTCGCTGTCGAGGCGAAGGAGGTCACCGTCGAGTCGCCGTTCTTCGACGCCGAGAAGGCACAGTAGGAGTTCTGGCACAAAGAGTCAGTCTGGCAGGCGTCATGTGCCTAGGGGGAGACTCTCCAACGTCCCAGCCTAGTAAGGAGGGCGGGTCACCGGGCTCAGTGTACTCCGTAGTGTATACCCCTGCTAGGCTGAAGCCAGTTACGCCTCCTCCTCCATTACCGAGAGGACTTCCTCCGTGGGCTCCCACCCCGCCTCCACTTCCACCACCTCAGCCTCACCCTCAACCATCAGCTGCCGGCTGACAAGCCTCCTCCTATTCCTCCGAGGACAGTTTCACTGCCACGATATCCGACTCCTCCTAAGGGGACCCCTCGGCCGAGTGCCCCAGCCAAGCCAAAGTCACCCACCCCGGTGGAACCGGCGGGACGACCGAAGCCAAGGAGGTCGCGATCCCGCTCCGGACAGAGGGGGAGATCGCGCAGTCACAGATCCTCCACGGGGTCAAGACGGCGCCACAGGAGTCGCGGATCACGGTCCCGCACGGACTCTTACAGGACCTACTCCCAGACTTTGTCGGAATCCCCGGGGACGAGAGTGTCTCCTGTGGACGACATCAGCACGTTCCAGGATGTTCTCCTGAGGGGTGCAGCAAAATTGGGAATCACGGTGACTGCTCCAACACCTACGACGTCTGTGATTTTTGAAACGCTTCATAAGAAGCATTTGTCTCGCCCTTTACTGCCCCTCGTACCAGGATTGGTAAAACCCGCGGAGGAGCTGTTCCTCACGCCTGCAGTGACGAAAGCCGCACCATCCCGGCTTCTTAAGAAGTACAGGGCTCCGGATTCCGACCCTGCTTTTCTACGGATAGACCCGATTCCGGACTCTGTTATCGTGACGGCAGCCAGGAAACAACATTCTACCTCCCCATCTTCTACCGTGCCTCCTGATAAGGAGAGCCGATGGATCGACTCAGCTGGCAGGAAGGCCTGTGGGACGGCATCTACGGCCATGAAGGCCTCTAGCGATGCGGCTCTGCTAGGGTGGTATGATCGTGCCCTGTGGGAATCCCTCCAGCAGTTCACGGAACTCCTGCCGCGATATAAGGAGGAGGATTTCCAGGAGATCCTGAAAGAAGGGATGCTGGTTTCGAACCAGGTCATCAGCGCGGCTGCTGATATCTCTTTTGGCGGCCCATGATTACTGTCATGGGATCAACCAGCGGCGCCATGCTTGGCCCAGGCTCACCTCACTCAAGCCAGAGGCCCAGCAGCGGGTGGCCAATCTGCCCTTCTCGGGGGAAACCATGTTCGGCAAGCATGCGGACGATGAGATGGCCCGCATGAAAGCAGAGGCTGAGACCCTGACGGCTGTGGGCTTGGAGAAGCCCAAAGAAAAGAAGGCCTACCGCCCGTTACAGAGATGGTTCGGGGCACAGGGCAGAGGGCGAGGACAGGCTTCGGGACAGCAGCAGCAGCAGCAGCAACAGTAGCAGTTCCGGAGGCCCTTCCAGAAGCGCCAGAAGGGTAGAGGAGGCCAGCAGTCCTCTACAGCGAACAAAGGCCCGGCTGGGTCTCGACCCTCAGCGGTTACTTCCCCTACATCAGTTACCCGCTCCGGTGGGGGGAAGCGTTCAATTTCTTCTGGCAGAGTGGATAAAAATTACTCAGGACAAGTGGGTGCTGAATATTGTTTGCAATGGATATAGTCTTTGGTTCACCAGCCCGCCTCCATCAATTCCTCCGGTCAGCTCGCAGTTTCAGCTGCGCGAGCTCCAGGCGGAGGCCGATATCCTGTTAAGAAAAAGGGCGATATAAGACGTACCTCTGTCTCAAAGAAGAAGTCTGTACTCCCGATTCTTCCTGGTCCGCAAAAAGGACAAGAACGAGTTCAGGCCCATTCTGGATTTGCAACAAGCAAACAAGTGGATTCGCAGAGAGAAGTTTCGCATGCTGTCGTTGCATCAGATTTATCCTCAGCTGCAACAGGGAGACTGGCTGTGTGCCATAGACCTACAGGATGCGTACTTCCATGTGCCCATTGCACAGAAACACAGGAAGTTCCTGCGGTTCCAAGTCGGCGCCAATCATTATCAATACACAGTACTGCCATTCGGGCTGAAGTCTGCGCCCAGAACATTCTCGAAGTGCATGGCAGTGGTAGCTGCACACCTAAGGAAAAACAAGGTGTTTGTCTACCCTTATCTGGACGATTGGTTGATCAAGGCCTCCTCCTTCTCGGAAGCTCAAGCGCACTTCCAGAAGACGTGCGTTCTCTTGAACAAGCTGAAGTTGCACATCAACATGTCCAAGTCTGTCCCGACTCCGGTCCAGTGCATACAGTACTTAGGAGCCTCCATCAATACGCTGTCAGCAAGTGTCTCCTTCGGAGGAGAGATGATTATCACTCCTTCGGAAGGCTCAGGCTCTTATGACTGCTCCATCTACAACAGTGAGGACGGTGTCTTCTCTACTGGGGTCGATGGCCTCTTGTATCTTCCTCACGCCACACGCACGGCTGCACATGAGACCATTGCAGGAGTGCTTGGAGGATCAGTGGGATCAGAGGAAAGGATCTTGGGACCACAAGATACGACTGTCTCTGCATGCTCTTCAGTCTCTGACGTGGTGGTGGTCAGCGGAGAATCTCCTCAGTGGGGTTCCCTTCCACAAGGACATTCCCACGCAGACTATTGTGACTGATGCGTCGCTCCACGGCTGGGGGCGCACTCCGGAGACTTACAGATTCAAGGGATGTGGTCCCCGACTGAGTCCACGTACCACATCAATTTCTTGGAACTCAGAGCTGTTCACTTGGCACTGTAAGCCTTTCATCCGTCCTTCCGGACCAACTCTCTGCTTGTTCTGACGGACAATACGACCACGATGTATTACCTCAACAAGCAGGGGTGGTCGAGATCGCGCACCCTGTCGCAGGAGGCCCAGGCGATCTGGCACTGGCTTCTGGCCAGAGGACTGACTATAACGGCTACCCATCTACCAGGTGTGCAGAATGTTCAGGCAGACGCACTGAGCAGACTGATTCAGGAAAACCACGAATGGGTCATAAACGACGAAGTACTAGGAGAAGTCTTCGCAAGGTGGGGGACTCCAGACGTAGATCTGTTCGCCACCGCCGAAAACAGCAAATGCCGAGACTTCGCCTCCAGGTACTACCAGCCGGGGACGCTGGGGAATGCGTTATGGATCGACTGGTCGAACAGCTTTCTGTACGCTTTTCCACCCTTTCCCCTGATTCCGACAGTGCTCATCAAGCTGTCCCGGTCCAGGGCGCGGATAATCCTGATTCCCCCCCGGAATAGCCCAGGCAGTGGTGGTTCACGGACCTGCTTCACCGGTCTCTCCTTCCTCACATACGGCTGCCGTGCAGGCCGGACCTTCTCACGAAGTTTGGGGGGCAGATGTTACTCCCCAATCTCTCGTCTTTGAGTTTGGCGGCATGGCTCCTGAGATAGTGCAATATGGCCATTTGAATCTACCTGAAGATTGCATGGACATACAGAAGGAGGCTAAGCGACCTTCCACTAGGACTTTTTATGCTTACAAGTGGAAGAGGTTTTGCATCTGGTGCAAGTCCAAGAACTATGATCCAACGACGTGTAAGGAAGATGTCATCCTTCCGTATCTTCTACATCTGGCGCAGTCTGGCCTTAATGTCCATTCCATTAAGGTTCATCTTGCTGCTCTGACTGCATACAGGAAATGCCCTTCACAGACTTCCTTCTTTCAGATCCCTGTGATCAAAGATTTTTTGGAAGGCTTGAAGAAAGTGTTCCCTCCTGTCCGGCTTCCTTTGACTTCATGGGAATTGAATGTGGTTCTGTCCAGACTGATGAAGGAGCCTTTTGAACCTATTATAAGGCTTCTTTGCAGCACCTGTCCTGGAAGGCGGCGTTCCTCGTGGCCATTACATCGGCCCGCAGGGTGAGTGAAATTCAGGCGTTGTGTTGCCAGGATCCTTATACTGTATTTCATGCTGCTAAGTTTGTTATGGGTACTCACCCTAAATTTCTTCCAAAGGTTATATCTGATTTTCATGTTAACCAGACCATAACTTTGTCTACGTTTTTAGGATTCGCCCTGGGCGTTGCAACTGCGTAGCAGTTGCTCCGCCCAAGGCGAAATCTCTTGATCCTACATATGGCTTTGGTTCCGCCTCTGTCTCCCATTGGCTAGGCCCATAAATGGAGGCTAGCCATTGGGAGACAGAGGCTGTCAATCACGCTTTCCCCTGAAAACGCGATTCGGGGGCGTTTCTCCGGCTTTTTTTAAGTCCCGCCCCTTTGTCCTGGGCCGCGCTGTGATTGGCTGCCGGCCCGGGACACCCCCGTGACGTCGGGCCGGCAGCCAATCACAGCGCGGCCCCGGACCTGACTTGTTTAGTTTGGCGAGCCAGGCCGTTTGGTACCAAGTAGGTTTACGGCGGTTTCAGGACCTTGGAATCGTGAGTACAGAACTTTGGTCCGCATGTAGCCATTGTGGAACGTTTACCTCGTACACAGCCCTCTAGGTCAGCAGTTGAGAGCGGCAATTTTTAACTGCTTATTATCATGTGTCTTTGTCTTCTGATCGAGAGAAACATCGGCAATAGCCTATCAACGCAGCACTCCAGACTAGCAGCTCAGAGTGGTTTCTTTAACAGAATGTATGTGTTTGACTTCTCGTATGCTACTACAGGGCCAAACCACCATCTGCATCCCGTGAGGCTTGATAATTACCTGTACGGGTAAGTTTTGACATAATGCCAATCTAATGTGCATGCCCATTTTGTTTAAGACGTCAGCCTCCATACCACGGCACACCTCGACATAAGCTTTTTTAATTTAGGCATGGCTTGCAGTGACCACTATTCTCACAATGGAACAAGAGCGAGTGCTCACAGAATATTTGTCTGCCTCACAGTAGACACAAGACCAGACTTATGCTTGTTCATAACAAACAGGCTTAGTATGAACAGTATATGAGCAGCTCGCACATAGCATGCTTCATACATGTATACTCAGGTATTTACCCTGTTGTAACAGCATAAAACGGATTTGTCTGTTTTCACATGTATGGTGCATCTGGTATTATAGTACCAGTTTCAGGACAGGCAAGTAGTCACTGTGTTGTGAACACAGAATGCTAGCATGTCTGGACGGCGGTCATGGCAGGGCTTGGAATGTAACTGAGATGCAGTGCTACCGGGTGGAACAGGAGATTGTTATGTGAACTGGTGAAGGGTGGAAGCATCTGCATGTGTTGTACCAGGATTATAGCAATAAGTCTCAGCTTAGCAGTACGTGTGAACGGTGATTCTTCACAGATTTGGCGACGAGTTGCAGCGTGGTCCTTATACAGAGAACCTATGCATGAAAAGTGTATCCCGAAGGAAATTCCTTCGGGATCAACATGTGTGTACATTGCTGATGCCGTAAGGAAGATTATCTTAAATCCTTACTTTCTTCTACCATTACATGCGTTTAAGTTAACTTAATTTTTCCAACTTATGTTTGCACAACTGTTGATCCAACAGCTTTAATAACCGCAAGGGAGACATGTGAAATTCCAAAGCTGCTGCTCGATATGTGTGAACGTACATGCGCCTTCCCTTGAGCAAGCCCTATCACCTGAAGATTATATGTGCACACAAAGCTGATAGCCTGTGGATATCACATCCAACAACGCATGGCAGTCATTTTTAGGGTGAGAACACAGTCAGTCACTAACAATCGTGAGTGTTTCCTTGTGCATTACCATTGCAAAGATAGTGAACTCTTTAAAAGGTGCGGCGCACGCTTTTATTAGTACGCACCGGCATCTTCGGGAGTTGTTCAGAGACAGGCACATGTGTGACGTGCAGGAAGCCTGTTGCTCTCTGCGACAGGCTTGTGTGCTTACACAGGAATTTCATTTTTAAAGGCTTGTCAGGTGAATTCAGCAACAGGCACGCTTTGGTTAAACTAGCAGTTGCACTCCGTTTCAGGTACTGTAGAAAAATTACATAGCAGTTGCCCTTTATGTCATGTGCTGGGAGAAAAAAACCATGACATTTCCAATGTGCTCTTGTGATCCAGACGGGTCTTTGGAGGCGATCTTGGGCACTGACAGCAGTGATGCCGTGGTATTTTTTGTTTTAAAGTGCTTCAATACCTTTGGGTCGAGTTCACGCTATATAAAAACTGCAACAAAAAAGTGTGATGTAACTAGTGCAGGCAGATGTGCTGTTACTGGTGCAGACTGGACATGCGGTTTCCGACTCGGTTACCTTTTGGCTACGCTTTCACTAATGCAGCCAGATGGACTGCACTGCCGCAGTGTATGTTGTCACTCGTGGAAACCGGATATGCTGTTTTCGGCACAGGCAGTGCGCGAAAAGGCTGTTGTCACTGGCGGTGGAGGACTGTGGTGTTAATGGCGCAGACAGGCAGCAGCTGCGCAATAAACTTTCCAACTACCGCTCCTTCCCCTGCCAGTGTGCTCTTGTGATCCAGGCCGGGTCTTTGGAGGGGATCTTGTGCACTGACAGCAGTGCTGCTGTGGTTTTCTTATTTTTAAAGTGCTTCAATACCTTTGGGTCGAGTTTGCGATATCACTCCATTGGCCTAGATGGCGCAGGGGTGAATGTTTTGGGTAAGAGTGCAGCTGTACTTAGCAGGTTTGGATCACAGCACTGGCTGTCATATTTTTCCTTTGTATTAATATTGTTACACTGTTAGTGCATGTTCTCTTTTAGCCACATGATGCAGGAAACAAATACCACATGACAGTTTATCTGACACCTGAGCCGGTACTTTAATATACAGCTCTCTTAGGCACATGGATGCAAACTCTCTATGGATAGTACAATGCATATTGCTTTTCACATGATGTAACAGTAGATGCTATGGCACCCAGGATAATGTGCTGCATGGCTAAATACTTATATGTCCCAAAGGCCTTTGAAGCACAGACCCTCTCGTTGCCGTTTCTCGTCCAGTCCCCTCCTCCTGTCCCTCGTTCATATTATTGACCCTCCCGCATTTCGGCCGACGAACGTTCATTGCGATGAGCTGCCTCTATTCTTTAGCGCAGGCGCACATTGAGACCCACTCATCACTTTCTCGATTACCGGTCTAGTGGTTATCCTTTCACCAATTAATACCCCCCATTGACCTATGCACCAACCATATCACGGCAGTGCATATCTTGTATATACACACCCACTTTTACCCCATCCGCATCCATTACCCGGATGAGGACTTACGTTCGAGTGGAGCACATTACCCGTGCATTCCTTCACCTATTGTAAGGTAAGAGACCACACCCGCATACTCTGTTCGTACGATGGATACTTCCCTACATCACTCGTGGGCAGGGCTCGAGTCGGAGTACCACGCGGGTGGACGACGTCCCCCCACTTATTTTACCAGGAGCTCAATAACTGGTATAAAATGGAGCCACACATTCACTCTTTGGCCTCTCTGGGGCGAGATCGGTGCTCATTCAGAACGCTGCTCACGGGCTGGCTTCTCTGATGCAATCGCATCTAAGGGGTGAGCGAGGGGAGGCAAAGAGTCTGATGGTGCAAGCCATCTTTCGTGACGTCACTTCCTGAAGTGATGTCAGCGTCCCCCCACTTCATTTTTTAGGACTTGTGACCTGCTCGTGGGATTCCTCATTTTACTACACCGTCCGTGAGCTGGTTCTCCGGTCCGGTAGCTGCTTTAACTCTTCCTCTCCGTTTTTGCAGCTCCACCTTTGGACCTACCCGTCCTGCCACGACCGGCTATTTCACCCAGAGCTTTATTTTAATTTTAAAGATATCCTTCTCGGACCGTCTCTAGCTGTTACAGTTTGTCAAGGTACGCGACACCAGACTCACCAGTATTACATTCTTTCACCACCCGTCCTTACATGTATGTGCATTTTAACAGCGCCGTTACTGTTTCCACACAATCTCTATTCCTTGCTCCGCTACTGTCTCCGTCATTCACGCTCCCTCTACCCTGGGTCATTCGTCATACTGCACCGCTGCATGTTTCCCTATCCGCATTCATGCCCATGTACTGTCTCTTTGCCATTTTCCAGATCGCACCCTACAGCCACATGCCTTTTCTACGTGCCATTCGTTATACTGTACATGCATAATTATGTTTGTGCACACAGGAGTTTCCCCCTACCAGCGACTTTGTAGGAGTGGACGTACCCAGTGAGTGCCCATGCCCTACGGCTCCGCATTATCTCCACAGTTGATAGGCGCCCATGAGCTCTTCAGCGTGCCATCTGCTATCACCTTTACTAATTGTAGTGCACATTTGTACATGTGTTCACACACAACCTTTCCCTAATAAGCACCTTTGTTTTAGTTTGTGTGCACCACATTCTGCCTAGTCCTCTCTACACCGCATCTTGACCATTTACATTTCACTACACACTGTTTTTCGACTATACACATTCATAGTAAAACAGTGATTTGTTGCCTTCTGTTACTTTTGAGCCTAGAATTTGGGTTTGTTAACACTTACCAATACCGAGTACCAGTGATGTTATAGACTTCTCTGGCATGTTTTGGTCTTCTCTTGAGAACGTAAGGGGGGGGGGGGGGCAGGCTCTGTGTGTGTGGCTCTGTGTGCGTGTGGCTCTGTGTGTGTGGGTGCAAATGCAATAGGTCTCGCATTTGCGAAAGATTAAGCTATTGACGTAAATGACAATGCCATTTATTTGTTTTCAAAACCAACACATAAATAAACAATTGGTCATTTACAATGCCAATAGCTCTAACTTTGTCAAAGGCGAAACCGTTGCATTGTAAATGCTTGTTTCAGAATCCTTCCTCTCCAGCGGAAAGGTCCCTGCATTCCCTGGATGTTAGGAGGATGTTGAAATTTTATCTGGAGAAAACCAAAGATATTCGTAGGTCAGACCAATTGTTTATCAATTATGGATCAGTCAGGACCGGTCTTGCTACCTCAAAACAGTCCATCTCTAGGTGGATTGTGTCCTGTATACCATTGTGTTACCGAAAGGCTAATAAGACCTTAGGGGGTAAACCTAAGGCTCATTCCACCGGGGGCAAAGCTGCCACGACTGCTTTGCTCCGTAATGTTCCAATTGCAGAAATCTGAAAGGCGGCCACTTGGAAGTCGGTCCATACCTTTGCTAAGCATTACTGCCTGGACACTGATGCCAGGGCAGACGCTCAAGTTGGGCAGGCTACGCTGCGAAATCTGTTCGCACAGTAGTGGTGTTTTTTCTTCTTTCTCCACCGCCGCTTTGGTGTGGGGATGAACTTGACATTCTATTCACTAGATTATGACTATACACAGAGATCCCCTACTACAGAAGGAGTAGTTTCTGTCCTGTAACTCCAGTTCTGTAGTAGGGGTATCTCTGTTATAGTCATAAGCGCCCGCCCTCCTCCCCGGTAGAGAGAGAGATTCATGTAAGGAATGCTACAGGTCTGGCGTGTTATGCCTTCAAAAAGAACAAAGTAAAAGGGACCTGCAGTGCATTCTGGGATACTGTGAAGTTCTGGAAAGTTCTCCTAAAGGCACAGTATCCTGTTCTGAGGCACATAATGGCAGCCTATGGGGCTTGTCTGTCCTTGTCTTCCTCTATATCATTCCAGAGGGTTTTTGCTGTTAAAGCAAGGGAAATCTGGACAGGCTTTGCTGTTTGTGGATTTTTGGTGGAATTTCTAGTTGAAGTACTGGACAGTGTAGCCTGTGGATATAGGCTGCATTATCTGTCTTTAATTCTCTCTTAGGTGTCTGTGCAGGTCTGCATTTTTCGACACGTGAAGAGATTATTTTTTATTGCTCCGGGGTCCACGCACATGGGCGGGACTATTCCCTACATTAGGACTATAACAGAGATACCCCTACTACAGAACTGGAGTTACAGGACAGAAACTACTCCATCTCACGCATCCTGATTCTCGCCTGATGATGCCTGTATTCACCTCACTCACTTTGTTTTTGAGAGTCATACACAACACGCTTATGTTTGCATCTTCCACGTTAGCTTCTCAGGGGCATCTAAAGCACACATTAGGCGTCTCGAGCGCGCTAGACTCTGCGTCTATCTCACGCCCATGTTTGTGAGCCTCTCGTGCTCTGCAAGTGGTTCACACGCACTGTACACGCTTGTATTCTCACACCAGGGTTACCCTGTGTTGTAAAATCACACACAGGGTTGGTTTGTTGGCATCTCGCACCAGTTTCCCATGTTAAACGATCTTTTCCCACCTCATGCTTCTGTCTTTCTCTTCTTCTCCACACGAGGCTTCCCGTGTGTGAGGAGCACACACCGTAACACATACATACAGAATGCTTCATGTGGTTTTCTCCCACATACTTGAGTCTGTTGTGCTTGTGTTGTGAGCATCGCATGCACAGCTCTTTTGTGACCTCGTGCGGTGTACTCACTTGGAAATGTTTCTCTCACAGTTTACAAGTAACTCCCTCGGGCTCTCATGCTGTGTTCATCGCAAACACCACACTTCTGAGTACCACCCACACACATCCACCTCGTTATGTATATTTAACTATACTCATCGTTGTGCATTTCCCGCTCCACATCTGGCTTTTCACGCATGTACCTGCATATCACACACGCACACACATGCACATGCGCTTTTCACAGTTGTAATGTTCTCGCACCCTGCGTTTCGTTTTGCACCTCATGCATGTGAGCACAACCACGCGCATTGTGAACAGCTGCCATTTGCCACCAGACACTTCCACAGCCGGGCGCGTGCACATCGCACACCATTTGACTTCAAAGGAAGCCGCGCCACGCAATGCCGCTCCCCCGCCCCCACCATGCAATGTTGAGAGCTTGTTGTAGAACGTATGGCTTACTTTCCATTAACATTGGCTTTGGTCCCCTGACCCACTCTCCTCCCTGTCAACACTCGCCCAGCCCCACTATGTCTCTCATTGTACAGCCCCCCTCGCGGCCCTCCAGTTCACTACACTCACATTTTCCACAGCTCTCGCTTTTCATTCTCTCCTCTTTCTTCGGATCCACCCCTCCTCCTTCTCACATCGCCATATTCATTTTTACCCCACCTCTACTTCATTTCTCCCCCTTCTTCTCTCCCACCCCTTCCCGCTCCCTTTCTCTCCATGGGACGCCCCCACCCCTGTCCCCGCTCCTTTCCTTCCCCCTTAGCCCCTGCCGCACTCCTTCCACTTCCCTCTCCTCACCCCCCCCCCCCCCCCCACCACCCGCTGCTCCAGCACATCTGTTTTGTAATCTGCGAGCTCTGCCACTGCTGGAGACAAACGTGCACCTGTTTTCGGAACCTGAAAAGGAATTTTACCTCTTTCCCGGATATAATGTACTTTTTTTTCCTTCAAATAAAAAATAACAATGTTTCTTAAACTCATGAACCTTTCCAGGCTCCTCTTTTAGGAGATGTCCAAATGTTCGCCGGTGGAATGTTTCCTCAAACTACTTTCACAAATTTTTTTTATTCACAAAGCACAGTTTACAAACGCTGCGCAGACTTTCTCAAACAAACGCAATGTCCGACAATAATCAATTAATGCTTTTTTTCTATAACATCTGTATTGTTCTTTGAGGCAACTTCAGTGAGCTTTGTACGGTACATAAATAAGGCAAGAATTAACAGCGTGTGCACAAATTAGGCAAGAATTACCAGTGTGTGCCACTGTATTTTTCTGTTTGTCAAATAAATTTACATCCTAGCACAGAACGTAGAAAGCAAACTAAACAGTGACATGAACTCGTTGGTTGTATGTATTCTCTTTTGATGCCATTGTACAGTAGAAGATACCAGATTGCTTTGTTACATTACCAATTGTACTCTATAAAACAGATGCATTTAACTAGGCAATTGAATAACTCAGAGGGACTTTCCAGTTGCCAGCATAACTGGGTCCTCGTGTTATTAATTCATATTTAGGTCGAGCCTAAGGCATTGCTTTAGTAATGCACCCTCACTCTATGTATCGCCCTCGCCCTATCTCTCGCCCTCGCCCTATCTCTCGCCCTCGCCCTATCTCTCGCCCTCGCCCTATCTCTCGCCCTCGCCCTATCTCTCGCCCTCGCCCTATCTCTCGCCCTCGCCCTATCTCTCGCCCTCGCCCTATCTCTCGCCCTCGCCCTATCTCTCGCCCTCGCCCTATCTCTCGCCCTATCTCTCGCCCTCGCCCTATCTCTCGCCCTCGCCCTATCTCTCGCCCTCGCCCTATCTCTCGCCCTCGCCCGATCTCTCGCCCTCGCCCTATCTCTCGCCCTCGCCCGATCTCTCGCCCTCGCCCGATCTCTCGCCCTCGCCCGATCTCTCGCCCTCGCCCGATCTCTCGCCCTCGCCCGATCTCTCGCCCTCGCCCGATCTCTCGCCCTCGCCCGATCTCTCGCCCTCGCCCGATCTCTCGCCCTCGCCCGATCTCTCGCCCTCGCCCGATCCCTCGCCCTCGCCCGATCCCTCGCCCGATCTCTCGCACGATCTCTCGCCCTCGCCCGATCTCTCGCCCTACCAGTAGCCAGTCACAGCACGAACATATCATTTAGTACAGGATAAGGCATAATTCACCATTTCCTAACGGATAGTCTAGTTGCATATATCAGTATTTCCGCATACCAGATACATATACATATTACAACATCAGTACAATATACAGTGATAGGAGGCATATGGAATTAACTTAAGCAGTATACCGCAGTGATCCCTTCTGCCTGTATGTTGCATATGTATAGTGGCAACTGAATCATCCTTCGGGTGTTGCAATTTCCTGCGCCATCATCCCTCATTAACATAGATAACCATTACATTTCCACCAGTCCCACATGCTAATCTACAGAACCCTTCAACTTGCACTGCCTGGGCCGTGGTCAACCGCGTCCATTCCAAGAAGGGTTCCCATATGTCAGCCGGTCGGGACGCAGACTGCATCTGATCCCAGAATAACTCTAATTGAGTGTGCCCATAAGTCACATCCGGCAGCCAATCTTTAATGTTTGGAACCCGCCTCCTGCCCCAGCAAAGGGCAACCTGTCTGCGGGCATAGAGCAGAAGTAGTGCATGTAGTTTTCGCCGTTTAGGTGTTGTCACGCACATATCCTAGAAGTCCCAACAATGGGGAAGGTGGATCCTCCCTGCCAACAATGTGATTCACTGTGTGAAATACTTCATCCCAAAATAATTGCAATTTCTAGCATTCCCAAGCCACATGCAAAAACGTAGCCTGATCATACCCACATTTCCAACATTTAGCATCCTCTCTTAACCACATGTGGCATAGACTAACCGGTGTTCGCTAATATCTGTGCAAGAATTTAAAATGAATCAATCTCAGACGATAGTTTGGGGATAATTCGGCCAATTGCCCACAACAATACCCCACTGTTCCTCCATAATCTAGGGTGTAATTCACTATTCCAAAGATCCATAGATTTGGGCTTCAGAATCGGATAAGCAGTCTGCATTACTATAGAAAGTCTTGTTACCAACTTCCTAGATGACTGCATTTTAAGAACATTTTCCAGTGCTAGCATCGTCGGGGGGGGGGGAGGGGCGGCTTCACAAAAATCTGTGTATAGCGCATGACACGTAGTGCGTATCTGGTTGTATAAAAAAGAATTCAGCAAATGGTACGACAGGCTCATCTGTATCAATTGGGGAAGGTCTGAAGTTGCCATCCGGGTAGAGATCAGCAAAGGTTTTCAATTTCATTGCGTCAAGCATGGTCTTACCAACACCTTTCTCCATGCATGGTATCATAGGGTTGTGTTCCAATAGCATTGATGGTGGAAACATTGTGAGAACTGCAGAAATTGTAATTACCTGATCGCTTACTGAGCTGACGCCTGAAGGGTCACTCAGTACCAGGGGACGCTCTCAGCCGCGGCACCGCCATTTTGAGGTGGAGTCGGGTGAGCGCGATAGTCTTTCAGGCAGAAGGATAAAAATGGCAATTATGCGACCGCACAGCGGGCGAGCCGCGAGCACGTTGAAGGCGCGCCTAAGGCAAGCCCGTCTGCGCCCGTCCGCGCCGGATTCGCGCCTAGCGCCCAAATCCCTGGTCTTTTTAAGGCAAGTGCACATAGCCCAATAGTGTTTACTCGGGAAGAATTGCTAAGGCTGGAACAAGGATCCAGGATCTGTGGCCACAGATTCCCGGACCTAAGGACAGAACCAACTTCCTGTGATTGTTGTAATTTCCGGCTTAGCTATGATCTACCGAACAGTTGTAAAATGCATATTAAGACTCACAAGCCAGCCAAGAAAGGGGACATGGGGATCAAAGCATTATTAATCAATGCACGATCATTGGTGAAACATGGGATCGAGGTAGCGGAATTGATCGAGAATCTTCAAGTAGACATCGCCTTTATAACCGAGACCTGGGCGGACGCAACCTCAGATCCAGATTTGCTCTTTGCGCTACCCACCCAGTATAAAATGATCAGAGCAGACAGAATGAAGAAAAGAGGAGGGGGCTTGTAATTATTGCAAGAGAAGGCTTGAAAATAACGGGGGGTATGAGCACAATAATAACTACACCTTCAGAGGACTTTTAGTATGCTGCCCGCCTAAAGCACAAAGTTCGTTGCTGGAAAGTATTAGCCTTTTCCTGGAGGACAGTGTAAACAGTACCGACTATACAGTCCTGGGGGACTTTAATTTCCATCTAGAAAAGTCCGAAGACAAGAATACAGCTACATTTATCGATGGAATGACCAGTTTTTCCTTAAGACAGCTGGTAAATCAAGGCACGCACAAGGCAGGACATACATTAGATGGGATTTTTACCTCTAATAATAAGATAGAAATACTGGAAATCTTTCCAGTGATTTGGTCCGACCACAAAGCAATTATCTTTAAAATACAAGTTGACCAACAATCGATAACTTCATCAGCCATCCACGGCACAGTTGTATACCAGGACAGGAGCAAACTTAATCCCATTGACTTTCAAGCTCAGCTAATAACAACCAAACCTGCTCAAGCTCTGGGGGTTAACAACATGGTCAACAAAGTAAATTCCTGGATCAAAGCTGCAGTTGAGATGACTGTCCCTAATAAAAGGCTACATTCAAAAAGAAAGAAGCCATCCGAACCTTGAATCAAGGATAAGTTAAGAGCACAGAAAATAGTATGCAGAAAATTGGAAAGAACCTGGAGAATAGACTATTTGGAGGCTAGGAAAAGAGATTATGCTAGGAGTCTATCCGACTATATAAAGTTGATTGTTAAGGAAAAAAGCAATTTCTTTACTCTAAAAATTTTAGAGTCTAAAAACTCTAGTAAGGATCTTTTCATCACAGTGAAAAAGCTAGCCAAACTTCCGGATACATCACAAAAAATAGAAAACCTGAATTCTGCAATGTGCTAGGAGAATTCTTTGTAAATAAAGTGGAGGAGGTATACAAATCTTTCACAGAGAATACTTACAATCCGGCTGAAACAAAAACAATGCTGTGTGCTCAACACCTAATCAATGCTCCAACGTTCTCTTTTCATCCTCTATCAGTAGAGCAGGTCATACAAGTAATAAAATCAACAAAGGCTGGGGCTCCAACAGATCCTTGTCCCCCAAAAATCTTTAATCTATGTCCAGAAATAATTGGAGAAGAATTCAGGAGAGTCTTCTCAGAAATAATCCAACTAGGCATTTATCCAGAGGCATGGAAAAAGGCTTTGGTTAGGCCACTACTAAAAAAGGAAAATTTGGATCCAATAGAACCAAAGAATTATAGGCCAATATCTAGGATCCCCTTCGGTGCGAAGGTGCTAGAAAAATTGATTAACGGACAAATCACGTCCTTTATCGCTCAGGGTGAATTACTAGACCATTCCCAGTATGGCTTTAGGGAAGGCCACGGAACTGAGACTGCATTGGTAATGGCAGCGAAAGAGTTAAGATCAATGCTGGATGAGGGTAAGAAGGCTGCCTTGATCCTACTGGATCTATCGGCGGCCTTCGACACGGTCCACCACCCAACTCTGATCAAGAGATTGTGTGAATTAGGATTCCAAGGTAGTGCCATTAAGTTCCTGACTTCATTCCTAGAGAATAGAACGTTCACGGTTGAGATGGATGGCAACACCTCCAAATCTTTTAAGTTGCCATGCTCATCTCTGAGCCCGACTCTTTTTAATATTTACGTGGCCCTGCTGGCAGAAACTATTAGACAATGTGGCTTTTCGGTCATATCGTATGCCGATGACACTCAAGTTGTGATCTCGGTATCGGACAATGTAGAGGAGACAGCAGAACGCTTCAACAACTGTATGCTGCAGATTAACATCTGGATGCAGAGGAACTGTCTCAAATTGACCAGTGAGAAGACTGAGGTGTTGTTACTGGGCAACCATACCTCCTTCTGGTCCCCAAAGTGGTGGCCGGAGGATCTGGGTGATTGCCCAGTGCCAGTGTCAAAGGTGAGAAATCTGGGGGTCACATTTGACCAAAGACTGACCTTTGAATGTCAAATCACTTAACTCTCACTTTTTGGGGGGTTCTTAAAATCCTCAGGAAGATCCGCCCATTTATACGGATGGATGCATTAAAGACGGTGGTAACAGCATTCGCCATATCAAGGTTAGACTATGGAAATGCGCTTTATACAGGATCTTCAGACGCAGCTTCTGCTCAGACTCCAGCGGATGCAAAATGCAGCTGCCAGGTTGATATTGGGTATTCCTAAATATGTACCAATAACAAACCGTTTAAAGGACCTCCACTGGTTGCCGGTGGATAAGAGAATCATATTTAAGTCAGTGTCTGGCTTTCAAGGCGCTGCTGGGAAAAGGACCTCTTTCTCAGAAATAAATTTAGAAAATATGTACCCGCCAGAAATTTAAGATCAGCAAAGTCTCATCTATTGGTAGTGCCAAGGTACAGGCAGTTGCGCTGGGGGGGGGGGGGGAAGAGGAGCTTCGTCGTTGGTACAGCTAAGGTATGGAATTCCCTTCCCCTACAGATTAAAACTAGCAACTCCTTGATGTCTTCCAGAACACAGCTGAAGACCTGGCTATTTAAAAACGAATTAGTCATTTTAAGCGTGTCTCAATCGGTAAGTCTCCCAGACCAGGTCAGCGCCAAGACGCCCTCGGGCATACGTTGCGCTTTATAAGACGTAAAATCAAAATCAATCATTGATGGCGCATATAACGTCGAGATACCTGCTCTCTTCTGCAGCTCAGCCACACCCATTGTAAAGTACCAGCAGTGTCAACATCCTCCCTAGGGCGACGTGCGTTTTGATACAAAGCTACAGCCAGTGGCACCGGAGCCACCGCGTCCCTCTCAACCTCCAAATGAGGTTGAAATGGCGTTTCGTACACCCAGAAGTGGAGAAACGGGGCTTGCGCACATATGGCATATAGGTGCATGTCAGGGGCCCCCAATCCACCCTGCTTTAGGGGAAGGGTCAGAAGGTTCCTCGACACCCTGGCTTGTCCATTCGCCCATACCAGGGACAGGAGCTGCGAGCGCAAAAGCCTGAAGAAGTGTTTGGTGAGAGGAACCGGCACATTCCCAAATAAAGGAATTTGGGTTGGATGACCATCTTTGCAAGCGCCACCCTTCCCGCCACAGATAGAGGGAACTTTGACCAAATAGCAACTTTCTCTTCCAGCACGTGTAGGCCCACCCAAAATTCAGATTCCAAATATCTTGAAGGTTTCTGCTCAGCCACCCCCCCGATATTTAACCTCTGTGGCCTCCCATCTCAGGGGGAACTCAAAACAAACCTCCCTCGTGCCATCGGTAAGTGGGAAAATCACTGATTTCTTCCAATTTACAGATATGCCAGCAAACCCCCCAAATCGAATGACCTCACGCAGTACTGGATCAAGATTCTTTTCCGGGTCTAGAATGTCTAGGGTGACATAGTCTGCATATTAAGATATTAAGAGGCTACGAGTGCTGAATCCTATGCCCCTGGCAGTATGGTGCTGTCTTATCCTCGCTGCCAGTGGCTCCATAGCTATGGCAAACAGTGGCGACAGCGGACATCCCTGCCTTATTTCTCTCGATTTTGAAGGAGTCTGACACCATGCCATTTACCCTAACACGGGCCCTAGGGCCTTTATATAGCAGCTTGATTATAAATAAAGGGCTGAACCCCATGCTCTGCAACACCAAGAACAAGTCCGGCCACTCTAGGGAGTCAAACGCCTTAGTGGCGTCTAGGAATATCGCCGCAGCCTGTACACTCGGATGCAAGTAATGTATTACTGAAAATAACGTGCGCAAATTATGTGACATCGACCTCCTGGGATAAATCCCGATTGGTCGGGGAGGGAAATCATTGGCAGCATCGGCTGTAAGCGATTAGCCAGCAATTTTACATAGATTTTGACATCAACATTTATCAGAGATAGTGGTCTATAGGAGTCTAATTCTATTTCTGCCTTTTCCGGCTTCAGTAGTGTTATAATCATAGCCTCCCTCATGAATTGAGGCAAAATTTCTGCTTCCAACGCCTCCTCGTACACTAAGTAACCTGGGCGCCAATTCTTCAGCATAGGCTTTGTAGAAAGCAGTTGTTAGGCCTTCTGGCCCTGGGGCTTTATTCAACTGAAGACTTTTAATCACTTGTGCCACATCTTCTTTCGTGATGCGTAGATCCATGTATAATCTGTGGTTATCCTTAAACCACGCGAGTGCTACACATTCTAGGAACTCTGACATATTGTCCGCATCCGACCCCCCGGCTGTACTATAGAATAGAAATCTTGAAACAAATTTAACACTTCCTGCTGGCCCCTGACATTCTCACCACCCATTTTGTTAATTTCAAGCACAAATGTGATATCTCTCGTTGGTTTAATCATGTTTGCCAATGTGTGTGCCGGCCTGTCTCCCTCTCCATATCGCCGGGCCTCCGTGTATTTCCCAAGGAATTTCACCTCCCTATTTGCCTCTTCTTCAAATTCTAATGGCTTTGCTTTTAAAAGGCCCGCCGTCGCGGGGTCTGTGCTCGGGCGCACCCGTCCCTCCAGATCTTTAATTTACTTTTCCAGCCCAGACAATGTCCCTCTAATGGCCTTGAGCACTCCCGCCCGCCTCGCAATGCATTGCCCTCTTATAACAACGTTAAAAGCACCCCACAAGGTGGCTGCAGTATCCACTGAACCCTGGTTTGTATTAAAGTACGCCTCAATGTCCGACCGTATTTCCTCCTTGAATGCCTCATGGAATAGCGCATTTTGGGGCAGTTGCCAAGTGAAAGCCCTCAAAGGAACCCCGGGCAAGGACAGCCGGAGGACACAAGGTGCATTATCTGAGAGGGAGCGCGCCATATGGTACACGTCCACTGTCCAAGCTGCTACATTCCTAGAGATCAGCCAAAAAGTCCAAACGGGACCAGGCCTGGTGTTGGGTTGATACACATGTACCCTCCCTCGAAGTCGGGTTTCGTTCTTTCCAGATATATTTATTTATTATTTATTTATTTTGCATACTTGTATAGCGCTGTACTGTCACCCAAAGGGCATCCTGGCGCTTTGACTCAGTAAGCCGGACCAACGATGCGGAGCTTAGGCTACTCAAGGAAACAAATGAGTTTTCAGCCCTTTTTTAAAGGCTGGAAGTTCACCCTGGCTTCTTAACAGGAGCGGGAGGGAGTTCCAGAGTCTGGCGGCCGCAAAACTAAACGACCGCCCTCCCATCCTTACCCTCTGGACTCTAGGGACCGATACCAAGTACGCAGACGAGGAGCGAAGGCTCCGAGATATAGTGTACCAGGAGAAAAGGTTCTGTAGTAATACTGGGCCCTGCCTATGTAAAGCTCTAAAAACCAGTCAGGATGCTTTAAAAAGGATCCGCTGATGAATCGGCAGCCAGTGTAGATCCTGTAGTGCCAAGGTAGATGATGCAACGCGCGGGCGAGAGTGCCAGCTTGGCTGCCATAATTCTGAACCCGCTGCAGCCTGCCCACCAGCGTTCTAGGCGCCTCCAGGAGTAGTGCGTTACAATAGTCCAATCTGCTTAGGATCAGACCCCGCACTACCTCTGGCCTAGCCTGGGCTGGGAGAAGTGGTAGGACCTTCCGCAGCATCCGAAGCAACATCATACAAGTGGCTACGGTCTTGTTTACGAAAAGATCCAGTTGAAGATTGGGGCCAAACATGACCCCCAGATTTCGAGCAGACTTTGCAGCCGTCACTGTTTCAGAAAAGGAAGGAGGCCAGAAATCATCCGGAAGTGCATGTGGTACACGATCATTGGAGAAGTAGAGTACCTCCGTCTTAGATCCATTAAACTGGAGGGAATTGGAACGCAGCCAGTTCGATGTAGCAGTCAGGCAGCGGTGGAATGTCTCTAAGGAGACAGCGTCTTTACCCTCCAGAGAAAAAACCAGTTGGGTATCATCGGCGTAATTAAACACCGAGATACCAAAAGATTTTATCAGTTGGATCAATGGGCGGAGGTACAGATTGAATAGTATAGGGCTGATGGCCGAGCCCTGAGGTACCCCCTGCCCGACTTTCCGCACATCCGACTTAAAAGGTGGCAAGGCCACTACCTGCTGTCTGTTGTTAAGATAAGAGACTAGCCAGTCCCTGGCCAACCCCGTGCCCCCGCTCTCCTCCAGTCTCTCGACGAGGGTGGAGTGGCTGACCGTGTCGAACGCGGCCGACATGTCGAGCAGCACTAGAAAGGCTGCCCGACCTGTGTCGACCCGCGAACGAAGATTGTCTAACACGGCCACCAGCGCCGATTCTGTCCCGTGCGCTGGCCGGAACCCAAACTGAGCCACATCCAACCATGCGTTCTCCTCAAGGAAACTAGATAGGGAGCGGGTAACCAACTTCTCCAGGATCTTAACCGGAAAAGGGAGCAGGGAGATCGGCCTGTAGTTTGACAGACAGGTAGGATCGAGTGTGGGTTTTTTCAGGAGGGGAGAAACCACCGCTAGTTTCCAGCTCTCCGGGACGGTCGCAGTAGCAAGCGACTGCTGACAGATGGAATACAGAGGGTGGAAGAGTTCAGCCTGGAATGCCTTCCAGATTTTATGCGGAAGAGGGTCCAGCGGAGAGCCAGATGATAGTCAGTGCCAGTTTACAGAACTCCTCGAAGGAAGGCAGGGAGAAGCAGCTCAGCTGAGGATGGTTGGGAGATTCATCCAGAGTTCCCAGACTTAGAGGGAGACCATTCCGCACAAAATGGTTAGGAGATTCCTCCGGGGCCACCCGGCTAAAAGGGCAGCTCGGCAGGGGATCATTGGATGGTACTCCCAGAGCAGCCAGGCCAGGGAGAAAATCATTCAGTTGGAGAAAGCTGAGAGGTTCCTCCGGAGCTCCCAAACTGAGAGGCCGACGACTCTCCCGGGGTCGACTGGAAGGCTCTTCCGGAGCTCCCACACCGAGAGAAGAATACCACGGTGGGGGTCGACTGGAAGATTCATCCGGAGCTCCCGGGCTAGAAGAGGGACGGCTCAGCTGGGGTCTACTGGAAGGTTCTTCCTGAGCTTCCAAGGTAGACTGACTAGGTAGACTGTCCAAAGGGGTCGAGAGAGACAAAGCCTCCCCTGCGAGTCCACTCAAAATCGTGGCGATCTTATCCTCAAAGGTGGATGCCAGAGAATCACACAAGGCCTGTGAGATTGGAATAGTATTCATGGCACCTACCGGGTGTGAGAGGTCATTCACGATCTTAAATAGGGACTGAGATTTATTAGTCGCCTGGTTTAGCGTATCCTCCAGGTATACTGCCTTTGCACACTTAATCTGTGCTTTGTATTCCTGTAGAGTCGATCTAAAGATAGTTTTTTCTGCATCCGAATAGTGTCTCCTCCATGCCCTCTCAGCCCGCCTGCATCTCAACCTTAGCTGCAAAAGGTCAGGGGTATACCAAGGCATGGCGCGGTTCTGTCTGTTCCTTGATCGACGCAATGGAGCTGCCTTATCCAGAGAATCGGAGATCTGCCGACATACACTAACATAGCTTTCATCGGCATCATTTCCAAGTACAAAACCTCCAGGAAGAAGGGTGGGCAAGACCGAAGATTTTAAAAGTCTGGACCAAGGTCTACCCATTTTGGTATTGCTCTGCCCTGTCACCCAGGACTTCAGGTAGGCAGAGATGGAATAAGACCAATGCGTGATCCGTCCAGCATTGAGGCCTGATGTCATTCACCACTACATGCTGGGCGTCAGCAAACACCAGGTCCAGAGCATGACCTTTCTGGTGAGTCGCAGAGAGGACCAGCTGCTGCACCTGAATATTATTACAGGCCTGACAAAGTTCCTGATAGGCAGAGTCTAAAGGCCCATTAGGCCATAGGTTAAAATCTCCCAGAACTATCAGTCTATTATGGGAGTTGGAAAGATCATAGATAAGGTCAATAAAGTCCGGTAGGGTGGAAGGGGTGTTGCCCGGAGGTCTATAACACCGCACCCCTGAATATAACGTTTCCTCCTGCCCTTTAAGGGAGAAGCCCATAAGCTCAAAACCCGACGACACCTTGATCTGGCGCTGCGAGAGAGCTAGGGTTTCCCGAAAGATGAAGCCTATACCACCACCTCTGTTCTTCAACCGAGGAGTGTGCCTGATTTTATAGCCCTGGGGGCATGCCAGACCCAGTTCTACCTCACAGTCCGCCCGAGTCCAGGTTTCCGTGAGGAAAAGCACATCGAGCCCGCAGGATTCGATAAGAAAGACAATCTCCATATGGTGTTTACAGAAGGAGCGGACGTTCAGTAGGCCGCATAGCAGTTGCTCTGGTTTGACCGTAGAGTCGGCCTGCTGGGGTCTGAACTGCAGAAGATCTGCCCTGGTAAATACTATGCGTGGGCTAGTCGAAGAACCAGAATGGTCGGCCCTAGGCGCGCCCGTAGCGCGAACGGGCGCAAACGGGCTTACCTCTGGCGCACCTCCAGCGCGCCTACGTCGCGCCCGCTGCGCGCCAACGCTGTGAGGGCAAGCCACTGGCCCCTCACGCAAGATGGCGCCTAAAGATGTTATTAACCTTCGTAATCCCAACCCAATATGGCGGCCAAAAAGCGGCGAGTTCCTAAAGAGCCCCCCAGCTATCCCTCTATCCCAGCAAATGTGGGTGCCAACCAATTAATATGCGGGTAAGTCCTAACTGAAGAGCCCCACACACAAGAAGGGAGCGACGGCGTTCTAGCGCTAAACAGCGCAAGCGCGAGCAAAATAGAGCAAAGTAGTGCCAAGTAATGCAAAACAAATTAAGCCAACAGGGTATTTAAAATATTAAAAGCAGCAGGTAATAGCGGCATGCGTCGTGCGTCGCGTAGCAGGCAAATAAGTCTCCAGAAGTCCCCCATCTGCCATTTGTCTTATAGGACCGCACGCGTCTGAGGATGCAACGATCGAGCCACGCCCTGCCTATCAGCAGTATCTGAAATAACAGCATCACTAGATATGCATGGACTAACCTTGCCTTCCGGCCATCATTTAATCCCCTGACCTTCCAGGTTACAATATTCAGGGCCTGTACATGCGTCATGGTCTAATCAAAGAATGCTCACATCTTATCTCAACCTGGTTACAGCATGGTGTTAGCAACAATTCAATGCAACGTTCGTGACTGTTATATTCTGGCTTGCAAACAAGAACTACCCAACCCCTTCCCCACCCACCACCCACACCAACCCCCCAATCCGGTTGTAGCATATCCCTCCCAATAACTGCTGTGAAAATCAAACAGGCTATAGGGAAT
This sequence comes from Lissotriton helveticus, assembly GCF_964261635.1. Classification (NCBI taxonomy): domain Eukaryota; kingdom Metazoa; phylum Chordata; class Amphibia; order Caudata; family Salamandridae; genus Lissotriton; species Lissotriton helveticus. The sequence goes on from NC_136061.1 coordinate 2,097,089,475, forward strand.
CTTCCAGAGGGGGCAAGGGTAGACCGGCGTACTCCCCTACTTGCGCAGGGTGGCCGGGGTTAGTACATCACATGTTCCCCATAGTTCAAGGATTCAAGTGAGGTTGTGCATCAGCTACCCTTCCGAGGAGGAACTCACAAATATCTACGACAACACACTACAATACAGTTTGCAGGAGGCATTCGGAATAATATCGCACAGTAAACAGCCCCCCCAACATTTCAAATAAGATTTATAAAGAATCAGTTTAATCATTATCACTCAGCCTGTCTATGGGTGGCTCGTCTCCATCACTTCTCTTCTTGGGCACCTTGCCTGCGACGTGTTTTTAGCGAATTTGAGTGCTGATTTTGCGTCCGTGAAATAGTGTGCAGTTCCGTCATAAGACACCTTCAACTTATCCGGATACAGCAGGGAGTACGGTATTTGCGCCTGTAGTAGAAGACGCTTGGCTGGAAGGAACTCCCTCCTGGCTGCTTGCACTAAAGGTGTGAAGTCTGGGTAAAACAATATGGAATTACCCTGGTGTGTGAGTTGACCTTTCTCCCTTGCCAGTCTCAAGACTGTGTCTCTATCTTGGTAGTTCAACAGCTTAATCAAAATAGGTTGTGGTGTACCACCCACTGGTGGTTTCGGGCCCAAGGTCCTGTGCTCTCTTTCCACTATGAACACCTTTGACTGGTGCGGATCAAACAAAGTGTGGAGGAGATCTTCCATGTAGCCTTCCATTTTGGACATCGCTGTCATCTCCGGAATGCCAGTGACACGAAGATTGCTTCTGCGGTATCTTGCTTCTAAGTCATCGTTCTTCGCTCTTATGACGCCCAACAGTTTATCCATGTGCAATAATTGTTCTTTAGTTTCCGTCTGAAATTCGTGGCATTCAACTTACCGGTTTTCAAGGCCATCCAGCCGCATCTCATGCACAGAAACTTGAGTTTTCACAGTGTGCAGCTGTTGAGTTAGTGCGCCCAGTTTAGAGTGAATACTCTTGAGACTTGTGCTCATTTCCAGCAGCAGGGCCTTCACATCATCGTCCCCCGCTCCAGTTTGCACATCCGTGTCAGAACCGCCCTGAACCCCAGCCTCGGTATCGGCTTGTCTGGTCGAGCAGCAGGCATCAAATGTTATCTTTGGTTGTTTGGGATCCTGCTTCCCCATATCGACAGTAGGTATACTTTCTGCCTCAGCCCCAACTTCCAGGGGTTGATCTATACAGGGAAAATGGTTGTCTAGCAAGTCTCCGACCTCGCACTCAGCAACCTCTGTTGTAATGTAGCACCAAGCCGTGTCTCGCACCCACACACAGGGCTGCAGATGGTCTCGGCAGGTCCACCACTCCAAGAGTCTCGTTGCACGTGCCTACACCACACCACACCACACTTTGCACCTGTAAATCTTGCTGGTTTATCAGCCCCTCCTGTCATTTGGTTCTTGGGTGTTACAAATCTTTAGTGCCCGCGACTCTTCGCCACCTTCCTCTGGTGTCACTCAGCCACCGCACAATTCGTCGTGCCGGCCAGGGCGCACTCCAGGGATACGACCACCACTACTCCTCTAAGCACCTGCAGCTGCCTGCGTGTCGCCTATGCTGCCAACCTCCGCATCTTCGGCAGCCATTGGCATCAAGTAGCAGACCGTGTTGGCCCGGATCGCCACCCCCAACGCGGCAGACAATTTCCTCACGTGCACCACCTCTCAGTCCAAAATGACGGCACAGTGCTCTCACTTATAGCCCAAAAGCAGAAGGGTATCTCAGCAGATTTCACATTTCTTTATAGCCCACTTTTTTCAATCCAACGTTGTAACTGCAGGACGTTTTTATGGGCACGCATAGGCACGTCTCAGAGAGAACCATCCATCGCAGTTCAGGCCGACTTAGCGCCCTTCCCGCCACGCATCCCGGCCTGACTGCCCAACGCTGCAATCCACTGACCTTTCTTCATGCCTGCCAGCTCCACACAGATCGGACCTCAGCTGCAGTCACTCATCGAGTCCCCACATCTCAGGCAATTTGTCTCCGTACGTTAGGCTTTCAGTTTCATGAGCCCGTCTGCTACAGTTAAGTGACTCACACCTCCCACTTGGTGGTGTCGCTGCAGATCGCCGTTAATAGTGCATGTAGATGCAGCTTCTCACCTCTCCGGGTCCCGGTGTCCCACTTCGCTATAGCTCGCCGCGCCTCCCACAAGGTGGCAAGCTTGCGGCCTCCAGCCACATCGAACGCCCCGGGCTCGATTTTAGAGGCAGTCTGGCGTCAGTCAGCGCCAATGCTCGCGTTGCGGTCACCGCCGCCTTCCAGTGCACGGATTTTCGTCAAATCACCATCGCTGCCTCCGGTTTTATTCCCGGCTTGTGCTGCGACTTCTCCTCTACCAGGTCGCAACTTCTGCACAGCTACAATATCAAAATAAAGCAGGATAAATTCAGGATTTTCCTCCGGGCCTGCGGAGCTCACTCAGAGCGGCCATCACGCTGCTCGACTAGCCACGCCCCCCCTTTGCAAAGACTGTCTTGAAAGAAATCCACCATTTGTGCGCAAAAGGAAGGGCAAAATTATTTTGCCCAAAAATATGGTAGTCACAAACAGTAATCCACAGACTTATCACTCAGTAGAATAGCTTTTTGTGCAAAGATTCTCTTTTTATGGCTTTTTTTCTCGCTGTGTTGCTGGTTTTCTTGGGCGTCGTCGTATGGCTGCTCTGTCTGAAGGAATTGTCAGGTTATCTTTAATTCACGGGAGAATGAAGTGGAGAAAAAACACCGGGCTTTTTAGGTCTCGCGACTTATCGATGCGCGCATGCGCATCGAGCGGAGCGAGAATTCAAGTGGCGCAAATTCTCGTGAAACCACCAGCTTTTTGCAGGCGTTTTCATGCAGTTCATGTGAACCACGTGTTCAAACATGAACGCGCATCAGCCTCCCTCCATTTGCCGCACAGCACATCTGCGGCTTCTCGTTCTCTCTCTCGCTCTCTCTCGCTCTCTCTCGCTCTCTCTCGCTCTCTCTCGCTCTCTCTCGCTCTCTCTCGCTCTCTCTCGCTCTCTCTCGCTCTCTCTCGCTCTCTCTCGCTCTCTCTCGCTCTCTCTCGCTCTCTCTCGCTCTCTCTCTCTCGCTCTCTCTCGCTCTCTCTCGCTCTCTCTCGCTCTCTCTCGCTCTCTCTCGCTCTCTCTCGCTCTCTCTCGCTCTCTCTCGCTCTCTCTCGCTCTCTCTCGCTCTCTCTCGCTCTCTCTCGCTCTCTCTCGCTCTCTCTCGCTCTCTCTCGCTCTCTCTCGCTCGCTCTCGCGCTCTCTCTCGCTCTCTCTCTCGCGCTCTCTCTCGCGCTCTCTCTCGCGCTCTCTCTCGCGCTCTCTCTCGCGCTCTCTCTCTCTCGCTCTCGCTCTCTCTCTCTCGCTCTCTCTCGCGCTCTCTCTCTCTCTCTCGCTCTCTCTCTCTCTCTCGCTCTCTCACACCACGCACCAGATCGTTTGCCTTTCCTACCACCTTCCATTCTAAGGTGTTGGTTCACATTCTCTTTCACGTCAACGGAAGCAGCACACTCCCAGGATCAAGTCTAACAATTCTCATGGCACCGTATGTCTAGTAATTAAACGAGGGAACTACAGACATAAATCCCCACTCGAATGCAGCTTCACTGGATCACTTTGCCAGCTGCTAAACGAGGTGTGGCATCTTTTAAACTTTCCACGCCAGCAATCCTGAATCCGAGGAGAATAAGTTACCCACCATCAGGGCTGGCGTCGGGGTACCACGCATACGTTTACATGAAAGACTGGCAGTCTGTCCTGGCTGCAAGGCGGTTGCCCTGACCACCAGACCGGCAACTCCCCTCCCCCCCCGCTGCCAATGTCTTCAAAGGTCATGGGTTAAGAATGGGGAGGAACCATTCACGATAAACCTTCTTTTTTAGCCAGCCTCGTAAACGCATATGCTTTTCACTTGAGTCCTAAATATGTATGTGCAGATATCCTTCTGCAGCCACCAATAAATTAAATGTTCCCAAGTTGTATGGTAAATTGCTAGAGGCAGCGGATTCCCCAAGGATCAGTCAATCTCTGGCTCGCCTACAAAGGAAATACTGTACTTTGCTCTGAAGAGCATTCTGTGGCAATTTAAAGGCAATGAAAGAGTCACAATATCCTGGAGAGAGGAAAACCTGCACTATTACATTCTTGACCCCAGAGAAAGGCTCTGCCCCCAGGAGCTGAGCAGGGACAAAGGGAAACAAGCATTGGCATTGCCAATAGGTCTCGCTTGTGGGACCTTATAAGTATTTAGTTTTGCAGCACGATATCCGATTATGCAACAAGGATATTGTGCTGCAAAACTAAATACTTATAAGGTCCCACAAGCGAGACCTATTGGCAATGCCAATGCTTGTTAAATCAAGCCAGGCTAGGGGTAGGGTCTATCTTTCTCACAGGCAGCAGGAATGCCAGGAATTGGAGACCTCAAAATCATGCAATTGCTAAGCTTTTTGTTTGGAATCCTTTCTTCAAAGGCGGCGCGGCTGGATGACCCAGCGTCTTGTTAAACAGTGCTTCTTAGCTGCGGTGGCATCGTAAAAACCACAAGGAATCCGCGATCTGTTAATATTTGCGGACAATTCACCTTCACATAACAATGGTGAGTTATTTACATAGCGCTAAACACGTATTGTTGCCTATTCTAAGCGCTAAATAACATTTGTTACTATTGGCTCCAATTTAAAGTTACTGGATTTAACAACCTGAACGCATGAATCTGGGTAGATGCGTTCCCGGAATTTTTGTTGTCCACGACTACTTCATCCGGCTGGGCTCTGCGTAAAATGGCAAAGCCTTTGTGTCGGCAGCCATGGCTCGATCTATTGACCTGACATATGTCCGATCTGCACACACATAAGAGTTTGTATGCATTGTTTTCCGTTTTCAAAAGGAGATGTTTTTGCAGCTAGTGGTTAATTTGGACAAAGCACTCAGATATTTTCTAACAGGGACCAGGCACACACAGCGTTTACCTTGCGGGAGCGAGCAGCGTCACCATCTGTTTTGAAGATAATTAAAAACAGATGGCGCCGATGCTTGCTCCCGCAAGCGAAATGCCAAACGTGCACGAGTAGCAATAGGAACCAATGGAAAACATGCACACGTTTAGGCAAAAGTCCTGAGCGATGGCTAAAGGTCCCCTCCTAAGCAGCGCTTGCGCGCTGCGTAGGCGAGCCCTAAAAAGACAAAATCAAAGCAATACTTGCTTTATTAGAAGTTGTTTTATTGTTTTTGTTTTACATGCGTACCGTGCTCGTAGTCCTGATCACCTTCAAGTATATCCCTGCCTCTTACTCAGTTCCTCAAAGTTCCTGCCTGCTGCCTCACCTATTCGGTCCGCTTCTCCCGGCATTTGCCAAGAGTGGTGCCGGGAACCGGCTTTTACAAGTCATTCTCGGAGCGTTTCCCTGGTGGACTGCAGATGGAGCTCCGCCCCCTGCGCTCGTTGATTACGACAGTTTGTGAGTCCAAGGATGAACTACGAACCGTGTGCAGCTTCATAGGGATTGTAGTTGGAAGTAACCCCCGGTCATAGAAAGTTATCAGCTAAACCGAATAAGTCTACGAATTAACGCCCGTTTATACTTCTAGAGCAAAAATCTTGTCAGGCGGTGGTGGTAGATCGCCCCTGTAGTGACAATATCAGTAGCCACTATTTTTTGGTAATGGAGTTAGAGTGTAACCAGCAACTGCTTTTACACAACGGCTTAACAGTTGTCATTATTAGTTATGTCTGAAGATTATGCAGGGGGTATGACGGTCCATGGCGTATTTATATGGCATTCCCTGCAAGATAATGTAGCCTTGGAGCTCAATGGGCGGATAGAAAGAGCCAGTGCTTAATTTCGACCTGTGCTTTCCGGTGCTTAGCACCAGGACTTAATTATCAGGGCCAGGTCTACGCGTCTGCTGCTTGCACGTCACATTATTCGCATTATATTGTTGACGACTTAATTGATTAAATACTGTCTTCTCCTCACTGACTCGGCGCAGAGTGTTCTCGACGTCTCCCGTGACAACCTGAGCCGTTCAGATGGCATTGGCGCTGAGGCCCTTTGCCGGTGGGTAGGTGACGGAGTGGGGCACTGATTGGGCTGGATTTGGCTCTTCTGTAGTAGGGGATCTCTGTGTATAGTCATAATCTAGTGGATAGTCCCGCTCATGTGCGTGGACCCCGGCAATCAAAAATAATCTCTTAAGTTGTCAGAAAATTGCAGAACTGCAAAGACACTTAAGAGAGAATTTAAAGACAAATAATGCAGCCTATATCCACAGGCTACACTGTCCAGTACTTCAACTAGAAATTCCACCAAAAAAACACACAAATAGCACAGCCTGACCAGTTTCTTCCATAGAGAAACTTGCCTCTACCAGAAAAAAGCCTCTGGAATGATAGAGAGAAAGGCATGGTCAGACAAGCCCCATAGGCTGCCATTTTGTGGCTTAAATAGGATACTGTGCCTTTAAGAACTTTCCAGAACTTCTCCCAGTATCCCAGAATGCACAGCAGGTCCCTCCTTACTTTCAGTTCTTTTTTCTGGCTCCTGCTAACAGGACCCTGGTGCATTGAGTTCTCCCTTTTTCAAGGGTTTATTGGAATTTTGTGCACTTTTGGCTTTAAAAGTGTTTTCAGTTTGTGTGCTTGGTGTTTCCCTTCACTCCTGTGTATTTGTTCAGGCTTTTTAGGGCTCTAAAATGCCTGCTTTCTTCGTCAAGTGCCCAGCATGTGGAAGGAAGAAGGCCAAGACTGATCCACACGACATCTGCATACTCTGTCTCCCTGAAGCACATGTCCCTGAAGAATGTGACATCTGTCAGACCTTTTCAACAAGGACCCTGAGGAACAGGCTGAAGATTAGGCTTCAAGGCCTGGAGGAGAGACGGCTGCAGGCTGCGTCTGGACAGGCTGGGAAGGCTCCCTCTGCCGAGGCCTCTGGGGGGCTCCCCAGAGGCAGGAAGCCCAGCAAACGGTCCCGGTCTCCGTCGACGTTGATTGCATCGACGTCGAGAGGGATGACGACGGTGTGTTCCCCATCTCCCCGTTGCTCCGGGTCGAGACTGCGTGAAAGATCGATGTCGAAAGGCCTGGGTAGGCTGCCGTCGAGATCATCATCACCGCCGACGTCGTCGACGTCCGCATCGAGCCATCGACGTCGAAGAAGGACCGACCGGCATCGGCGCTCGCCGTCAAAGCGACACCGCCGGTCGCCGTCGAGCAGACTGTCGGCGTCGAGGGGATCCTTGATGTCGAGGACCTCGGAAAAGCGGTCGGCGCCGAGAAGGAGTCGACGCTCATCGTCGAGGACTGAACGTTCGATGTCGCGGTGGCGGCGTTCGGCGTCGAGGAAGAAGCACTCAACGTCGAGGAGGTGGCGTTCGACGCCAGAAAAGCAAAACTCTGCGTCGAGAAGAAAGAGATCGGAGTCTCAGACTTTCCATCTCTCCTAAGCGGTGCAGAAGGAGTTCTGGCGCCAGAAGTCACACTGGGTCTGGTGGAAGACGCCGGAGGCGGTGATCACCTACTGGAGGGGCTGGTTCGCAGTCACCTCCCCCGAAGAAGTCACCGGGCTCTGTGTACTCTGTGGTTTATACACCACCTCGGCCTAAGTCGCTTCCGCCTCCTGTACCTAAAGAGGATCCTCCCATCAATTCTCCGCTACCACCACTTCCTCCCGCGGGGCAACCACCACCGGTCCCGCCTCATGGGCCCGCTCCTCGGTCGGAGATACCTCCTGTCCTTCCGCCAAGGTCGGTGTCACTGCCTCCGCTCCCTACGCCGCCTAAGGGGACTCCAAAACCTAAACCCCAGGATAGGCCACGGAAGACGCCTCCACGGAAACCTGAGGAGCGTCCACAAACTGGGAGATCGCGATCCCGTTCCAGGAAGAGGGAACGATCGCGCAACAGGTCATCCACACGGTCGAGACGGCGCCACAGGAGGCACAGGTCTCGTTCCCATGCGAGGTCTTCAGGGACCAGGGACTATTCTCCGACTTTGTCGGAGTCACCGGAAACGAGGGTTTCACCGGTTGATGATCTGGTGTCTTTCCATGATGTCCTTTTACGAGGTGCAGCAAAATTGGGCATCGGACCAATTGGGCGTGGGCATTGGGTGCCCACGCCCAAGACATCGGTGATCTTCGAGACGCTGCACCAGAAACATCTGTCTCGGCCATTACTACCACTGGTACCGGGCCTGGAAGATCCGGCCATGGACCTTTTTCTCACCCCGGCTGTGACTAAGGCGGCCCCCTCGAGACTACAGAAAAAATACCGGGCTCCCAACTCGGATCCGGCTTTTCTAAGGGTGGAACCCCCTCCAGACTCTGTGATAGTGATGGCAGCTCATAAACAGCATGCCACCACTCCGTCATCCACAGTTCCACCAGATAAGGAATCTAGGTGGCAGGATTCGTCTGGGAGAAAGGTTGGTGGGACGTCGTCGACTTCCATCAAGGCTGCGAGTGCCACGGCCTTGTTGGGGCGGTATGACCGAGCCCTCTGGGAATCCCTCCAGCAGTTTGTAGAATATCTGCCGCGTGATAAGAGAAGGTTTCCAAGAGGTGTTGAATGAGGGGATGTTGGTGGCGAATCAGGTCATCAGTGCTGCAGCCGACTCTTCCCTGCTGGCGGCGCATGGTTTCTGTTATGGGATTAACCAGCGAAGACACGCCTGGCTCCGCCTCCCGTCGCTAAAACCTGACGCACAACAAAGGGTTGCCAATCTACCATTCTCTGGCGAAACCCTATTTGGAAAACATGCGGATGACGAAATGGCCCGCATGAAGGCGGAGGCCGAAACGCTCACGGCTGTGGGTCTGGAAAAACCCATGTATAACGAGAAGTCGTACCGCCCGTTCCAGAGACTGTTCGGTGGACATGGCAGAGGGCGTGGCCAGTCTTCAGGACAGCAGCAGCAGCAACAGCCGCCGTTCCGAAGACTGTTCCAGAAGCGCCAGAAAGGCAGAGGCGGCCAACAGTCGGCACCAGCGACTAAAGGCCCGGCCGGGTCTAGGCCCTGAGTGCTTACTTCACCTACATCTGTTACCCACTCCGGTGGGGGGAAGTGTTCAATTTTTTCTGGCAGAGTGGAGAAAAATTACTCGGGAGAAGTGGGTGCTGAATATTGTTTGCAATGGATACAGTCTTCGGTTCACCAGCCCGCCTCCATCAATCCCTCCGGTCAGCTCGCAGTTTCAGCTGCGCGAGCTCCAGGCGGAGGCCGTTATCCTGTTAATGAAAAGGGCGATAGAAGACGTACTTCTTTCTCAAAGTGGAGAGGTCTGTACTCCCGATTCTTCCTGGTTCGCAAAAAGGACAAGAACGAGTTCAGGCCCATTCTGGATTCGTGACAAGCAAACAAGTGGATTCGCAGAGAGAAGTTTCGCATGCTGTCGTTGCATCAGATTTATCCTCCGCTGCAACAGGGAGACTAGCTGTGTGCCACAGACCTACAGGATGCGTACTTCCATGTGCCCATTGCACACAAACACAGGAAGTTCCTGCGATTCCAAGTCGGCGCCAATCATTATCAGTACACATTACTGCCATTCGGGCTGAAGTCTGCGCCCAGGACATTCTTGAAGTGCATGGCTGTAGGAGAGTAGGGTCTGCAATCCTATGATCACCCAGATTTTTGCTTTTTGCTGCACTGGTTCACGACTTTCCCTGGCTGTGGGCCTGCTAATCAGACCCACAGCCTAGCTGTTCTCTCTATCCAAATTGTACTCGGGTACTGAATTGGCACTGGGCCCTCTCCAAGTCCCTGTACCCAGGGCTGAGGTGCACCCAGAAGTCTCCCAGGGGCTGAAGCATGTATTATGCCACCCCTGGGCTGACTAACTAAACTGACACAACTGGCTGCACGACAGCTGGGGCAAGGTGGTGTACTCACCCTTTGCTTTAGATATAGTATACCTATATCTAACCCTAAAATGGACACACAGATCTCCTATCAGTCACTCCTATGGCAGGCCTTAACAATCCTGAAGGCAGAGTGCTTGGAATCGTGTGAGATGGTGCTCTGGCATGAGCTGAGCCTGTCTGCGGCTTTCGGGATCTATCCCTTAGCCGTTTCCATGATATCGCATACCATATACTCTTAAGTGCATTATAATCCTCGCGGTTATATGCCAACTCTGGTATCGCTTTATCAAAACATGTCGAGTAAGGTGTCATACGAATTGGAATACTAACCCCTCGCCAATTCTGGCGACGGGGTTAGCATTCCACCCTTCTAGAGGGACACGACATGTAAGTAACCTGTAACCCCGGTTAAAGTCAGACAGAGCCTTAGCATCCACAAAATGGATGCTGCCACCGAGACACAAGTCTGCCCTCCTGCTGCTGGGAGTCCTCCCAGAGCAGGAGGCAAGGACAAAGGGTTTCCTGCCAGGGGCGGTGCCAGCACCGTCCCAGACAGGGTTTTGTGTATTCCAGGTAGGCAGGGCTACAGAGGAAGGTGACTGCAAGTGGCACCCCGGTGCTCACTGTGCATAGGCCGGCTGAAACCAGTTCCAGGGGCACTCCAGCCCCTGGCCTGGGGAAAGCCCGCCAAAGGAGAGGGGTGTAACCACCCCCCTCCTGGTCCCACCCATAGGGCAGGACTTAGTCGCGTGCCAGCCCCCTTTTCCCAGATAAAGGTAGGAGCAGGCCCCCTTCCAAATTAGATCATCTTTGGAATCAAGACACGGCTTTCTACGAAAGGACTTCAAGATTTCTTCTTCAAGATTCTCCCTTGTGACTAAGGAGTAGTCACCCTGCATCCGCAGGCACCATCCTAAGAACACTGCGGTCTGCTGTAAGTCCTTCCTCCGGAATCCGACTGCTCAGCTCGACAAGACCTGGCTTCCCTGGCACCTCCGACCTCTAATACCTTTGTATTGATTATCCTCTGAGGCGGAAGCCGGAGGACTGTTTTTTTAAAAATTGTATTGCAAAATTATTTCCTCTGTGTTTGATTTTAGAAACACTGAGCACTCTTGCACTGAAGCGCTGTCTCTCACGCGCTAATACAGCTACTTGATTTTAAAATAACTGGTACATCTCTGTGTTTGACCTAAAAAGCATCGAGCTCACCTGCATTGAAGCGCCGACTCTTCTCGCGCTAAACAGCCCTCCCAGACCCCCCCTGACACAGCGACTTCCAGCGCTGATACAGGGAAAACGCCCACACCGCCAGCGCGGGCCCAAGGCGGAGCCACGCCCACTACGAGGCCACGCCCATATCCACTCACTACAAATGTGCCGGCCATACCAGCGCAGCGGACGAGCGCAGCGGGAGCGCCGTCTGCGCGCCGAAGGCGCCCCTAAGGCAAGCCCGTCTGCGCCCGTCCGCGCACGGCCGGGCCTAGGGCCAGACCCCCTGTCGGATAAAACTGCCCCTACGGTAACCTACTCACGTCGAGACCTTCTAAGTCTCAGACCCATCGCCGCCTCCTCCTGTGAGTATGTTCATGATCTGGAAGGACCATTTATCAGCTGCCCTCACTGCCATCCAGTTCCACTCAAACTCCCTATTCAACCCTACAAACCCTCAGCTCTCAAACTCGCCTCTCTGAACTGTCGTTCTCTCCCTAAACATGCGACGCTCATTAACCATCTTATAGAAGACCATGAGATCGACGTTCTATTTCTGACAGAAACATGGCTCTCCCCACACTCTGCGTCAGACATGGCTCTAGCCACCCCCCTGGGATTTCTCATTCAGTCCCTACCTCGCCCGTCAGGCAGAGGTGGCGGGGTCGCCATTATTCACCGGGACTATCTTCCCTGTAAATACAATGACGCGCAGGTTTCTGACTCTGAAAGTCTACAGTTCACAATTAAGTTGGACCCTACTAACTCCCTCACAGGCATCCTACTATACCGCCCCCCCGGTCACCATGGTTCTTTCTCAAGTGCTCTCCTGGACACGATAACAACACAGGCCCACTCCTTCACCAACTTCATGATACTAGGAGACCTGAACATCCATTTCGATGACCCTTTAGACACTGGGGCAGCTGACTTGATCACCGATCTGGCGGCTCTCGATCTCCACCTCCTTAACTCTGGAGCTACACACAACAAAGGCCACTTGCTGGACCCGGTGTTTACAAACACCCCCACCATGCAATTCAGCGAGTCCCTCCCCCTCCCCTGGACGGACCACTTTTTAGTATCCTTCCAACTATTAGGACCCTTTAGGAAACTTCAAAAACCCCCCACTTACACCAGGGACAGGGCCTGGTCCAAGCTCCCCACCGAAGACCGGGCCAGGACCCTAGAGTCAACCACCCCTGCCCACGTAGACGACCCGGCTATCGCCGACAGTAAATTCAGAGAGTGGATTACCACCTCCCTGGATTCCGTACTCCCATTTAGAACCCGGGAGGACAAAAACGGGAAACCAGGTTCCGCCCCGTGGTATACCCCAGAACTTCGACTACTTCGTAAAAATTGCAAGAAAGCCGAAAGACTATGGAGGAAAGACTGGCAGCACGCCAGCAAGGAAGCCTACCAGAACTCAGTCAGAGTATACAAAGCCACCATTAAGCGCTCTAAAGCCTCCCATTACGACACTCGGATAAGAGAATCTACCAACTTAGCTAGGGAATCCTTCCTAATCGTAAAAGAGTTACTGAAAGTACCAACCACTCCATCCTCTAATGCCCCCACTGTGGACCGAAGCAACGAACTAGCCACCTATTTTAATGACAAAATTGCCCGAATTTTAGTATCCCTTCCCCCCCCCCTGTCCCCCTAGTCACATGGACATTGAATCACCCCCCAGCCTAGCAGGAAGCAGCATGCGCCCCCAACTAACTACATTTAGGGCAGTAACCTGCAACGAGGTAGATGCTACCCTGGCTAACATGAAAAGCGGATCACCCCTGGATCCCGCACCAAACAGATTCCTCAAAACTGTAGCCTCGGTCATCGTTCCCACGATCACAGAGCTTATTAACAGCTCGCTTGCCCAAGGATCCGTCCCCGATAGCTAGAAGAGCGCAGTGGTGAAAGCACTCCTAAAAAAAACACACCTAGACCCAGCAGACATGGCAAACTATCGGCCAATCTCACTCCTCCCTGGTATTGGCAAGGTAGCCGAGAAATTGGTCAACGGACAATTGTCTCAGTTTCTCGAGGTAAATAACATCTTACGCCAATCCCAAACTGGGTTTCGCCCGGGCCATGGCACTGATACCGCCCTTCTGGCCGTCATCGAGGAGGCAAGGTCCACTCTGGATTCAGGAGGGTCAGTGGCAGTGATCCTCCTGGACCTGAGTGCAGCCTTCGACACAGTCAACCATCGTGTCCTCCTCCAACGGCTGGCAGCAGCAGGACTCACCGGGATGGCGCTCGGGTGGATAGAGTCCTTCCTTGCCGGGCGCACGTTCCAGGTATGGGACAGCAATCACCACTCCTCCATCCTCCCCCTCACGAGCGGGGTCCCCCAGGGATCATCCCTAAGCCCCACGCTTTTTAATGCTTATATGGCCCCCCTTGAAGACGTGGTGACACCCTTCGGCATCAAAATAGTGAGCTACGCGGATGACACACAGCTGGTCGTCTCTCTATCCCAACTAGACGACCACCCAGACAATTTGGCTATCTGCCTTACGGAAATCCATCGATGGATGTGTGAATCATCACTCAAATTAAACGGGTCCAAGACCGAAGTGATGCTCATGGGGAAGCAATGGGTGACCATCCCCCCAGCAGCCTGGCCAGACGTACTCGGGGAAATTCCTACCCCGAAAAAAGAAATTAAAACCCTAGGAGTCTGGCTAGAACCCGAGCTCTCAATGAAAACACAAGCAGCCAAAACTGCAGGAACCTGCTTCGGGCTTATGCGTACCACCCGCAAGATTCTCCCCCTACTCCCTCCCGCCTCCAGGAAACTCTTGGTCCAAGGGCTAATACTGTCACGGTTGGACTACAGTAACATGGTTTACCTGGGAGTCCCAGAGGCCACCCTGACTAAAATGCAGCGAACACAGAACGCGGCAGCCCGACTACTCATGAACCTGCCCTCCAGAGTGTCGGCTAAACCCGCCATCAAAGCCCTCCACTGGCTCCCGGTTCGCCAAAGGGTAGAATTTAAAGCCATGTGTACGGCCTTCAAACTGATTAATGGAGCTGGCCCTCCGATTCTCAGCAACCTGGTAACCCCGTATATAGCTCTCAGATCCCTGCGGTCCGAGAATGAACACCTTGCCAACATCCCCAAATTTAAAAAGACTCGCACCGGAGGCCGATGCTTCTCTGTGAAAGCTTCCACAGGATGGAATTCACTCCCCCGTACCCTCAGACTGGAATCCAGCTATCTTACTTTCAGAAAAAAACTGAAAACACTTCTATTCCCAAAATAACTTCCCCCTCTCTTCCTCTTCTTCTCCCCTGCCCATCTGGATATCAATATCATTACAGCGCGGGGATGCCCTCTGGTCACCAGGCGCTCTACAAGACGTTAAAATAAATAAATAAAATAAATAAATACTCACCTCTACAGCCAAGCTGAGAACCGTGAGTGCGACGAGACCTCAAGGGACCGACTATTTCCAAGACTGCACGACTTCTTCACAGCAAGCCCGCCGAGTAATCTCCTGGCGAGTGCTTTGGGGTCCGAGAAGCCCCAACCCTGAGCAGCTCCAGCACCGAAGAGCAGCCCCCCAGCATCTCCACGATCGGCGTGGGGCCCTTCTGCTTTTTGCTGCTCACCGCGTTGTTTGGCTACTAGCCCGCTGGCTTGTGGCCTTCTGAACGACACCCGACGACATTACTGCTGCTGGTCTGGTTGCTCCAGACTGGCTCTTGCTCCCTTCCAGAAGAGGAGCACCCCGGACCCTCCTGGTCCACTCAAGACGCCATTTTGAGTCCACCGCGTGGGCTTGAATTAGCCAAGGCTTTGTTGCCCAATCCTGGGTTCTTCGACGCCGACAGCTTCATCCATCGTGGGACAGCTCGCCCCTCCATCCTGGTCGCCGACAACGCCTCCTGGTCCGTGAGTTCTGCAGATCCCAGCGTCGCCCACTCACCTAGCCGAGGTGACTACCATCCGGTGCCCTCCTGGTGCCCCGGACTACTGGCTAGTAGTCACAAACTTGGTCCCCTCTGCTTTCAGGTATCGTCCATCTTCGAGATCCAGGCTTGGATCCCCTCGAACTCTCTTCACTGGTCGCCTGCCAGCATCTTTCTTCCAGGCTCCTGGTTCGTCTACGAGGATTCCCGACGTCTTTTGAGACATATGCAGCTGCAGCCCCTGGGCTAGGTAACTTCGGCATTTCGGTGCCCCAGCATAACCTCACTATCCAAGGGTCAGGATCCACTTTCGTTTTCTCCCTACCAGGTCGGATTCGCCCGTGAACACTAACTTTACCTTTACTAGCTATCATAGACTTTGTCCCGCATCCCGCGTGAGAGTGCACACTCTGCACCCGAGTCCCCTGGGCCTCCTAGAAGTAATCTAACGATTCCCTAGTCAAGTCCTAGCGATTCCAAAGCCTATTAGTACTGTACTTACTTGCTAGTAATTTCGCATTCCACTTTCAGAGTATATGGTTTTTCGTGCCCCTCGGGCATTTGTATATACTGTGCTAACTTAAGTATTTTCGTAAGAGTTTTGTTGTGTGCCTAGCACCCTGTCCTCATAAGGAGTACAGGGCTGTTGTGATTCTAATAAATACATTGTTTATTTTCATAACACTTGTGTGGTGTCCTTTCACTGGGTGTTCAAGGGGTAATGTGATGGTAAAACAGCTGGCTTAACACGCCCTCTAGAGTCTTAGCCTTAGACTGCTCGTATCCATGCTACTAGGATAGCTGGTCTATAAGGTTGACTTACAACCAATCATCAATAAGGGTTGTTTGGACTGATATATAGTGATCACTAGAATAGTGAGCACTGCACATCAGGCCAACTTCTCACATTGGTGAGCAGCGGTTGGGATTTGAGCTTGCTGTTGTTTTACCACACATATCCTAAGAATATCTTGTGAAAGATCACATAAGTACTAAAGGTACATATAACTTAGCTTAGAATACTCTGAGTTCTACTGAACCAGCTGTTGTAGCTCCTAGGGCCTAGCACACCCTAAACTACAACTCTAGCAAGGGATCAGTAGGCAAACATATAGTGTAGGTAAGTGCACCACTTACACCTCACTAGAAAGAGCATGTCTACCCAAGGAGAATCTACTGAGACTCCCCTTGTGGATGTTGACCCTCCACAGGTCAAATCAAGATATGCAGCTCTCAGTTTTCAGGAGATGAGACAAGTGTGTACCTCCAGGAAACTGAAACAGGGGTCTAACCCCACCATTCCCTTTTTAATAGGTCTCTTAGAGACTTATGATGCGAGAAAGCTTTCTCAGCTAGATGGGAATATGCCAGCCTTAGAGGGTACCTCTGGAGATCCAGACCTCCCCAACATTGCCAATGCAGTTGAGGAGGAGGATCAAGGGGAACTCTCTGGGGATGAGGTAGACAAAGGTCTTGAGGTAGTCAGAAGGCTAACTAGGGCCAACTTAGACTTGCTTGGGCTAGGATCTGGGGGACCCCCAGTACTGGCCCTAAGTAGGCCTAACCTTGGAGTTAGGAGAGATAGATCTCTTTCTAGGGACTCCAATAGATCTATGCACTCTAATGCCTCTTCTCAGAGGAGAAGGAACTCTCCTCAAAGGAGATTGACTTCCCCTCAGAGAATGGAGCATGAAGCTAGGATGAGACAGGCTACTCTGAGGATTGAAAGGGAAGAAATTGCCCTGGCCAAAGAGAAGCTTGCCTTGGCTAGAGAGCAGCAGATGAGTGGGTTAGCTCCCACTGGTGGCAGCAATCTCCCAAGAGATAGAGAGAAGGGTTTAGATACTAAACACCTGACTAAGATAGTGCCCCCCTTTAAGCAAGGGGATGACATCCAGAAATGGATGGCTGCTCTGGAGAGGGCCTGCACTGTGCAGGGCATTCCCAGGAGTCAGTGGGCAGCTATACTGTGGCTCTCCTTTGATGGTAAAGGTAGAGATAAGCTCCTCACTACAAGAGTGGAGGATGCTAATGATTACCAGGTCCTGAAAAATGCACTGATTGATGGGTTTGGTTTAACCACTGAGCAGTACAGGTTGCTGTTCAGAGACACCCAGAAAACTCAGTCTCAGGACTGGTCTGACTTTGTGGATTGTGCCACTAAGGCTTTGGAGGGCTGGTTGCTGGGTAGCAAGGTTACTGATTACACAGGGTTGTACAATCTCATGATGAGAGAACACATTTTAAATAATTGTCAGAACCAGTTGTTGCACCAGCACCTTGTTGATTCAGATCTGACCTCTCCCCAAGAATTGTGAAAGAAGGCAGACAAATGGGTCAGAACAAGGATCAAGCAGAACCAGAACCAGGGTGGTCAGAAGAAAGCAGACCAAAAGGGTAATGCTAAGAGTGAACAAAATGACCAGAAGTCTTCTCCAGGTCCCCAACAAACCAAAGAGGGTGGGGGTCAGGCTTCCCAGAAGAAGAAGACTCAAGAAGGCCAGTCAAAGAGGTGGTGCCAGTACTGCAAAAGTAAGTCTCACTGGTTTAGTGAGTGCACCAAAAGAGGAGGACAAACTCCTGCCACTACAGCCCCTAAGGCAACTGCACCCCCTAGTACAGTCAGTAGTGGTAGTGTACCTCCCAAGGCATTAGTTGGGTTAACCTTGGGAACTTGAGGGGTCTGACAACTTAGTTGGCACACTCACTCAGGCTGTCCTTGTCTGTACAGGGGATATGGATATATCCCCTGATATAAGTCCCAATACTTTGGGCAAATACAGGCAGACACCTTTGATTAATGGCAAGATGGCTCAGGCCTATAGTGACACTTGTGCCAGTGTCACCATGGTGATACCTAACTTTGTGGACCCTGGACAGATCATGCCAGGTACAGATTTCCTGGTGACCAATGCCAGCAGCGTCACTACCAGTCATAGTATGGCGATTGTGGCTTTCTCCTGGGGTGGAGTGAAGGGTCAAAAGAAAGTTGTAGTCAGTTCAGACCTCCCAGTTGATTGTTTGTTGGGCAATGATTTGGAGTCATCACTATGGTCAGAAGTGGAGCAGAGGACTCACATGGAGATGTTAGGCTTGCCAGCACATGTGCTTGCTGTGACTAGGTCACAGGCCAGAAGATGCCCCACTGAACAGGTGCTGGATCCTGAAAGAATGGACCAGACACCTTCCAAGAAGAGCAGTAAGGGTAAGGCTTTGCCTTCCCCCTTGCCCCAGGTTGAGGATCAAGTCTCTGAGGAGGCTGATCTGAGAGAGCTGAGGGAAACTGAGCCTAAAGATCTTGAACTTGATCAAGTTGAGTTTCTGGGCTCAGGGGGACCCTCCAGAGCAGACCTGGGGAAGGCACAGTTAGACTGCCCTTCCCTTGAACCCCTCAGACAGCAGGCTGCTGCTGAGGCTGCAGGGAATGCCACAGGTGCCCACAGGGTATACTGGGAAGATGGACTCCTGTACTCTGAGTCAAGAGACCCCAAGCCTGGTGCAACCAGGAGGCTGGTCATCCCCTTGTCTCTGAGAGGTTTCCTTCTCACCTTGGCCCATGAGATTCCCCTTGCAGGTCATTTAGGTCAGACAAAGACGTGGGACAGGCTTGTCTCACACTTTCACTGGCCCCACATGAATGAGAATACCAAGGAGTTTTGTCGCTCCTGTGTCACTTGCCAAGCCAGTGGTAAGTCAGGTGGCACAACAAAGGCCCCCCTCATACCACTACCTGTGGTGGGGGTCCCCTTTGAAAGAGTGGGGATTGACATTGTTGGTCCAATGGAACCCCAGACAGCATCAGGGCACAAGTTTATACTGGTGATAGTGGATCATGCCACCAGGTATCCTGAAGCTATTCCACTTAGGACCACTACAGCACCTGTAGTGGCAAGGGCCCTGGTTGGAGTGTTCTCCAGAGTGGGCTTCCCTAAGGAGGTTGTTTCTGACAGAGGTACAAACTTCATGTCAGGATATCTGACTGCAATGTGGAAGGAGTGTGGTGTGAACTACAAGTTCACCACACCCTACCACCCACAATGCAATGGGCTTGTTGAGAGATTCAACAGGACCCTCAAAGGGATGATTCATGGGCTACCTGAAACTCTTAGGAGAAGATGGGATGTCCTGATCCCCTGCCTCTTGTTTGCTTACAGAGAGGTCCCACAGAAGGGGGTTGGCTACAGCCCTTTTGAGCTTCTGTATGGGCATCCTGTGAGAGGACCCCTGTGTTTGGTGAAGGAAGGATGGGAGAGACCTCTCAAAAAGCCTGCAACCAACATAGTGGACTATGTACTTGGTCTCCGCTCCAGGATGGCTGAGTATATGGAAAAGGCATCTAAAAACCTTGAGGCCAGCCAAGAACTCCAAAAAGCTTGGCATGACCAAAAGGCTGTTCTGACTGTGTACCAGCCAGGACAGAAGGTGTGGGTGCTGGAGCCAGTGGCCCCAGCAGCTCTGAAAGACAAATGGTCTGGGCCCCACACCATCATTGAGCAAAAGGGAGAGGTTACCTACTTGGTGGACCTTGGAACTCCCAGGAGCCCTCTCAGAGTGCTCCATGTAAACAGGCTCAAGGCATATGTTGACAGGAAGGACATGAGCTTGCTCATGGCCACAGACGAGGGACAGGAGGAAGAGAGTGACCCTCTCCCAGACCTGCTCACTCAGAATCCTGATGATGGGTCAGTAGATGGTGTTGTCTTTTGTGGCAGCCTCACTGAGCATCAGCAACAGGATTGCAGGCAAGTTCTGCAATCCTTCAGACATATGTTCTCTCTAACACCCAGCCAAACTGATTGGTGTACCCATGATGTTGACACTGGGGACAGTCTGCCTGTCAAGAGTAAAATCTACAGACAGCCTGATCATGTCAGAGACTGCATCAAGACAGAGGTGCAGAAAATGTTGGAGCTGGGAGTCATTGAGCCCTCAGATAGCCCTTGGGCTAGCCCAGTAGTTCTAGTGCCAAAGCCTCACACCCAGGGTGGTAAGAAAGAGATGAGGTTTTGCGTAGACTACAGAGGCCTCAATGCAGTCACTAAGACTGATGCCCACCCAATACCAAGAGCAGATGAACTTATAGATAAATTGGCTTCTGCCAAATTCTTAAGTACATTTGATTTGACAGCTGGGTATTGGCAAATCAGGTTAGCTGAGGAGGCCAAACCCAAGACAGCATTTTCTACCCCTGGTGGGCATTATCAATTTGTGGTAATGCCCTTTGGTCTGAAAAATGCACCTGCCACCTTCCAAAGGTTGGTGAATCAAGTCCTCACTGGGCTGGATGACTTATGTGCAGCATATCTTGACGATATTGCTGTCATTAGCTCCACCTGGGAGGATCACCTGGTCCGCCTGAGGAAAGTGTTAGAGGCTCTGCAAAAGGCAGGCCTCACTATCAAGGCCACTAAGTGCCAGATAGGGCAGACACAGGTTGTATACCTGGGCCACCTTGTAGGTGGAGGCCAGGTTCAGCCATTGGAGAGTAAAATACAGGCCATCCAGGACTGGGCTCCTCCAATCACCCAGACTCAGGTTCGAGCTTTCTTGGGCCTGACTGGTTACTATAGGAAGTTTGTCAGAAATTATCGGTCCATAGTGACCCCTCTTAATGACCTGACAAGCAAAAAGATGCCAAAGAAAGTTCAGTGGACAGCAAGCTGTCAGAAAGCATTCAATGACCTAAAGCAGGCCATGTGCACAGCACCTATCCTTAAGAGTCCAGATTACTCCAAGCCATTCATTGTCCAAACAGATGCTTCTGAGTTGGGTGTGGGAGCTGTTCTGTCTCAACTGAATTTGGATGGTAATGATCAGCCTATTGCTTTCATTAGTAGGAGGCTGACCCCCAGAGAGAAAAATTGGTCAGCTATTGAGAGGGAGGCCTTTGCTGTGGTTTGGGCCCTGAAGAAGCTGAGGGCCTACTTGTTTGGCACTCACTTTACCATTCAGACCGACCATAAGCCCCTCTTGTGGCTAAATCAGATGAAGGGTGAAAACCCCAAACTGCTTAGGTGGTCCATTTCCCTACAGGGGATGGATTTTACAGTGGAGCATAGACCTGGTACTGATCACAGCAATGCTGATGGGCTCTCCAGGTATTTCCACTTAGAGCAAGAAGACTCACCTGGTCAAGGTTAGTTTATTGTCCCAAAGTTTGGGGGGGGGGGTCATGTAGGAGAGTAGGGTCTGCAATCCTATGATCACCCAGATTTTTGCTTTTTGCTGCACTGGTTTACGACTTTCCCTGGCTGTGGGCCTTCTAATCAGACCCACAGCCTAGCTGTTCTCTCTATCCAAATTGTACTCAGGTACTGAATTGGCACTGGGCCCTCCAAGTCCCTGTACCCAGGGCTGAGGTGCACCCAAAAGTCTCCCAGGGGCTGAAGCATGTATTATGCCACCCCTGGGCTGACTAACTAAACTGACACAACTGGCTGCACGACAGCTGGGGCAAGGTGGTGTACTCACCCTTTGCTTTAGATATAGTATACCTATATCTAACCCTAAAATGGACACACAGATCTCCTATCAGTCACTCCTATGGCAGGCCTTAACAATCCTGAAGGCAGAGTGCTTGGAATCGTGTGAGATAGTGCTCTGGCATGAGCTGAGCCTGTCTGCGGCTTTCGGGATCTATCCCTTAGCCGTTTCCATGATATCGCATACCATATACTCTTAAGTGCATTATAATCCTCGCGGTTATATGCCAACTCTGGTATCGCTTTATCAAAACATGTCGAGTAAGGTGTCATACGAATTGGAATACTAACCGCTCGCCAATTCTGGCGACGGGGTTAGCATTCCACCCTTCTAGAGGGACACGACATGTAAGTAACCTGTAACCCCGGTTAAAGTCAGACAGAGCCTTAGCATCCACAAAATGGATGCTGCCACGAGACACAAGTCTGCCCTCCTGCTGCTGGGAGTCCTCCCAGAGCAGGAGGCAAGGACAAAGGGTTTCCTGCCAGGGGCGGTGCCAGCACCGTCCCAGACAGGGTTTTGTGTATTCCAGGTAGGCAGGGCTACAGAGGAAGGTGACTGCAAGTGGCACCCCGGTGCTCACTGTGCATTGCCGGCTGAAACCAGTTCCAGGGGCACTCCAGCCCCTGGCCTGGGGAAAGCCCGCCAAAGGAGAGGGGTGTAACCACCCCCCTCCTGGTCCCACCCATAGGGCAGGACTTAGTTGCGTGCCAGCCCCCTTTTCCCAGATAAAGGTAGGAGCAGGCCCCCTTCCAAATTAGATCATCTTTGGAATCAAGACACGACTTTCTACGAAAGGACTTCAAGATTTCTTCTTCAAGATTCTCCCTTGTGACTAAGGAGTAGTCACCCTGCATCCGCAGGCACCATCCTAAGAACACTGCGGTCTGCTGTAAGTCCTTCCTCCGGAATCCGACTGCCCAGCTCGACAAGACCCGGCTTCCCTGGCACCTCCGACCTCTACTCACCTCTACAGCCAAGCTGAGAACCGTGAGTGCGACGAGACCTCAAGGGACCGACTATTGCCAAGACTGCACGACTTCTTCACAGCAAGCCCGCCGAGTAATCTCCTGGCGAGTGCTTTGGGGTCCGAGAAGCCCCAACCCTGAGCAGCTCCAGCACCGAAGAGCAGCCCCCCAGCATCTCCACGATCGGCGTGGGGCCCTTCTGCTTTTTGCTGCTCACCGCGTTGTTTGGCTACTAGCCCGCTGGCTTGTGACCTTCTGAACGACGCCCGACGACATCACTGCTGCTGGTCTGGTTGCTCCAGACTGGCTCTTGCTCCCTTCCAGAAGAGGCGCACCCCGGACCCTCCTGGTCCACTCAAGACGCCATTTTGAGTCCACCGCGTGGGCTTGAATTAGCCAAGGCTTTGTTGCCCAATCCTGGGTTCTTCGACGCCGACAGCTTCATCCATCGTGGGACAGCTCGCCCCTCCATCCTGTTCGCCGACAACGCCTCCTGGTCCGTGAGTTCTGCAGAGCCCAGCGTCGCCCACTCACCTAGCCGAGGTGACTACCATCCGGTGCCCTCCTGGTGCCCCTGACTACTGGCTAGTAGTCACGAACTTGGTCCCCTCTGCTTTCAGGTATCGTCCATCTTCGAGATCCAGGCTTGGATCCCCTCGAACTCTCTTCACTGGTCGCCTGCCAGCATCTTTCTTCCAGGCTCCTGGTTCGTCTACGAGGATTCCCGACGTCTTTTGAGACATATGCAGCTGCAGCCCCTGGGCTAGGTAACTTCGGCATTTCGGTGCCCCAGCATAACCTCACTATCCAAGGGTCAGGATCCACTTTTGTTTTCTCCCTACCAGGTCGGGTTCGCCCGTGAACACTAACTTTACCTTTACTAGCTATCATAGACTTTGTCCCGCATCCCGCGTGAGAGTGCACACTCTGCACCCGAGTCCCCTGGGCCTCCTAGAAGTAATCTAACGATTCCCTAGTCAAGTCCTAGCGATTCCAAAGCCTATTAGTACTGTACTTACTTGCTAGTAATTTCGCATTCCACTTTCAGAGTATATGGTTTTTCGTGCCCCTTGGGCATTTGTATATACTGTGCTAACTTAAGTATTTTCGTAAGAGTTTTGTTGTGTGCCTAGCACCCTGTCCTCATAAGGAGTACAGGGCTGTTGTGATTCTCATAAATACACTGTTTATTTTCATAACACTTGTGTGGTGTCCTTTCACTGGGTGTTCAAGGGGTAATGTGATGGTAAAACAGCTGGCTTAACACGCCCTCTAGAGTCTTAGCCTTAGACTGCTCGTATCCATGCTACTAGGATAGCTGGTCTATAAGGTTGACTTACAACCAATCATCAATAAGGGTTGTTTGGACTGATATATAGTGATCACTAGAATAGTGAGCACTGCACATCAGGCCAACTTCTCACAATGGCAGTGGTAGCCGCACACCTAAGGAAGAACAAGGTGTTTGTCTACCCTTACCTGGACGATTGGTTGATCAAGGCCTCCTCCTTCTCGGAAGCTCAAGCGCACTTCCAGAAGACGTGCGTTCTCTTGAACAAGCTGGGGTTGCACATCAACATGTCCAAGTCTGTCCCGACTCCGGTCCAGTGCATACAGTACTTGGGAGCCACCATCAATACGCTCTCAGCAAGCGTGTCTCCTTCGGAGGAGCGACGATTATCACTCCTTCGGAAGGTTCAGGCTCTTATGACCACTCTATCTACAACAGTGAGGACGGCGTCTTCTCTACTGGGATCGATGGCCTCTTGTATCTTCCTCACGCCTCATGCACGGCTGCACATGAGACCATTGCAGGAGTGCTTGGAGGAACAGTGGGATCAGAGGAGAGGATCTTGGGACGACAAGATACGACTGTCTCTGCATGCTCTTCAGTCTCTGAAGTGGTGGTGTTCGGCGGAGAATCTCCTGAGGGGTACCCTTCCACAAGGATATTCCCACGCAGACTATCGTGACGGATGCATCTCTCCACGGCTGGGGGGCGCACTCCAGAGACTTACAGATTCAAGGGACGTGGTCCCAGACGGAGTCCACGTACCAAATCAATTTCCTGGAACTCAGAGCTGTTCACTTGGCGTTGAAGGCCTTTCTTCCGTCCTTCCAGACCAACTCTCTGCTTGTGCAAACGGACAATACGACCACGATGTATTACCTCAACAAGCAGGGTACTTACCATGTTAATTTAGGGGAGAAATCAGTGACTGGGGTCCTGTTCAGCAGGATCCCAGTCAACTAGGTCAAAAACACACTGATGTATGGCAAAAAGTGGGCGTAACCATGCTAAAGGTGTCCTACCTTCCTACAGCACGGCTGAGTGGGTTCTGTTCAAGTAGGCCCTGCTCCTCTGGATGTTGATATGTTGTGAACCCCAGAGTGGGGAAAAGCAGTTGGTGATGCCTAGTGATTCATAAATAGCATCTGCAACTGGAATTTGCTCTCTGTATCTTCCAGTAGTAGGGAGAACTCTGGTTTGATCTCTTCGCCACCGATGATAACATACAGTTTCAAATTTTGCATGTTGGGCTCTCCCTCATAGGAGTATTTTGCCCTGCCTGGCCTACGGTACTCCTGTACGCCTTCTGCCACACACTCCAGCCCTGGGTTCTGAAGATGATCAGGAACGACCACCAGACCCAAGGCATCTTAGTGGCTCTGTATTTCCTAGAAAAGTATGTGCCCAGAACTTCTAGCCATGAACATCTGTCCTCCGATTAGGCTAGCACTTTGGGAGGATCTTCTGTGGCAGGAGGAGTGCAGGTACCTGGGTCTGGAAAAAGTAAACCTCCATGCATGGAGGGTAAGAGGTAACAGTTGACTGCCAGTTTTTCATCTACAAAATCTTTTTACTCCGGAATAAGTTTGTGTCCTGGTTTAGTTCCCGTCATAAAGAACCAAAGTTATCAGCTATTCTGCTTTTTGTATGGTCTTTAGTCCACCAAAGACTTTCTGTGGGTTCAGTTAAAGGTTACTTGCCAGCCCTTTCGACCTTTTTGTTTTTACCAGACCAACGATTCATGTTTAAATGATCTGTTGTGATGCGTTTAAGTCTTGTCTAAATGTTCCCACCCAAACATTTTGAAATGCCACAGTTGGACTTCACTTTGGTTCTCATTTTTTTTCCTTTATGTACCCCTTTTGTGCAGATACACAGCTGTTGGTTTTGACTCTCAGAAGTCTTTCTCGTAGTGATTACTTTAGCTTGTGGCCGGAGTGAGCAATAAGCGGTCCATTCTCTCACATTCAGTAGTCTACTTTTTTGCCCGGATGAACTGGTATTGTGGACTAGAGCGGCATTCCTGCTTAAGATGCCTTTTCATTTCTGAAAATCCAACACTATTTGGCTTTTTAAAATTATTTTTTTACTACAGTACACCATGTGAAAGAGGAGATATTCCATCACTTGGACCCCTAAATAGCCCTCTGCTTTTACATCTGTCATAACTGTCTCTTTGGTGAATGATCAAGGGTAAGGCAGTGCAGTAGTAGTCTGTATTAAGATCTGCTGTACATTAGCCACAAAGTCGCCTCTGGAGGGTCTCCTGGCACATTTGACTAGAGCCAATTCTGCTGCTACTAGGCAGCAGCAGTATCTGTGTTGGCCATCTGACCAGCTGCAAATTGGGTGTCCATTCATATGTTACCGAAGCACTACTGCTTTGATAGCCAGGTCCAGCGGGAGCAGCACTTTTTGACTAATTTCACATAGCCACCAAGGTAGGAGGTACTGCTTCGGTATCTATCCATAATGTGAGGAAATATGTGGTTAGAAGTATCCATCAGAAGAACAAGTTGCTTACCTTCACTAATGCTCTTTTCTCTATTTATCTCTTGGGCATTGTTTTTTACCGAAGATACCTCATTGTCTTTCCATCCCACTCATCTCTGTGAAATGGACTCTTATCCACTTTACAAAAAGGTTCCAGTTTGAAAATCTGCACATGGTCATATCAGATTGCTTACTGAGATTCTTGTGCTTCGGCACTGGCAGAGCCTAGAACTGATGTCACTGCACAGCAATGGATCTTGTATGTAGTTTTGGTGTCATTTTATGGCGGGACAGAGTCCAAGCGGGGCCTTGCAATACCACCACCTTGTGTGCAGGGGTATTTGAGAGAGATCTCCAAATCGAACTTGGTGCGTGAAAGATATTCACAAGTTTCGGATTCTGAAGTTTCTGTATCAACCAGAAAAAGCGCTACCAGAGTTGATTACCGTGTTTTTCTAAAATCCACTGCTTGCAGTATCCAGCCATCCCCGAATGGCCGATCAAGCATTGTGGTATTCTCTTAAGCAGTTCATTGAAGTCTTTAATAAAGATCGGAGAGCTGATTTTCAAGGGACCCTTATTTAAGGGCATGATGATATCCCGTTGTGATCACAGGGCTGCAAGTTGTACATACTTAGATTCTTTTTTTGAGGCCCGAAACACCCAAAACCCACTTATTAATACCCTAGTTCTGTCTGGAATTCGATTCAAATCTGTTTTACACTTATGGAAGGGTTGGGTCAACACACCTGTCGTCCGTCTATACATTCCAGTGAGCGTATGAAACCATGATTTATACAGCAGGCCAAAAATACATTTGTACTGATTCTTATAAATAGTCTCTTCAATATAACTTCTGATACTTCAGACTTGCATTGAAAAACTGAGGTTATAATCCTGAGTAAATTATTGCGTTTCTTGATACAGGCACCATGTATTACCATGTTATCTCCTTTACAGCCAACACGTGTTTCACCCCTTTAACATGGTATGCAAGGCTGGTGCCTTATCAAGGCTGAAATAACATAAAATCAGGAAAAAAAGCAGATCAGTACATCATCGATTTGTCTTGAAAGTTACATTTGTGCCACACTGAAAAAATTGTCACCGTGTTAAAACATTCCCCACATTCTACTTAACCTTTTAGTTTATAACTGAGCGATAAGTTTTTCTAAATTGTCTTTATTGGCCTTTTCAATAAAGAACAAAGAAAGGTCGTAGTCTGAAACATGGCAGAAAATTAGATCAACTGTGTCATATAACAATAAGCAACAAGCCTTTGCAATGCAATAGGTCTCACACTCGCAAGAGTTAGAGCTTTTGACATTGTAAATGACAGTGTGTATTTTATATATTTGAAAATGCTGCACAATAAAAAGGAGTTTCCTGTGATAAGAGCATGGCTGCACACGTACCATAAATATTTTTGGTCAGTGTACACAGAAACAGGAAGATGCTAAAAATGCATTGCTTGCATTGGGTTACATGGGGTTAATACAGTGTAAATGCAATCTATTAGTGTAATGTTTATTGGTGCTGGGGCTTCTGCGTATGCACTTAGTAAACAACTGGTGTATGTTTGTAGAAGCATGCCGACCACTGTGACACAGGAGCACAGTGCAGTTGCTGTGACAGCAAGGGGCATCAGAGGGAGTAGAAGTGATCTGGCCAGCCATGGAAGAGCAGTTAAGGAGAGACAGAGGATAGTGAGTATATTAGAGAAAAAAGTGAGAAGGAAAGGAACTGGCACTACTGTGGGGTAATATTTAGAGAGCTTGGCATTAATGCAGGCCAAAATTTAACTGTATGGATAAAGTACACTGCTAAACTTTTTAAAGTCTGTGAATACTGGTGTGGTTAAGTTTTAATGTGGTGCAAAGCATTAGGATTTTCATGTTTTCTGATGGCTGGGCAATTCCTCAGATGGCAGTGCAAAGTGGTGGTAACTAATAAACACTGAGCAAAAAAACATTTTATTTTAAATATTGAATGCAAGGTTTTCATTGCGACAAAACAGTAAAGAGCAGCGAAGAGCAAAGCAGGACTGGAATCCTACCTTGAAAAGGCCTCAAATTACTGCTCCTCTTCCATTCTTATTTTCCTCACCTCCAGTCTTACCTCCAAGATCCCATGACATTCGCCAACAGCAGGCCAATGGCCTTCAGAAAAGGGCCTAAATGTTCCCCCTCCAGCTAACATGAATGGTGCCTCCCTTGATGCAGATGGAAAGGCAGGGGAGGGAGATGCTGTATTTGCCTTTTGAGGGTGGAGGAGGGCTGAAAGTGAACCGAGAGGCCATAGTATGAGAGCAGTCAACTTTAAAGATCCAAGTGGGGCTGCCAATGCTAAGAAAAAATGAAGCGGCTTGTTTATACCACAGAAAAGAAAAGTTTCCTATGGAGATGGCCACTATTTGTAGGGAGAAGATGCAATGCAAATGTAAACAAGAAAAGGCGCAGCCGCTCTTGTTGGTGGTTAGGAGCAGCCTCCGCTCGGACAGCATGTTGTGCCTACTTCAGCAAGAAATTAAGAAAATAGTTCTCTCTAACTTCTAACAAATGCTAGAGAGTAAGTACACATGTAAGAGTGGCTGTCCTTATGCGAGGTATTAAGGAGAGACTACTAAGCCTATTGACGAATCAAAATCCATCATTTACAAAGGACAGGATTGTAAAGATGGGTGTTGCTTAATGCCATATACTAAATACAGCTTGTCAATACAAAGCACTAAGACAGGGGTATTAGGCTAAGCGATCTGCACTATTATCCTATATATTGTGGTTCAGTGAATTTGTTGTGGGTGCTATTAACCTGAAGTCATATACCCCTAGACTCCCAATGATTCAAAACAGCACAATGGTACAGCACTCCACATGGTGTATCTTTTACAGTAACATTAAATATATTCTTCAAAAAACATTTCCTTCTATGTGTGCTGAGCTCGGGTAATTGAGGACGTATCTATTCACTGTCCACACCCCATCATTTTTCGGTTAAACGCAGCGCTTAACCGAAAAATGATGGGGTGTGGACAGTGAATAGATACGTCCTCAATTACCCGAGCTCAGCACACATAGAAGGATTTGACTGCCATCCTTCCTCGCAAGAAATGATGAGGTGTGAACAGTAAATAGACACGTCCTCAATTACCTGAGCTCAGCACACATAGAAGGATTTGACTGCCATCCTTCCTCGCAAAGGCTGTTACTGATAATCCAAAGCCGTGATAGCAATTGCCTCATAACAATCTCTATGTGACAACTTTGAAATACGTAGAAAAACCTCCCGCCCTGAAGAAGTCCTACGGACGAAACGCGTTGGCTACGTTTCTTTTTAAACTGGAAGATTGTTAATAAAAAGCAAAGAAAAAAAGAACCAAGTCCTACTGAAATGTTTTTTGAAGAATATATTTAATGTTACTGTAAAAGATACACCATGTGGAGTGCTGTACCATTGTGCTGTTTTAAATACAGCTTGTCTCAACGAGACAGTGCAAGCGCTGCTGAGTCGTAATTTATAATTGTGCGAGAGGGCAGCCTTTAGTTCACAGCAATATTTCCACTGCTTGTCTGTAAAGGGAGGGGGTGGTCGGTATCTAATTCCCATAATGTGCAGGCAGTTGAGGTACGAATGAGTGCTATCCTGCATTGTTGTACAGTGATTCGTTTGAGGGGAGGCCGTGGCCTGCATTTGTTTGAGCGTGCAGCTGTGGCGATGGCTCAGGGAAAGTTGTGTTTAGTTCTGCATCTAGTACGCAGCGGAAGAAAGAGCATAGTGTCTAGAACAGTAGGTTTGAGAGCATCATTGGAGGTCGGGAGGGGGGTAGGGTGTAGGTGGGGGGGCAGGGAATAAAATGTTGTCCTGGGTATGATCCTGCATAAGTGAGTAATTTCCTATGGCGTGCGTGCTCTCAGCCTGTAATATGGGCAGCATTGGGTTGCACGCTAATGGGATAGACAGGGCTCGATGGGGCATGCCATCCTATGCTAATCTGAGGCACTCACCCATATCGATTTCCCTTCATGTAGGCTTGCAACACTGGTAGAATCCAGCGGCTGGGGAGAGGCAGCGTACATCTCCATAGCTGCGTGTGGTTGAAATCTTGTGGGGTATAGCCAATAATGCAAGTATTGAGCTTGCGTTCAAAGTGCATATAGTACCATTTCTGATAGATACTTCTACCTGTGGATTACTCACCTTTTGAATACCCCCCTACGCCAGCATTCCGCGGGAAATTCTTTCCTAGCTCTCCCCACGCCGATGAGGACGTCACAATGGACCGGCTCCGCACGAGGCATCGCGTGACGTCACCGGAGCCACAAAAGGACCTTGTCGGCGTGATGACGTCAGTTCCCTTTTTTCCGCGCCGTCGACGCCAATGGATTTTCTGAGGCTCTCCATTTTAATCGAGAGAACTTTGTATCCTTGTTTCTGTTTCTTTAGGAAATGGCTACTTTGAGGAAAACAAGTTTTAATCCGTGTCGCGAATGTGGCGGGCACATGTCCATTACGGACCCGCACGAAGATTCTTTTGTGCCTTTCTTCGGACTACAATGTCGAGGAGTGCAGAAGCTGTAGAAAAATGAACCCAAAAGCGATCAAGGATCGGGAGGGCAAGGTGTTTCTGGCCAAAGCTAAAAAGGAGAAGAGAGGAAGGAAAAGGGCGAAGTCGTCGCACACTTCGAGATCGAAGAAACATAAGAGGTTCAAGAAGGGACACGCTTCGCAACATCGCTCTTCAAAGACAAGAGTACCGACGTCTAAGACTAGGCTGGGGACTCCAGTTGAACGATCTCGAAGAAAGTATTGTTTCACCTTCACCTAATGCGACTCCAGTATCATCTCCAAAGCCAGGGTCTCCAGCTTCTGATGTCTCTTCCCATCATGATGATACTCCGGCTACAGCGGCTTCGCCGATCCCGGGTGAGTCCTCTCCAGTCCATGAGACTTCACCTGTGTGGGCGCCGTCCCCGGCTCCGTAGGCTCTATTTCAGCCTCGGGTGACTCCCAGTCAGGAAGGTGCGGATCCTTACCCTGCTCCTGATTCATCGCATTTTCTAAATGCTATGTTTGCAAGAGCCTTGACTCCATCTGGCGTGCCTTCGGGCCCGTGGGTCCATTGGCTTTTAACCTGGGAGTGCCACAATACTATTCCCAGGCTCCTTTTATGCCATTTATGCCGACTGCTTTGGCTTGGCATTTCCTGGTGCAGAGGACCTCCACACCGGCTCCGCGGACGCCATCTGCGGCTGAGTCGGCTCCGCAGCGAGATCGGTCGACATCGAGGAACGAAGTCGAAGCTCCTCCAGCGACGTTGCTGTTTTCTCTGACGCCGCGTGCGGCTCCACCGACTCCGTTGCCTAAGCATCGTTCTAGGAGGGAGGCGCAAAGGTTACTTGAGGAGGAGGAGTATCTGCATGAGCAGGAGTAAGGTGAAATTGCAGAATCTGTGGATGAGTTTGAAGGCCTTCAGGAAGCAAGTGGCCTTGACGCTTCCCCTGAATGTGACGTTGCACCTTTCCATGTGGTGATAAGGAAGGCGGCTGATTTGTTAGGTCTTAAACTTCCGACTACAGAGGTGAGGTCTAACATTCTTACAGAGGTTTTGAATAATTCTTCTTCTTCATCTGAACCTCTGCTTTAACAGAGCCAATTTTAGAGGTTTGGCAGAAAACTTTGTCTGCTCCGGCTGTATCTAGATCAATATCAAGGAGATACAGGCCTGCGCCTAGTGATCCAGATTTCTTGTCGCACCCAACGCCTGAGAGTCTAGTTATACAAGCATCTTGCTCGAAGCAGTCTTCAGGTGCCTTACCAACCATTTTGGGTGACCGTGATTCTAAGAAAATGGAGCAAGCAGCAAAAAAGGTATTCTCCTCTGTCAGTATGGCTTTAAAATTACAAAAGCGACTTGCCTTTTGGGTAGATACATCATGCATTAATGGACTCTGTTCAGTTGGCTCCTAAGTTACCTGAGGAAGACCGTGCCAACTTCTTGGAGGTCCTTTCGGACTCATAAGCTGCAGCACGCCAAGTAATTCAATCAGGCATGGATACTGCTGACTCTGTTACACGTGTTATGGAATCATCTGTAGCAACAAGGAGGCAAGCTTGGCTCCGTTCTTCAGGCTTTTCTGCTGATGTTCAAGCGACGTTGTCAGATCTTCCATTTGATGGTTCAAAACTTTTTGGTTCGAAGGTGGACTCTGCTTTAGAGCGTTTCAAAGACAGCAGAGCTACTGCTAAATCTTTAGGCCTTCAGGTGCAGTCTACGGTCTATGGCTATGAATGATATCAAGGGTTTGGGAGATCTGCTTCTTTTCGTGGATGACAACAGTCTCAGCAGAGCCAACAGCAGCAAAATCCTTTGTACAAATCGTACAGGGAAGGAAACAAGAGGCCTCAGGGGAACAAATAGTCAGCCATCTTCTTCTTCCTCCTCTACCTCCCCTCCCGTTGGTACAACAGGAAAACAGGTCTAGCTCCACCATCTTAGAGCATGTTGGTCCGGTTGGAAGTCGGGTGTCCCACTTTCTACAAGATTGGAGACTGATCACTTCCGATCGTTGGGTCTTGAATCTTGTAGAGAATGGGTACACCCTTCCTTTCTTGGAGTTTCCTCCTCCTTACCCTCCTCGCCAGAGTGGGTGCTCAGAGGACCATTTACTGCTTTTACAGCAGGAGGTACTTACTTTGCTTCAAAAAGTTGCAATAGAGGTGGTTCCGAAGCAGGAAAGGGGTCAGGATTGCTACTCCCGGTATTTTCTGATTCCCAAAAAGGATGGTCGGTTGAGACCAATCTTGGACCTCAGGATTTTGAACCTTTACCTCGGGCAGGAGAAGTTCAAAATGTTGACCTTAGCACAGGTTCTTCTTGCTCTGCAAAAGGAAGACTGGATAGTGTCCATCGATCTGCAGGATGCGTACTTTCATCTTCCCATCCTGAAGTCGCATTGGAAGTATCTCCGGTTCATGGTAGGATCGAAACACTACCAGTTTGCTGTCCTCCCGTTCGGACTTACTTCAGCACCTCGTGTCTTTACAAAGGTGGTGGTAGCGGCACATCTCAGAATGTTAGGGGTGCCTGTTTTCCCCTACCTGGACGATTGGCTACTCAAAGCGGAGTCTCCAGAGTTCGTTTTGCGCCATTTGCAAGTAACATCTCAGTTGTTCAGATTAGGTTTCTCGATAAATGTACCCAAATCTCACCTGGTGCCTTCTCAGCGCAGCCTGTTTATAGGTGCAATACTGGACATGTCTGTATGTCGAGCATACCCGCCTCCGCAGAGGATTCTTGACATACAAGAAATGATTCCTTTGGTTCACGATGGAGCGGTTTTTCCAGTCCTGAAGGTTCTTCGCCTAGCTCGGTCTGTTCGCTTCCTGCATTCTGTTGGTCAACCATGCACGCTGATATATGATGGCACTCCAGTGGTGCCTCCACAGGCAGTGGTATCAGAGCAACGGAGATCTCGGGGAGAAGATCAAAATCTCCAGAGAAGCTGCAGCGGAGCTGTCTTGGTGGAGTGTGCAGGGCAACCTGTCTCAAGGAAAGCCCTTTCAGTCTCCTCTGCCAGTGGCCACAGTAATCATGGAGGCCTCCACTCTAGGGTGGGGTTCTCATCTGGGGATCTGGAAATCAAGGGTCTTTGGTCTCCAGAGGAAAGGTTGCTTCACATCTACCTGTTGGAACTGCAGGCGATACGTTTGGCGCTCAAGGCATTTCTCCCTTCCCTTCCCTTCGCGGTCGGTCGGTTCAGGTCCTGACGGACAACACTACTGCGAAGTGGTACATCAACAAACAGGGAGGTGTAGGGTTGTTCTGTCTCTGCCGAGAGGCGTTGCGACGTAGGTCCTTGGCTCAGGGCCAAAGGATTTGTGTGTTTGCAAATCTGGCTGGGGTACTAAATGTTCGTGCGGACAGTCTCAGTCAGCGTTACTCTGCCGATCACAAGTGGCTGCTTCATCCGGAGGTAGTGCTTCTCATCTTCCAGATGTGGGGGTCTCCTCTGTTGGACCTGTTTGCCACTCTCTAAGCGCACTGCCCGTTGTTCTGCAATCTCCAGCGTCCGTTGCCGGGAGCGTTGGGGGACGAGTTTCAGATAGATTGCAGCGCTCAGCTTCTTTACGCATTTCACCCCATACCCTTGATTCCTCGGGTTCTGAAGAAGATTCGCCAGGACCGGGCCCAAGTTATATTGATTGCCCAGGATTGGCCAAGAAGGGTGTGGTACACAGACCTACTTCACCTCTCATTGCACCCTCCGCTCAGTCTCCCTCTCAGGGCAGATTTTCTCTCGCAGTCGCAGGGGCAGGTTTTACACACCCACCTCCAGAGCCTGCACCTTCATGCCTGGAGATTGAACAGGGCAACCTGAGCTCTTTCTCTCTCCCACTAGAGATAGTTGGTTATTTTATCGTCTAGGCCACACTCCACTAAATCTGTTTACTCATCCCGTTGGTCCAGGTTTGTGAAGTGGTGTGGAGAGGGATATCGATCCTCTTAAGGCCCGTTTATCTAACATTTTCGAATTTTCACTTTCTTTGGCACAGTAAGGTTGTGCTGTAGCTACTGTCAAAGGCTATTTATCGGCTTTGTCAGCCTTTATATGTTTGTCAGATCAGCCATCCTTATTGAAGTCCCCCATTGTCATGAGGTTCATTAAGGGCCTTACAAATGTTTCCTCCAATTCCTTACCTTATGCCACAGTGGGATTTGAAACTAGTCCTTGCATTTTTGAGTTCTCCTTTTGAGCCTCTTCACTCTTACACGTTGAGGCTTCTTACTTTTAAAACTTTAAAACTTTTAGCCATTACCTCTGCTAGGTGGGTAAGTGAGCTTCAGGCTCTTTGCTCCAAACCTCCTTTCCTGACCGTTCATGCGGATAAGTTCGTTTTAACGATCAGGGCTGCTTCCCTTCCCAAAGTGGTTACACCTTTTCACATGTGAAAATCTATTACTTTGCCTACTTTTTATCCTCCCCTTCATCCTTCCAAGGACGAAGAAAGGTTGCATCGATTGGACCCTAAAAGAGCTATCCGCTTTTATGTGGATCAGACCAGTGATCTAAGACTGGACGATCAGCTCTTTGTGGGCTATGTTGGGGAAATAAAAGGCAAGGCAGTGCACAAGAGGACGCTGTCAAGGTGAATCATCTTGTGCGTCAAGATTTGCTACGCCCTGGCCAAGAAAGAACTTCCGGAAGGTATAAGAGCTCATTCTACAAGAGCTAAGTCTACTTCTTCTGCTTTAGCTAGAGGTGTTCCTGTTGATAAATGTAAAGCAGCAACTTGGGCCTCCCTCCACACCTTTGCAAAGCATTACTGCTTGGATTCTGAGGTCAGGAGGGATGGCCATTTTGTTCGTTCTGTTTTGCAGGATTTTTTGGTCTAGTCAGGTGGACACACTCCTCCGGGAGAGGTACGGCTTTGGAATCTATTTAAAAGGTGAGGAATTCACAGGGAGAAGTATCCATTGGAAGAACAAGTTACTTACCTTCGGTAACGCTTTTTCTGGTGGATACAATATCTGCCTGTGGATTCCTCACGCTCCCACCCGCCTCCCCGTTGTCCTGTTTCTACCCAAAAAAAAGTTTTAATTGATTCAGGTTTAAGTTTTAATGATGAGAAATGCTTTATGCTAGCTTTTTCTCTTTAGTTTTATTGATTATGCAATTGTGAATTTGCATTTGTGTAGGTATATATTTGATGTGTATATATTTGAAAATGTCGGTCTGCCCGTCTGCCTTGGTGGCACGGAAACAATGGGTGGAACTGACGTCATCACGCCAACAAGGTCCTTTTGTGGCTCCGGTGATGTCACGCGATGCCGCGTGTTGAACCTGTCCATTGTGACGTCCTCATCAGCGTGGGGAGAGCTAGGAAAGAATTTCCCGCGGAATGCTGGCGCAGGGGGGTATTCAAAAGGTGAGGAATCCACAGGCAGATATTGTATCCACCAGAAAAAGCGTTACCGAAGGTAAGTAACTTGTTCATCAGGTGCATTGAGACCCCCCCCTTCCTTAACGGAATGGGAGTGAGAATATTTTCCAGGCAGTACAAGGTTGTTTGCCAGGTTGTTGGGTAATACCATTTTAGTGATTGCCAATCGTGCTGTCGGGTACAGAGGAAGTCTATTACTCATCAGGATTTTCTCTTCCAGCCAGGCCATTGCTCTTCTACAGTTTACCCGCCAGAGTTCCTCTACGTGTCTCGTGAGCCAGATCCCCAAATAACGCACTGGCCTAAGTGCCCATCTTAATGGGAATTCTGATTCAGCCTGGATTGTTCGGTCAGTGAGTGGAAAAAGAGTAGCTTTAGCCCAGTTAATGTGGATTCCAGAGTTTCTTTTGAATCGAATTACTTCTTGTATAATGGGGATCAAGATTTGTTTGTGGGTCTCAGACGTAGAGCACAATGTAATCCATGTGCATTGAGATTAAAAGTTTGTGCTGTCAAAGTCAATCTGCGTTGTGCATTGTGTTGCCTCAGTCAGGCCGCCATCGTGGTTGCGAATAGACTAGGGGATAAGTGGCAGCCCTGGCAAGTACTACGTGTTATAGGAAATGGGTTTAAAATCATGCCGTTTAAACGACATCTGGCTGTTGGGGGGCGGGGGGGGTATATACCTGGATAAAGCACACACAGCTCAAAAAAATCATTTAATTTTTACTAGACCTGCAGGTATAGTAACCTAAAAAATGAAATGCACTTGATCTCCGTTTCTGGAAGAGGAGCAAATGTGACAAGTTAACAAGATTTAAGGCATTTTTATTGCTTATTCACTTTGTGAGCAATAAAGATGCATTTAAATCTTGTCCCATTTCCTCTGCAGAGGTCACATGTCAGTTGTCCTTCCTACTTGCCAGAAAGGGCGAGTAGGACCTAAAAAGAACTCCCCTTAATTGAATCTAGTTCGCAAATGCAAGCAGGCGAGTGGATTTTTTTGAGCCCTGACACAAAAGAAAGAATAAATATGGCCACTACAGCAAATGTAATGCCTTAGTAGCGTCTAGCAATGCTGCAGCTGTTAGATTCGGTTGCATGCTATAGAGCACCACGAATAGCGTGTGCAAATTGTGTGCTCTGGTTAAACCTGGGACAACGCCCAATTTATCCGGACATATATCTGGTAGGAGTGCAAGGAGGTGATTAGCAAGTAGCTTTGAAAATATTTTATCATTATTAATCATTGAAAGATGCTGATAGGAGTCACATTAATTGTTTATCGTGTTTAAGAATGGTTACGATGATAGCTTCTCAGAGCGGCAGTAGTTCCTCTGAAGCCAGAGAGGCCTCAAACATGGTTTTTAGGTGGGGGATCAGTAGGGCAGCATATTCCTTGTAGGAGGCGGCAGTTTAGCCATCCAGACAGGGCACCTTGTCACTAGGCACACTTTGTATAACCTGCTGTATCTCCTCTTCTGTAAGGGGAGAGTCCATGAATAAATGGTGCAAGCGGTTGAGCCAGAGCAACTGTAGCGTCTCGAGGTATGTTGTTAGTTCCCTCATGCTCAGGGTCACAGGGGCTCGATAGAGGTGTGCATAGTATGAAGTCGGAGTGTAGCATGTCGGTGGGTGTGGAGTGCCGTTGGTGCTGATCACGTATTAGTTCCACTGCGTATTCGAAGGCCCGCCCCTGACGAAGCAGGTTAGCAGGTGTTCTCCCGTGTCGTTCCCCATCACCATATTGGCATGCCACTGCATCGTGAGTGAGAGCTCACCTCACGCAACGCTTTGTTGTACTCACTGTGTTTCATGGGGAGTCGCAATGATAGGGGATTTAGAGGCACAATACTCTAGCTCCAGTGCCCGGAGTCGATTTCCCATTGCTGCCAGGCAAACTTTTATCGCATTAAGGACACCATCTTGTTTTGCAATGCACACTCCGCGAATTATAACTTTAAAAGCCTCCCATAACACCAATGGTGAGTAGTATGTTCCTTTGTTTAATTCAAAGAATTCAATAATAGCCGTACAAACCTTGGCACCAGAAGGTAGCCTCCACTTGAATGCTCTCGAGGCAGCTTGTGGCAGGGCAGGTTCAAGAAGTACTAGGGCATGATCTGAGAACGATCTGGGGGGATGGGAGACCGCAGTTGTCCACATGAGGACTTCTCTGGTAATAAGCCAATAATCTATGCATGATCATGTGCCATGTGTTTATGTAATGCATGTGCCCTCCGCCTTTGCCTGTGCCTCCAGTAGTCCATTAGGCAATTGTCATTATGAGGGTGTGCAGCTGTGTGGCGGCGTTAGGGTGAGGGCAGCAGAGTGCACCTGTGCGATCTACAGCTGGGTCTTAAACTACATTAAAGTAACCACCCATATCACAGCGCCCGGTCCCATATTAGCAATATGACGCCACACGGCTGCAAAGAATTCTAGACCGTTATTTGGGCCGGAGATTGAGACAAGTATGACGGGGTGACCGTGCAATATGCCGGCTGTTATAACAAATGGTCCTTCTGTGTCACTAATAATTTTTATCTTTTGCCATGGTATGCCCCTGTACATTAGCTTAGCTGTCCCTCATGCATAATCGTAGTCGTAGGCTACATGCGTGTCTGGGCACCAACCCGCTTTCATAGTGCATCTCCCTCTGTTCTAGGGCCTGGCGTAGCACAGCATTTCTATCTTTATAATTGAGCAGTTACTATGGAATCGGGTGTTGAATCAGGTGGCATTCGTGACAGTGTGGTGGGCTCTTTCAACAATAAAAACTGGGGACAATACTTCCCCGAATAATCCATTTGATTGATGTTTGGGAATTCCGGGACACCTGTTTGGAGATTATTGCGCAGCGAGCGTGCCTCCAGGTCTTCGTCCTTCCCTTTCATAAGCTCAAGGACTTTGTCAATGTGCAGGAGGCGCTCGCTGGTCGTAGCATGCCAATCATCCACATCCGAGACACTGATCTCGAGGTGGTCCATTCTATCCATTATGTTTGTGAACCCTCTCTTTCATGCGGTCTGAGCGGCTAGCCGTGAGGTCTAATATGGCATCAGTGGCCCGCAGGCTGGATTTAACATCCACAAGATTTTCTTTTAGGTCATCACTTCCATCTGTTCTGCTATGGTTTTCGGTTATTTCTACTTGCGAACGGCCTTGGCTCATCTTTCTGACGTGTTGTTAGAAGGGGCGATCCCAGAGGGCCAGGCTATGCTCTTCCGACCACTCAGTGACCCACCTCTCCCACAAATAATGCCGAGTCTTAACGTGAGGTCCGCACCGGGGAGGACTTCGAGTCTAGGATCGTACAAACTGAGCTCACACCACACTTACGAACGGACACCACATCGTAGGTTTTCAGTAACAAGTTCTTTATGAACAGTAAAAAGGAATCAGCACTCTTATTTACAAGCGATCGAGGGATCGTAAAGTCTCAAGGATTCGGGAAGAGGGAAG
Organism: Lissotriton helveticus; assembly: GCF_964261635.1. NCBI lineage: Eukaryota > Metazoa > Chordata > Amphibia > Caudata > Salamandridae > Lissotriton > Lissotriton helveticus. The sequence goes on from NC_136061.1 coordinate 2,097,129,149, forward strand.
CGGGACAGTCTCAGTCTTTAGGCCAGTACAAAGCGTACCCTGCGCACAGCTCTCAATCCTCGAGCCGGGGGATACGGAAGATGATGATCGTACTGACTGCTTCACTCACTTCAGGTCAACTCGGGTCGTGTTGGTAGCGTCGATGGTCCAGAGCACTCCTCAAGCCGTGACGAAGTCAGCAGGGCTCTATCCGCAGGTCAGTTCTTGAGGAGCCGCGACAGCGTCAGCAGGGCTCCGATGTTTTAGTTCTGTTCTTACGAGGATGAGCCGCGACCGCGTCAGCAGGGCTCTGGTGTTCCAGGTCGGTCTTTGCGAGGATGAGCCGCGACCGCGTCGGCAGGGCTTAAAGAGTTCGTAGGTTCAGTTTTCCTCAAGGGTCAGCCGCGCAGGGCTTTCTTGTCCAGGATACAACTGCCCGCTAGTTCTCGGGCGGGCCTTGATATAGTCCAGTGGCTCTTTGATGTCCGGACCCTCGCAGACGGAGGTCTCATGCCTTGGGGGCTGGTCGTTGGGGAGGTCCGGCGGTTGGCTCTTTGATCCTTTTGAGGATGTGTCCGGGAATTCCCAGACGCCCAGCAGGGTCTGGAGCCAGCACTCGGGGAGGCCAGAGGTGCGATCGAAACTGGCCCACAGGGGAAGGCCAGAGGTGTGACAGAAACCAGTCTCCCGGGGGAGACCGGAGGTGCAATCGAAACTCCCTGTCTTATCTCACTCGGGGAGCCCTTTACCCCCCCAGTCGGGGCTGGCGTGCCTGGAGCCTAAGTTTCGCTGGGGCCGGGTTCATGCTAGGTCCAGAGTCGGGGACCTCGGGAAGGGAAAATGGCTGCCGGGTGCCCTGTTGGGTGATGCAGGTTCTGGGCGCTCGGAGCCGGGAAGTAGGACGGGGGCTGGTTGTCGGCTGGCGGGGTCGTTCAGGCGCACAGGGAACAGGACGACCAGGGGCTTCTGGGTGCAGGGCTAGGCTAACGGGGTGCTGAGGAATGGGGGGGGCGGGGGGGGGGAACACCACGAGGCCAGGTCCAACACGTGTTTACCATCAAAAGTGAATTTTGACTATTGTACATCCTGTTTGCCCATTGCAGCCGTATGTGGAGAATGTGGGTCATAACAGGCAAATGCAGTGTGGTCGATGGGATGTCACAAAGGCACCAGTGTGTCTTATTTATTAGTGACAGCACGAGGAGTGGAGTACTGGCAAGCGCCGCTGATTAGGCCTGAGTAATTTCGCGTTCCGCGTAGAACGCGGATTTGCCCAAAATTCTGCTTTCCGCAGCTTCGCGTAATTTTTTGCTTGTTCGCGTTCCCCGTATGAGTGTTCACTAGATATTTCCCCCTGAGCATGCAAACAGAGATCACGAACAGGATAAAAGCACTGCGAACAAGCAATTTCGCGTTTTTTTAACATTTTCGCAGAGTTTTGCGTAGCTCAACTACGCAAATTCCGCCCACCCCTACCTCTGATAACTTCCAATTAAGTGCCCCCTACCAGACCACCAGACGTGGCAGTGGGGGAGGTATGTATTCACGCTAGGATCTGACTGTATACGCCAGCCATATTGCACTTCGTTTGCCAGGAACGAATAGTGAGGAAACGCCCCATGTGGGCTCCGGGAGTATGACCCTCTGGTAGGTATAGTTTATATGATCCAAGCCGCTGCCCCCGCAGGGTTCGAGTAAGTGGATAGTCATTGCTTATTGCAGTTCAAATGAATGGCCCGCCTCTCCCTGGGAAAGTAATTAAGGCCGGGGGGCATGAGCAGGCCTCCCAACACCATTAAGGACGTCGCAGGATTGCAGTAAACCGCAGTAGGGCCCCGAGTCTGATCAATGTCGCTGATGGACCTTGGCAAAGGAAGCATCAAGCAGGCGTTGTCACAGTCCGTGTCACCATCACCGGTTAAAGGTCCAGCCAAGGACCGAACTTGTTGGGAAAACTTCAGCAGGGAGCACTCTCATGATAATAGTGCCACCAGAGGCTTCCCTCCCATGGGGCTCGAAAAACATAGGGGCAGGCCGCAAGGCGCAGGTCAAATATCAATGCAGCAGTGTAGGACACAGTCTGGCGTCTGCGACTAGGCCCTCCTGTGTAGCAGGGAGTAAGCTGGTCACGTGGTCAGTGAACCCCCGAGCCTGGCCCCCAGCCAAAAATCTCATTGCCAGCAAATCGCAGCCACGGGCTCAGGCCCAGCTCTAACCATGATCATGTAGGGCCCTGCCTGGCAGCAAGGATTGGGCAGGGCCTCCTCCGCGACCCGGGCTGGCGATGTCGCTGCTGCTCCCTATCCTGACCCGAAGCTGCGGTGTAGCAACACTTCACTGCAGGCCAGTCGGGGTCGAAAGCCTGCTGTCCCCACTCATGACTGCAGGGAGCTCTGACGGGTGCCTTGCCATTTTCCGCTCTCAAAGTGCGTGGCTCACTTCGGTCCAGCAGGCAAGCTGTCCGCAGACTCCTCTACACCAAGGCCGGGCCAGTTGCCGCCTCGCTTTTCAGTCTGCAGAGTCCCCCTGGATGTTGATAGATGTACAATCCCATATTCATTTCCTTTGACTAGTTGTACAGTTTGTGGGTTCTAAATAAGCATAAGTAACTACAGTTAGACCAAAGAAAAAGTAGCAAAGATACCGAAATTGTAAATAAAGTTGGAGTTGAAATGGACGTCCTTTGTTACTATTCTAGACTGATACTCAAAATTTTGACCCCCTGCATGATTGAAGGAGTTTCTTTAATTTATCACATAATTGTGTTGGCCTCAATAGATGTTGGTAGCTAACGTACCTTGGAGGTAGCAGAAATGTTAGAAATGAATCCAGGACAAAAACTTTAAAACGTTTGATTGGCCAAGTGCCATTTTTAACTTTCTACTTGGTTCAAATTATTGTAAGAACAGGATTCACGTATAGGAATTAGACGAAGGTAAGTAAACTATTCTAGTCCCAAGATTTCTATTGTGGTCCAATACAAGTGACACTTACATGACTCCAAGAAATGAAAATAGAGAAGGAAATTGCGGAAAAAATTAGTGGTACTTTTAGGTAGAATTTAGGTGAAGAATTAGCCCATTTGATAATAGCGTTGAAAAATAAAAGTATAAAGCTCAAATGATCTGTATTTCCAGTACAAAAAGATTGAAAAATAGGTTTTAGAATGAAAACGTGTAGTCACCATTCTAAGTTCTAATAGGTGCTTCTCAACTCTTATTCCACAGCTAATCTTTTTGACTTCCTCATTACTATGCAGGCATAAGGTGGTGCACATTTTGCTCCCATTTCCACCCCTTGTTGTTGTAGGTGGATATGATTGTTGATTGTGAGAACATGTTGCCAATCAATCTTGTCTAGTTTCCTCAAGACATCTTTTGTGTTCAGGATGAATGATGAAAGTTTCTTTATAAATGGTTGTAGTTCATTATCCGTGTACTCACCTAATCTGGAACAGATTAAATCAATTCCTGTAATAATAGGTTTTCCTTTGGGTGGGAAACCTGGATTGTGCACCTAGAAGTGTGTTTATTTGGTTGCCATGATTGGATGTTTGATATAAAGCTACGGTGTCTTTTAGAGTGTTCTTAAGCCTAAATTATACCATCTGTCAATTTTCCGATAACCATTTTAGAGCATCAGACATAGGATTCTTAAATATTTTTTGATAATTAGAATGATCCAACTGTCGATTAACCTCATGTAGGTAGTCTTCAGTCTGTACAATCACAATATTTCCTCGCGTATCTGCATCTTTAATATAATTGGATTATGGTTTAGATCTTCTATTGCCTTATGTTAATCCTGGGTGATATTCTTATAAAGGTATTTCGTTTTGGAAATGTACATCTTATATTCCTTCTCCACATCTTGAAGTACTGCTGTGTAAAATAGCTCTACAGAATTTCCAGGGGGTAAAGTTGGTGTAAATGTTGATGAGTGAACTTGCTTTCCAGTATGTGATGAATTATTTCCCAATTCCACAGCTGTTATGCTGACTTCCATAAATGAATTATTTGATAAATCATCCTCCATTTCTGAAAGGTGAGTTATAAGAGGAATAGTTTCCAAAACATGTGCTGAAAGATAACTGGCTATTGGTTGTCATGGATGGGTTCTGATACTGTGAGGTTTATCAATGAAGAAGACTTTGAGTTTGTCTACCAATGAATTTATGTCGATCAGTTTTTTTAACGTTGTGCAGACTTGGTTTCTCTTTTATATGTCTGTGTCCTCACAAAATCACTTGCCTGGGGTTTACAGGTCCAAAACCTGAGACGTAACTACACATTATCAGTCTTTCGTTGACTGGTAATATCTGTTGTAATCTTATAAACCAAGATGCTCTTCTAAAGGAAGAGTGAGTCACCAGGTGTTTGCACCTGGGTCTGCTGGCATGCACCTGGCTGAAGGCCAATGGTTGCTTCTGTAGGGGAATCATTTGTAACCATTTTCAAGTGAGGAAGAGGAGATGTAGCCTAATGGCCAGAACTGCTGACTTTGGAACTGGTTCATCAGGATAAAGTTCCAATATCAGTTTAACGTCCTGTGATTCTGGGCAAGCCACTTTATCTCTCTCTCGTGCCTTTAAAAAAAATAATAGAAATACAAACTTGACACTATAACCTTTTGGTGCTCATGTAAAGCGCTGCAATGCCTTCAAACTGAGTTGGTGCTATGTAAAAGTGAAACAAAATTGGCAAAAAATTAGATAGGTGCTGAATATTATACAATGAGTATTTGCTCAGGTTCCTGTTTGGGTCATCACAAGCAATTCTTAAAAAATCTTCTAATTTCCAATATGACAGGCTATATCAGATCACCGTTCTTCTAGAAAATCGATCTGTGGAGAGGTTCCCCTCATCTCAGAAATGAAGGGGAAATGTATTCCTGCTTGTTTGAAAAACAAAATGGAAGTAAGAAATTCAAATTTTTTCAGGTTTGAAAAGAGCAAGAAGTGCGTTTAAAAAAATTCCATATAGCAACTGTTATTCTAGTATGCCTTTGTTCCTCTTCTTCGAGATACTCCTCTGTCCTATCTGGTCTATACTTTTTCAGGAGATTATTCCATTAACCTGTTTAAAAATTCTGATTCTTTGAGAAATGTTCTGGTATGCTATCCTGCATTCAGGGCTACCCATAAACTGTGACAACTGGGACTATGGTATAAGAAAGCAACGTATCTAATTTGTGTTCCGTGTATTTCCTGAAGCAGCAACAGTTTAGAACTCTAAGATCTTATATTAAAGCTATGAATCATTCATTCATTTATTTACAGCAGCTTGTACAGAGGACCTACTCACTCTTCATGAGGATGAGCTCATGAGGATCAAGCACCATTATGAAGTTCACAAAGAGTTGTTTGAAGGTGTGCAACACTGGCAAGACAGCTGGCAGCGTTATTTGGAATTAGAGGTAATTATGAGAGTGATAACACTACCTTGACTACAAATGTTCACGAATGTTCATTTGGAAAATTTCCCTTTATGTAAATTTTCTTTCAAATTCAGTGAGGATTTTGCCACATGGTTGAAAGTTGTAGATATCCTCCTAGCTTTTGCTCTTTGGTATTTATCTCCCTTGTGGGTTGTCCTTTAAATGCACTTGAAATATGGTTCTTAAATATTATTTTTTCCATAGATATAACTGCTAAATGTTTACAGTATTAATCATTGCAGTTTCGATACATGGAAAACGTCTTGTCTGTATGTCATAGATGTCCTGGTATTGATATTTCTGTGGCTTAATGTGTTGACCAACTGATAGTTTGCTGTGATTTTCTTGCTATGTCTGGGGAAATATCACAAAGCAAACTGACTCTTGAGCATGAAAAAGTATTTTAATTTAAGAAGTAGTAGTTTTAGGGTGCCAGCCAAAATCAATCTTGGTGAACTTATTTTGAGTAAATATTGTAGAGTGTCACAGTGCACAAGCAAATATTTTTTAGACTTATTGTCATGTACTCAGATTTCACAAGGATGGAAATTAAATGTATTACTCTGACCTATATCATGCTGAGCAAACCTATTGAATGTTTGTATGTAACATTTCTTTGTTACACAGGTGCACTTTGACTCTGTTTGCAGGATACATTTAGCCAGGAGAAAAAAATGACCAAGCAAATATCCAAAAACATTCCAATTGACTCGTGCAATGATTATTTTTCCTTTAAGGGATCTCTTCCGATAATCATAACTGAATTGTCCTGGCTACGCTCTGAATCCCTTACTCTATGTAGTTCTCACTAGGAACATCAATTTTCCTTCAAGAACGTGGAAATTTGACATCCTCTTGAAGTTTGTATTGATTAATTAAGAAAATGGAACTTGATCTGATTTTATTTTTGGGAAAAGTTACTAAATAATAGAGACCAGCTTCCACAAATGTGTTTAAAGAAAAATAAATATATATTGAGCACAATGTAACTTGATAGGCAGTCAATAGATGCTGGCAAAAGCACTGCCAATGCTCCTCTAAAGGGAGAATATTCAATCAGTGTGCCTTGATGCCAGGTCAGTGACATTGTTCCAGTTATTTTATTCTGGATCCTGGAGCACTGAGCGTGACCTTTCTTTTCCTGGATTCTTTTGTTTCATGCCTTTGGGCTTCAGCATGTTTTTTTGTGTGCCGTGCCTACAACCCATTGCCCTGGCATAGGTAGCCCCCCCTCTAGCTGGGTGCACTATACCAGTGGTGAGGATACAGGTGTATGAGCCCTGTACCCCTACAGTGTCTAAGCCAATTCCTAGACATTGTAAGTTCAGTAATACCATAAAGAGCATATGGTGCTGGGAGTATGACATTATGAACTCCACAGCACCATAATGGCTTTACTAAAAACTGGGAAGTTTGGTATCAAATGTCTCAGCACATTAAACCCACCCTGATGCCAGGGTGGAATTTAATGAAAAATGCTCTGAGGGTATATTAGAGATTCCCCCTGAAAAAGTATCTAACTTTAGTGTCCTTGCTGAGTGGCTGTTCACCAGCTGCCACCGCCAGTCCTGTTTCTGGACCCCTGGGTTGAGAGCCTGCCGCTCTTGGGGTCCTGAAACAAAGCACATCCTGGCACGAGGTGCCTAGCCTCCTCCCCCAGGATGGGCAGGGTCCAGGAAGGGGAAGCTTCAAAGGCTTGCCATGTTTGTAAGCTACTCCAGCTATTTGCTTCTCCCAGCAACTGTCCCCTACCGGTTCTGACCCGAACTTTGGGTGGGAGAAGCGGCGGAAAAAAACAAGTTAGGAGAGGTGAATCCACCTTTGCCAACTCAACCCCTCAGGTGGGGTAGGCGAGGTGAGGCGCTACTCAGTCCCCGCCACCTTGCAGATGGGGGAGCTGACGGGGGCCCAACCAATCGGAGTGAGGTCTATGTCCCCTTCCGACTGGAGGGTGGCATAGGGGGTATACCCTCCCCAACGGAGGGAACAATTGGTCTCGACTTGTAACATCCCTAAATGTAGTATTTAAGGGCATCACTGAATCTTGCCCCCGCAGACGAGAAGAAACCAGGAGGAGGACATAAGGGCATGCTCAAGAAAAGGACACCAACTGACTTGGCCCCAGTCCTACCGGCCTGTCCTACCGTCCTGACCTCGACTGACTACAGCGAAATCCCGGTGTGTCTTGCAGCCAGCTGCCCCCAAGAACCATGAGGACCTGTCCTGCCTTCCCAAAGCAGACTGTTTTCCGTGAGCACCGGATTTGCTCACCAACGGATTCTGGCTCCAGCTAAATCCGCAAGTCTGTACCTGAGGCCCACAGCCAGAGCTCATCGTGGTTTTGGGCCACTCGAAATCTCCCCTGCGATCCTGACCTGGGATCTGGTGATCACTGACCTGCCTCCAGTCTCCAACCAATGCCTGCAGCCCGTTTCTGAAGGCTAAACCCACCCTCCCCCGACCGCAACCTGAGCCGGTAAGAAAAACCAGATGCCAAGACATCCCTGCACCTGATGTATCACAGCCTTGGGTGGCCCAACCGACTGTGTCTCTGCATCTCAACTTACCTCTCCAACTGGTGGTCGCCTCCAGAAGTTCTTCTTTCCTGAGCCTGCAGTGTTTGTTGCAACCGGAGAATCCCCATTGAAATAAGCTGGGCACCCAATGCCAAAACAGCACCTTGCACCCGGCTGCCCTGTGCCTCTGTGGGTGCACCTTGAGTGCTAAAATGGATCCCTCTTTGCCTGAGCCTAACACAAGGAGCTTTGCTCCCACAACCTTGTGGCCTGCTCGTGAGCAGCCACCAACCGGAGGCCCCTATCCCCCTTTGGATAACATTGGGCCTTTGCACCCGGGCGCCCTGGTGCGCTTAGGGTGCTTTGAGAGTGCATCCTTGATCCTGGGGAACCCTGGTTCTAACCCCAGAATACCAACTCCACAACATAAGTACTTTCTGTTAAACCGATAACCCGGTTTTCTCCCAGAGGACTGCATTTCTGTGTAACATTTTTTTTTTTTTATTGTGGAGCTGGTTTGTATGAAACCTTGAAAAACTGCAAATTATAAAAACTGAATTATTTACCTATTCTCTAGGAAATGTCCCCGTGTGATATCTAGGCACATCACACTGAGTTTGAAAAAGTAACTTAAAAAGTAATCTGAAAGTAATCTTCAAAGTAATCTCAAAAGTAACTAAAGTAATTTTTACTGTTGACTTACCTGTAATAAAATCAATTGCGTCCAACTGCATTTCAATTGTATTTGAACTGCAATATACCTGCAAAGTATTATAGCACTTACCTGCACCAGGCCAGGCTTAGTTCTCGAGATAAAATAACTAAATATTGTTTTGCAGCGTGAATCTTTCTGGATTCACTATGCTGTGCATATTCCGCAATCTGGTGGTTGGGTCCGGAATCAGTCTTTTTTTTTTTTTTTTTTTTTTTGTAGCCCAGGTGGACGTCGACGTCCCACCATTTGGTGTACCTTCGGTGACTTCGGCATGCTTCCGGCGGAAGCTACCACCTTTGGGCGCCATCTTCAGATTCTTTTTTCTGCCGTTGGGTCTGGATCGTCGCGTGAAGCTCCAGAAGTTTTGGAGGAGGAAATGCAGCAACTCTTCGACGGTAAAGACCTGAGAAGATCGGGAGAAGAGGACCATCAGAGAAGAGACGACGAAGAAAGGAAAGAACTTGGAGATCTTCGACGTCCTTGGAGGAATGCGCACACAGGGGACCCCTGAGCGCAGGGATGTACAAGACACCCTTTAAATTCTGCAAAAACTGCCACCACAAGTTCGCGCAGAAGGACCAGCACCCAGTCTGCAACCTCTGCCTGCCAATCGACCACGAGAGCAGAGACTGCAAGGCCTGCTCCGTCTTCAAGCCGAAGACACTCCGAGTTCGAGAGAGACAGAGGACAGCTCACCACACGATGCAGGGCAAGGGCCAAGCCCCGACGCTTTACGAACTGGGCCTCTCCACCGACGACGAGGATAACATCGCAAAGGTCCAGATGACTTCACGGTCGCAGAGACCGATAAGAAAACGCCTGACAAGGTAGGAGAGTCTACGACCCCGAAAACCCCCACAGGGTCTTGAAAGCCAGAGGCAGACTCTCGAAAGTCAGAGCCCAGAGCCTCGAAAGGAGCACTGGCGCCGAAAACTTCGACGACCGAAGCTACATCCTCCGAAAAAAAGCCCAGCGGATCCTTCGAGAAGGACTCCTGAAGGCCGAAGACCAGCAAAAAGCATAGGTCATCGAAGCAAGCCCCCGAAAAAGGGTCTTCGACTTCGAAGGAACAGGACCTGAAGAAAGTTTCGACGTCGCCACTGCCGAAAAGAGCAGCCGAAACGCTCGACGACGAGCAGGCCGCAGAGATGCAGAGAAAGAAAAGAAGGCTCGAGGCCGAAATGGAGAATATCCTTCAGAGAAAGAAGGACTACGACGAAAAGATGAGAAGTTACAGGATCCCCTCGAAGCCGGCACCGACCGTCGCTGAGGTACAGGAGCACAAGGAGTTCGACGTCGAAGAGACGGCGAAAACTCCGGACCCCTCGGAGCACGAAGAGGAAGAAGACCTCTACTACACAGAAGGGGATTACGGGGAGCAGCAGTCAAGCTACGGCTCAGGTTCCTCGACGGCCCAAGACCAGGAATGGCAGGACATCGAGGCCGAAAACCCGGAGGAGGCTGTGGAGACATACCCCTCGAGGCCTTCGCCACCGGATGACATTGGGGCATACAATGAGGTGGTCAGGAAGGCGGCAGCAGCCTATGGAGTTAAGCTGGAAGAGGAGAAGCCAAAAGCAGACTTCCTGCTCGAGACTTTGCTCCCCATACAGACAAGAAGCCAGTTCCTGCCCATGCTCAAGAGTATCACAGACCAGGGAAAGGAGGCCTTCAAGGACCCGGCTACATGCAGATCTGTAACGCCGAGGACTGAGAAGAAATACAAATTCTCCTCCCAAGACCCAGCTTACATCAAGGGATCCGTCACAGCAGATTCTATCTGTAGGAAGGTAGATCCCGGACTATGGTTGCCCCCAACTTTTTGCCTGGTGTTTTGCTGGTTTTCTGACTTAGTTGACCTGAGGCCCCGCTATTCAGGACCTCAGGCCCACTGCTCTCTCTGTTAAAATGGATTCCATGTACCCTAGGTACATATCCAATTGGATACTGAGTCACCTTATCAGTCCATGTACAGTGTACCTTAGGTACCCAGGGCATAGGTGTACCCAGGGCCTACCAGGGGCTGCAGCATGTATTATGCCACCCCTGGCTGGCCATCCAAATCTGACACAACTGGCTGCTTGACAGCTGGGGCAAGGTGGTGTAATCACCCTTTGCTTTAGATATAGTATACCTATATCTAACCCTAAAATGGACACACAGATCTCCTATCAGTAACTCCTATGGCAGGCCTTGACAATCCTGAAGGCAGAGTGCTTGGAATCGTGTGAGATAGTGCTCTGGCATGAGCTGAGCCTGTCTGCGGCTTTCGGGATCCATCCCTTAGCCTTTTTCATGATATCGCATACCATATACTCTTAAGTGCATTATAATCCTCGCGGTTATATGCCAACTCTGGTATCGCTTTATCAAAACATGTCGAGTAAGGTGTCATACGAATTGGAATACTAACCCCTCGCCAATTCTGGCGACGGGGTTAGCATTCCACCCTTCTAGAGGGACACGACATGTTGGTAACCTATAACCCCGGTTAAAGTCAGACAGAGCCTTAGCTCCACAAAATGGATGCTGCCACCGAGACACAAGTCTGCCCTCCTGCTGCTGGGAGTCCTCCCAGCCCAGGAGGCAAGGACAAAGGGTTTCCTGCCAGGGGCGGTGCCAGCACCGTCCCAGACAGGGTTTTGTGTATTCTAGGTAGGCAGGGCTTTAGAGGAAGGTGACTGCAAGTGGCACCCCGGTGCTCACTGTGCATAGGCCGGCTTGAACCAGTTCCAGGGACACTCCAGACCCTGAGCTGGGGAAAAGCCCGCCAAAGGAGAGGGGTGTAACCACCCCCTCCTAGTCCCACCCATAGGGCAGGACTTAGTCGCGTGCCAGCCCCCTTTTGCAGGATAAAGGTAGGAACTGGCCCCCTTCCAAATCAGATCATCTTTGAATCCTGAAACTACTTTCTTCAAGAAGGAACTCAAGACTCTTCCTAAGATTTCTCCCTTGTGACTAAGGAGTAGTCACCCTGCAGCAGCAGGCACCAACCAAGCATCGCGGTTTGTTGCCAGTCTCTCCTTCGGATCAAGACTGCTCCAGCACGACGAGAACCGGCTTCCCTGGCACCTCTGACCTCAACCTACATCATCAGCCCAGCTGTGATCCGTGGGTGTGACGAGACCTCGAGGGACCGGCCATCTTCAGAACTGCACGACGCTTGTCCAGCACGACGCCTGAGTGACCCTCGACTGAGTGCCTTGGGGTAAGAGAAGCCCCGACCCTGAGCAGCTCCAGCACCGAAGTCCAGCCCCCCTGCATCCACGAGATCGGCGTGGGGCCCTTCTGCTTTTTGCTGCTCACCGCGTTGTCCAGGTCGCTTGCCCGTTGGCTAGTGGCCCCCTCACGACGCTCCACGACAACTAACACTGCTGGTCTGGTTGCTCCAGACTAGCCCTTGCTCCCCTCCAAAAGAGGAGCACCCCGGACCCTCCTGGTCCACTCAAGACGCCATTTTAGGTCCACCGCGTGGGCCTTGCATTTGCCAAGACTTGTTGCCCAATCCTGGGTCCAGCGACGTCGACAGCAAGAACCTTCGTGGGACAGCTCGCACCTCCATCCTGGTCGCCGACAACGCCTCCTGGTCCGAGAGACTGCAGAGCCCAGCAGCGCCCACTCACCTGACTGCGGTGACTTCGCCCGGTGCCATCCTGGTGCCCACTTAATCACTGGCTAGTGATTCAGAACTTGGTCACCTCTGCTTTCAGGTTTTCTTCTTCCCTGATCCAGGCTTGGATCTCTTCGAACTTTTCTTCACTGGCCGCCTGCCAGTAACTTCTTCTTCAGGCTCCTGGTCCGTCAACGTGGGTTTCCGACGCAACTTGAACCCTATGCAGCCGCAGCCCCTGGGCTAGGTAAATCCAGCACTCCGGTGCCCCAGCATAGTCCAACGCTCCAAGTGTTCGGATCCACTCCCGTTTTCGTCCCAGCTAGTCGGGTTCGCCCGAGAACAGTAACTTTGTGAATTCTAGCTTCCATAGACTTTTTCCCGCCTTACGCGTGAGAGTTCCCACTCTGCACGTGGCGTCCCTAGGCCTCCTGCTCCTAACCGGAGTGTTCAGTATTGTAGGCCTAGCGTTTCTAAAGCCTCTGAGAATCGTTACTTACCTGCTAGTAATTCGCATTCCACTTTTGTAGTATATGGTTTTTCGTGCCCCTCGGGCATTTGTGTAAATTGTGCGACTTAAAGTATTTTCGTAAGAGTTTTGTTGTGTGCTTAGCTCCCTGTCTCATAAAGAGCCAGGGTAGTCTTGTTATAAATAAATATACTGTTTATTTTCATAACAACTTGTGTGGTGTCCTTTCACTTGGTGTTCAAGGGGTAATGTGATGGTAAAACAGCTGGCTTAACACGCCCTCTAGAGTCTTAGCCTTAGACTGCTCGTATCTATGCTACTAGGATAGCTGGTCTATAAGGTTGACTTACAACCAATCATCAATAAGGGTTGTTTGGACTGATATATAGTGATCACTAGAATAGTGAGCACTGCACATCAGGCCAACTTCTCACACTATCATCGCTGCAACGGCCAGAAAAAGGGCAAACGTCCCAACAACGTCTGGACCCCCACCTGACAAAGAAAGCAGGAGGATGGATCTAACTGGCAGAAAGATTGAGAGGAACGCTGCAACGCACTGGTGGATGGCGAATTCCAACGCCCTCCTGAATAGGCATCAATACCAGCACTGGGATGAGATGGGACAGTTGCTCAAGCACCTCCCGGAACAATACCGTGAGAGGGCAGCACACCTGGTGGAGGAAGGGAAGAGCATCGCCAATTCATGCCTGAAGACCGCCCTGGATGGGGCAGAAACATCCAGCAGACTGATGGCTATAGGCATCACGGAAAGAAAGCAAGCCTGGCTCAGGATCTCAGGATTCAAGGCTGAGGTCCAGAACAACATCCTGAACACACCCTTCAACGGTGAAACACTGTTCGGAGCCCCAGTTGATGATAAGCTCACCCAACTGAAGGACAACGAGACGGCAAGGTCCATGGGAGCCCTGCAGTTCAGAGGGATGAGAAGGGGCACTCCTACACGGAGGCCGAACGGCAGGGGTGGAAGCCAGCGAGGAGATTCTCACCAGAGTTTCCACCAGGGGCAACAGAGTGACCGCCAAGGCCACCAGGGCCAGCAGAGGCAAAGCTGGAACTACCAAGGCAGGGGCCAGTCCTTTCGGTCAAGAGGAAATGGACGGGGCCAGAGAAGGAGAGGCGGTGAACAACCCCCCTCTAAGTGACTTCACACGAGAGAAGGCGCTCCACCACCCACACCCTCCGGGGGAGGAGCACAGAAAAACAAAGAGGAGAGGGCTACACGGACAAGACGCAAAGGAACATGTAACACCGGTAGGAGGAAGATTAAGATTTTTTCTCCAGGAGTGGAGAAAAATAACAGACAAGTGGATACTCAATATCATGCAGTTCGGATACTGCATAGAATTGGAGAAGAGGCCACCAAACAGAAAACCAAAGAAAAGACAGCACTCTGGAAGATAGCTGCAACTACTGCAAGAGGAAGCCCAAGAACTGCTCCTCAAAGCGGCCATCGAACGAGTCCCTTTCAAAGAACGGAACAAGGGAGTGTACTCAAACTACTTCCTAGTGCCAAAGGTGGATGAAAGTCTAAGACCCATCCTGGACCTACGGTTCCTAAACAAATACGTCAAAACCCAAAAATTCAAAATGACGTCCCTACAAGAGGTCATCCCGCAGATAAAGGCGGGGACTTCTTGTCCACCATAGACCTCAAAGATGCGTACCTGCACATCCCCATGAACAGGCAGCACAAGCACATGCTAAGATTCACAGTGAACAAGGATCACTACCAATTCACGACCCTGGCATTCGGCCTAAAGTCCGCACCAAGGGTGTTCACCAAATGCCTTGCGGTAGTGGCCGCACACCTAAGGAGAAAGGGAATACACGTGTACCCCTACCTCGACGACTGGCTGGTGAAGGCAAACTGCTACAGGACATGCAAAGAGCATGCAGAACAGGTGACAAGAACGCTAGCAAACCTGGGTTTCTCCATACACTGGGGCAAAAGCTCGATGGAACCAGAGCAAGTGAAGATCTTCCTGGGAGCCCAGATCGACACCATCCAATGCAGAGTCTTACCGAGCGAAAAGAGTACGCTCAGCCTACTGAGGGAGAAACGTCACTACCAGAAGAGGCGAGCTCTTACAGTGAGGACTGTGAGCAAGATCTTGGGGATGATGGCATCATGCATTCACCTGGTCCCCAATGTACGCCTACAAATGAGACCACTCCAAGAGTGGCTGCAACAACAATGGTCACAAGCTACAGGAAGTTGGGAGGATCTAGTGGTTATAACGCACAGGGTGCAGGAAGAGATAAGGTGGTGGACCAAGGAGAGAATAACAGAAGGGAAACCTCTAACACCACCGGACCCAACAGTGACCATCACCACAGACGCATCCCAGAAGGGGTGGGGCACACACATGAACAGGCTCAGAATGAGGGGTCTGTGGAGCCCTACAGATGCAGTCAGGCACATCAACTACCTGGAACTGAAAACTGTGTTGCTAGCCCTCAAGGCCTTTCAGAAACACCTACACAACCAGAAGGTGCTAATACAAACAGACAACACCACAACGATGTTTTACATAAACAAACAGGGGGAAACTCAATCTTTCCCGCTGTCAAACTTGGCACAGGAGATCTGGAAATGGGCCATACCACTAAAAATAGACCTGCTAGCCATACACCTGCCAGGGAAGGACAATGTAGAAGCGGATTGGCTCAGCAGGCAGACTTCAGCGTCCCACGAGTGGGAACTCAACAGTCAGGAAACAGAGAGACTATTCAGGAAATGGGGCACCCCAACAATAGACCTATTTGCAACACACCGGAATGCAAAATGCCAATACTTTGCATCCAGGCAACCAGAGGCACTGTCCCAGGGGAATGCCCTATGGATAAGCTGGTCAAAAACATTTGCCTACGCTTTTCCCCCGATACCACTGATCCCCAGGGTTCTCAACAAATGCACGAAGAGCAACATAACGCTCATCCTTGTGGCACCACAATGGGCCAGACAGACGTGGTATTCTCAGATAATGGAGATGGCGCAGGGGCCCCCCCCACAAGTTCTCAAAAAGAAGAGACCTACTCTCCATGGAAAACGGAGGAATTCTACACCCAGAGCCAGAGAGCCTCAACCTCTCAGCCTGGCTCCTGAGGACTTAGAATTCGCACACCTAAAACTACCAGAGTGCACCCTGCGGGTGCTGCGAGAGGCAAGAAGGCCCAGCACACGCAAGTGCTATGGGGAAAAATGGAAAAGATTCACTCAATGGTGTTGCAAGAAACGGCTCCAAAGGAGACTAACCAAGGAGTCCACGGTGCTAAGGTACCTCACGCACCTAATTAAGGCTAAGCTAAGCTCATCCTCGCTGAGAGTGCTCCTGGCAGCGATTGTGGCATACACAAGAGGAGAAACAGGGAGAAGCTTCTTCACATCCCAAGTCGTGAAAAGATTCCTGGAAGGAGCTAAAAGAATAGCGCCGCCTAAAAGAATGCCGCCGCCGGCCTGGAACTTAAATGTGGTACTGACGGAGCTCATGAAAGCACCTTTCGAACCCAGCCACAAAGCATCACTGCAAATGCTAACAATGAAGACTGCCTTTCTGGTAGCAATCACCTCGCTACGAAGGGTGAGCGAACTGCAGGCACTCACACTGCAGGAACCCTACATCCAGATACAGTGACAGGGTCGTGATGAGAACTGACCCACACTTCATGCCAAAGGTGGTGTCAAGGTTCCACATGAATCAGAGTATTCAGATCCCTAGCTTCTCCCAGAATCCCACCACAAGCGCTGAGAGGTCGCTCCACACCCTAGACGCAAGAAGGGCTGTGATGCACTACATTGAAAGAACGAAGAAACACAGGAAAACAAAACAGTTCTTAGTGTCCTTCGCAAACAGTTACATGGGCAAACCAGTAACTAAAAACACCATAGCTCGATGGATCGCACAGACAATTCAATTCTGCCACAAACAAGCTGGTCAGGAGCCAACAGGAGGGGCACAGGCCACCAGGAAGAAAGGAGCAACAATTGCCTTTCTGGCCAACACACCAATTCAGGACATATGCCTGGCGGCAACATGGGCTTCAGTGCACACTTTCACTAAGCACTATTGTGTGGATGTACTGATGAACAAAGAAGCACAAGTAGGACAAAAGGTGCTTCAACATATTTTCAACAACCACCGCTCATCTTCCACCCAACCGCCACAAAAGTAACGAAAACCGCTCCAAAATCTATGCACAGCATAGTGAATCCAGAAAGATTCACGCTGGAAAACAAATAGTTTCTTACCTGTCGGTGTAGTTTTGCAGCTTGAAGATCTTTCTGGATTCACTAGCGAACCCACCCGCCACCGCCAGAAAGATGAGGCTGGAGAAGAGGGTGGAAACACATACAAAAGGAAAACAAGTTGGAACGATTACAAGATACGTGGAAAGAATAACGTTGAAAAAACGATTAACAAACATAGCCATGGATTCACTACAAAGACAAAAAAGAAAAGACAGAAAAAAGAATCCGAAGATGGCACCCAAGGGTGGTAGCTTCCGCCGGAAGCACGCCGACGTCACCGAAGGTACACCAAATGGTGGGACGTCGACACCCACCTGGGCTACGACAAAAAAAAAAAGAGAGAAAAAAAGACTACGATTCCGGACCCAACCACCAGATTGCGAAATATGCACAGCATAGTGAATCCAGAGAGATCTTCAAGCTGCAAAACTACACCGACAGGTAAACTATTCGTTTCTTTTGATGACGTCAAGGGCACAGTCGTCTGTAGAAAAACAGACTTCATTCTGCTTAAAGTATCAATTCGCATAGAAGAGATATTCAAAATGGGCCACATTTTTGCCTCCCAGTCTGGAGCGCTGTTTGGATACAATACTTGCATACAACAAGTGACCATGGAACTAACGCTTACTAGATAAGCTTTTCCTGGCACCAAGCCACAACATCTGTGGTCCACTATTAGAATGTAGCTCCCGTTAGAAAGCCGTCTAAAGAATGGCTCTATTCGCATTGCAGGTGTGCCATGCTGGTGGCATGAAAGGTTATTTGAAGTCTTCTCACAGGCCCCATGCAATTTAATCCCTTGACACAGAAGTATACCACTTAGTGATTGTTTACAATTATTTCCACTAAGAAATACATTCTGTTCTTTCTCACTATAACGTGTGTGTGTGTAAGGTAATTTCCATGATGACTTAATGTACCCTTTACCCAACCTTTCATACTGGCCTGCAGGTATATACTCGTGACAAAATTTAAATTGGAAAGTTGTTATCGGAATAGTTATGATTCCGTGTATTATCCATTCAATGACCGGTCGTTCTGACATAGTCAATGGTAATCTCTCAAGTTTTTCAATGCTCAGAATTGTATATTCTGCTCCTTTTTGTGCCAAGCTGATTTGTGTATCAGTAAGGTTAAAGATAGAGAATAATGACTTTGTGTTGATTAAACGCCAGGGCACGTAGCCTGAACGCAGATTTTGTAACGTCCAGCCAAGCTGTACAATAGAACGTAATTGGGACTGACCGTGTTGTAACATTAGTAAGTCCTGTTCTATTATATCAATTGCAGATGATACAATACTGTCCAGTGAATATATTCTGGAAGACAGTCATTAACCCATTGTCCACAACAGAAAGTGATTTTTCCAAATGAATACGGTCAATTTCCCGTATTTTTTCTGCGGTTTCAATTTGCGTTTCTTTCCAAGCTTCGTTGTAAGCTGCGTATATACTGGTCGCTATGAAACGTTTTTGACGCTGTTTGCGTGCTCCCATTATGAAATCACGCAAGTCAGCACCGTCTTTAAGTAAAGTGTTGCTTAATTTCTGCCATGTGGATTTCTGTAGCCATTCGAGGCAGAGTTTCCCTACACTGTATGTTGTAACTATCCCTGGATGTTGTCTCTGGGAGTATCTAGGGTCTGGCCTGGTCAATTTGAACCCCTGTATTTTGTTCAGGAATCTATCTTGACAGTTATTTGTGTCTGTGGGCCAGATCAACCATTTTTTCAATCAGGATGTGTTCTGTTTTGGTTAAAAATATGGGATACGTCTATCTCAACATCTGTAGTGCTATTACTGTCAGGTGTTGGCTTTGGAATAGACTGTTTGTTTAAGTCTTTAATTTTGGCTAGGCCAAGACAGGTTGTCTGTTGAATTGTGTCATTCAAGAATATAATTTGTTCTGGGATCATGCAGGCTCTAAATAATGATTCTATACCTTGGACCTGCCAATCTTTAGTACCCCAGATGGTTTTTGTTTCAATGTTATTTTTCCAAAAATCGAAACCAAATGTACTCATTTTTTCATAAAATGTTTCCGAATAGATTAATTTAGTATTTGTCAGCATTGTTTTTCATTCCGGTCTTATTTAACAATTTGAAATAAAACGTTTCTGAATCACTTGTGTTAAACCCTGAGAAGTATGGGAATTTCTCATAAAATGTTTTTGAACTGCCTTTAGGTGGAGTTGCACAATGTTCCCATTGATTATAATTAAAACATTTCTAGGTTGAGCAGATTTATGCAAATAATGGTGTGCATAGTGATTGTAGCAGTACGTCTGTTCATAATTTGATGAACCCTGTAAGTAATCATGTTCTGTAAATTTTGCTGACATTACTAAATCTGACATCATATCATTAATACTTTCAAAGTCCCAATCATCAGAGAATGTGCTCGGTTTTACAAAGTCACTTAATGAAACCTTAAACTGGTGTGGATACTTCAAGAGTTCGACCGGGCCATAAATTTCGTAATCTGTTTTGTCCCAAGCTACCCCACCGGGTATTGGATTGGCTATGACATTTACTGATGATAGTTCTCTTTTCTCGATGTGAGATGACCTGTGTGGCTTTAGGACCAAGTTGATGATCTGACTTGCTGTGTCCATTGTACTGTATTTTCCCTCAATGAATTTTCCCAAACAAAGAACCACGATGAGCCAAAGCAGGAGGAAAAGTACAACTAACGCAATCCAAAATTCAATCCATGGAGAAATCAGATAGGTTTCTTTGAGTTGATGAAAGAGGTCTGTTGCTTTGTCTTTAAAAGTTTTTGTTGTTGGCTGTTCTTCAGGTTCGCTCGGATCCTCAGAAAAGTCATCGAAGTTGATGAAGTAGCCAGATACAGTTCTGTCAATTGTTGGAATCGCTTCCGGATTTTTATTTGCTTTTGGAATTTTCTTTGTTTCATTAGCATAGTTTGTGGCTACATCGTCGTAGACAGGTGTTTCTTGACTGTTTTAATTTGGGTTTTAAGAGGCATAAGTTCCATGGCTTTGTTGCATAGTCCTTTTTGATTCACTGTAGGTTTATCAAATGTGATTAGTCTCTCAGTTTGAACCTCTTGTATTGTAGCAAACTTTGGTGTTCTGCTATTTCTTGGGAGTCCACTTGGCCTACTACTTATTATTGGCCACATGATTGTGGTTTTACCAGGTCGATGGATGCAACTCAGTTCTCCTTTTTACCAGCAAGGGGCGGTAGTACAACTGATCTTGTTCCGTTCACAGCTAAGACAGGTACTGCTTTTCTGTAAGAAGGCCCAAATTCCTTCTTCACCGCGATCTTCTCTCTGACCAGATCCCCAATCTTTGGAATCCAGACAGGCCTTGCTGGGACAGGTGGTTTCTCTTCAGTGGCTGTTGGCTGCTGTTTTAACTTTATGTTGCTCAGGTTTTTTCTTGTTTCATTTAAGTCCTGTAAAATAGCCAAACGATCTTTGATATCAAAGCATTTTTCTTCTACCACTGAAGTCTGACTATCAAGGTCCTGAATATGCATTCTAGTCCCGAACAATAGTTCGTACGGACTGAAACCTTAGAGAATTTCTTTGCAGAGCTGCCTTCTGCCTTGACCGCACTAAACGGTTCCGGGTGGACAACCAAGTGTTCGTAGAGAACCTTGAAATGAAGAACGGTCGTACTGTGTAGAAGCGTACCATCTCGCAATGGTTCATCTTATGCATCAAAATTTGCCACGCTCTGGCCAAAAAGCAGCCTTCTGAAAGCTTAAGGACCCATTCCACCAGAGCGAAGGTTGGTACCACTTTCTTGCAATGTGGAGTTCCAGTCCTTCACAGGCAGCAACGTGGGCATCCCTGCACACGTTAAACAAGCACTACTGCCTGGACAGTCGAGTCTGTGGTGCAGGACATCCTGGCCCAAACTTGTCCTCTGTCTTGCCTCTGGGAGGGTATTGCATGTGTATCTATTCTCAAAGGTAAGGATTCTGCAGCTAGTTGTTCAAGTGACTTACCTTCGATAACTCCTTATATGGTAGAGACATGATCTAGCTGCAGATTCCTTACCGACCTATCTTTTTTGCACTGCGGACATGTTTTTAAGGTCAGCCTGATCCCTTTCAGGACCGTAGTTATTCTAAACACACCACTGTCAGTGCAGTTCATGACTCCGCGCTACTGGTATGGAAAGTCATTAAAAGTAACTGAAGTTAGCTCTCTGAGGTGGCACCTATATAGGTGACGCAGGTGTCACTTCCAGCGCAGGCAATGCCAATGGCGTCCTGCAGAGTCGACAGACGCCACCTAACTGCGTGCAAGGGTATTGCTCGAGGAAAAGTCTGCTTGATCCAGCCTGACGCCTGGAAAATATAAAGGTAAGGAATATGCGACTAGATGATATCCCTACCCGATAAGGCGTTACCGAAAGGGAATTGCCAGTTTAGATTCCTTCTTCGTCTCTACAAGCGAGCAATCTGTGTGCTCTGCTAAGGGAAGGAGTCTAAAAGATTGAGCTGCTTTTTTTCCTCGTTGGAGAATGAGTCCTGTCGAAGTGCATTGATTCTTGGCAAGGTTTAAATAATTGTTCTTTTCTGATGGATACATCTGCCAGTGGATTCCTCACCTTGTGAATATCCCCCCTTCGTCAGCAACGTTCGGGAAATGTTGTAGCTTGCCGGCGTGGACGACGTTACATGAGCACGACATCGCGCGAGGCTCCGCCGACGCCACCGACACTATAATAGGCCCACGCCACTATAATAGGCCCACGCCACCGACACTATAATAGGCCCACGCCACCGACACTATAATAGGCCCACGCCGGCGTGATGACATCAGTTGCCTTTTTTCCCGCGTCGTCGACGCTAACTTTTGCTAGGGATGCGTTGCGTTGATAGTAACTTTGTTACTATTGTAGGTTTCGTGTATCTTTCCAGTATCACTGTCTTCTGTCGTGATGTCGTCTAAGAACACTGGTTTTAAGCCGTGTGGTGAATGTGGAAAAATTATGTCCATCACAGATCTGCATGACTAGTGTTTATGGTGCCTGAGTTCAGATCACGACGTCCAAGGTTGTCTATCCTGTTTGAAAATGAATCCAAAGGCTCTTCCTGAACGTGAGGCGAAACTCCTGGTTGCCAAATTATAAGGTAAAGGGGCCAAGAAGAGTTCGAGATATAGGCGCTCGAGATCTAGGTCGAGGTCGGCTTCGAAGTCTACTTCAGGTCATGCTTCCAGGTTATCGAAGAAAAAACATAAGAGGAAGCATGGATCAAGGCACTATTCGGGAAAGGAGTCTGATTCGAGGGCGAAGTCGTCTGGTCGACTAATTCGTAAGGGCATGGTATCTCCCTCTACAGAGCGGAATCCGGAAGGTGAGGCCTTACCGCTGGAGTCTCCGGAGCATTAACCGGCTCCAGTATCGAATCCTTCTCCGGCCCAAACAGTCTTCAGAACATAAAGAGGAAGAGGTTCCTGTTCCTAACGGCTCGTCGACTCCGGTTCACCAACCCGAGGAACAAGAGGAGTCTATTCCGGTGCAGCTCCCCAGGAGCAGCCGGTGGGTTTGTATCCTCCTTTCCGGGTCCAGGACAGGATCCTTCACGTTTTTTAAACACCATGTATAGTGTTTATGCGAGAGTCATGTACCCCTCTGGAGCACCGGCTGGTCCCATGGGTCCGTTGGCATACAATTTGGGAGTTCCCCAAGCTTATGCTCCAGCCCCGTTCATGCCGCCGCCGCCTTGGCATCTCTTGGCACCGCCGAGGTCACCGACGCCGTTTACGGCTTCACCGGCTCAGGACCGATCTCTGGATCTTCCAACTTGAAGTTTGACACCGGCTCTGCGTTAGACGCCGGCTCCGGCCCTTTCGGAGTAGATTCCGGATATGACGACATCGCTTCGGAAGGAGAGGTCGAGGCGTGAGCGGAGTCAAAGGGACGCTGAGTTTGAAGAGGGTGAACTTCAGGAACCAGAGGATTATTTCGATGATTTAAGGGAGGCAAGTGGTCTTGAACTGTCTCCTGATTGGGAGTTGGCCTCGATGTCAGATGCTCCGTCTAAAGATGTGGCACCCTATCATGTTTTTATTAAAAAGGCAGCGGATTTACTCAATTTGACTTTGCCCAATGCTGAGTATAAATCGAACATTCTGACTGAAGTCCTCCATTCTCCTTAGTCTGTTGTTGTCTATACTTCCATTTACTGATGCTCTGACTGATCCTATCTGGAGGTGTGAAGTAGACCTCTTACTGCTCCTGCGGTTTCTAAGGCTATTGAAAGGCGTTCTAGGGTGGCTCCTGGTGACCCTGACTTTTTGTCCACTCATCCCTTGCCAGAGTTTGGTTGTGCAAGCTGCCTGCTCTAAAAAAACTGCAGGTGATTTTCCCCACGTACCTGGTGATAAGGATTCCAAAAAGCAGGACCAATCTGCAAAAAAAGTATTTTCATCAGGTAGCATGGCCCTTAAATCTACAAATGCCACTTGCTTACTTGGTCATTATATACATGCGCTGGTGGATACTGGTAAGCAATTGTCTCCTAAACTTCCTGAAGAGGATAGAAAGAATTTTAATGAGGTGGATACTGACACGCAGGCTGCTGCTCGGCAGGTCATACAGAGCGGTATGGACGCAGCGGATTCAGTGGCTAGGGTCATGGGGGTCTTCAATTGCCACCAGAAGGGCTTCCTGGCTGAAGACTTCGGAGTTCTCAACGGATGGTCAGGCTGCTTTAATGGATTTGCCCTTTGACGGCTCAGGCCTTTTCGGAAAGAAAGCTGGTGCTGCATTGGAAAGGTTCAAAGACAGCAGGGCAACAGGCAGGTCTTTGGGATTGCAAATTAGAGGTTCTGTGAGCAGAAGGTACAGGGGCTTTGGAAGATCTTCTTCTTTTCGCCTCTATAAGCAGACACAGCAGCAGCAGAACCCATTGTATAAATCATACAGGGGCAGACAAAGAGCTCGTCCTCATGGACGTCAGGCCTCCTCCTCCTCCTCCTCCTCCTCCTCTTCCTCTTCTTCTACCCACCCCCGTCCTAAAACAGCAAAGCAGTCCTAGATCCGCTATTCCGGATCATGCGGGTCCTGTGGGGGGCCGGCTTCCTATTTTCTGCAGGATTGGGAATATGCTACATCTGACCTTTGGGTTCTCAATCTCGTAGAGAATGGGTATGCTCTTACCTTTTGGGAATTTCCCCCAAATTACCCTCCTTGCCAAGGGTTTTGCACGGAAGACCACCTGCTGCTCCTGCAGGAGGAAGTCCTGGCACTGTTAAGAAAAGGTGCAATAGAGGTGGTTCCGGAGCAGGAAAAGGGTCAGGGATGCTACTCCCGGTATTTCCTGATCCCCAAGAAGGATGGCAGACTCCATCCAATCCTGGATCTAAGGATCTTGAACCTTTACCTGAAGCAGGAGAAGTTCAAGATGCTCACCCTTGCACAGGTTCTTCAAGCGCTGCTGGAAGAAGACTGGATGGTGGCGATCGACTTACAGGATGCTTATTTCCACATTTCCATTCTGAAGTCGCACAGGAAGTATATCCGTTTCACGATGGGTTCGCAGCATTACCAGTTTGCCGTCCTTCCGTTTGGTCTTACTACTGCACCTCGAGTTTTCACCAAGGTGATGGCTGTGGTGGCAGCACATCTCAGTAGGTCAGGGATACCAGTATTCCCTTATCTGGACGATTGGCTGATCAAAGCGGAATCTCCAGAGAGTGCGCTCAATCATTTGCAGGTCACAACTCAGTTGTTGTACAGGTTGGGTTTCTCGATAAATGTGCCCAAATCTCACCTGTTGCCCTCCCAGTGCAACCTGTTCATAGGTGCGGTACTGAATACCACTGTGTGTCGGGCATTCCCTCCACCACAAAGGATTCTCGACATACAGGAAATGATTCCTTTATTTTACAACGGAGCGGTCGTTCCAGTCCTGAAGGTCCTACGTCTGCTCTGTCTGATGGCTTCCTGCGTTCTGCTGGTCAACCATGCACGCTGGCATATGAGGGCACTCCAGTGGTGCCTCCGCAGGCAGTGGTATCAACACAACAGAGATCTCAAAGAGTCTGTGAGGATCTCCAGAGAAGCTGCTGTGGATCTATCTTGGTGGAGCGTGGAGGGCAATCTGTCTCAAGGAAAGCCCTTCCATCTGCCTCCATTGGTTGCCACGGTGATAAAGGATGCATCCACTCTAGTGTGGGGTGCTCATCTGGGGGATCCGGAGATCAAGGGTCTTTGGTCTCCAGAGGAAAGGTTGCTTCACATCAACCTTCTGTAGTTACGGGCAATACGTCTAGCACTCAAGGCCTTCCTCCCCTTCCCTTCGCGGTCGGTGGGTTCAAGTCTTGACGGACAACACAACCGCGATGTAGTATGTCAACAAGCAGGGAGGAGTGGGTTCTCATTGTCTCTGCAGAGAGGCTCTGCGTCTCTGGTCCTGGGTTCAGGACCATCAGATTTGTCTGATGGCAAATCATCTGGCCGTAGTTCTGTGCATGCAGACAGTCTCAGTCGGCAGTTCTCGGCCGACCACGCGTGGAGGCTTCATCCAGAGGTAGTTCTTCACGTCTTTCGGATGTGGGGAACTCCTCAGGTGGATCTTTTCGCCACTCAAGAGAATGCTCACTGCCCGTCATTCTGCAGTCTCCAGTTTCCGATGCAGGGAGCCTTGGGGGACACGTTTCAGTTGAGTTGGGGCTCACAACTCCTTTACGCGTTCCCCCCCCATACCCTTGATTCCTCGGATTCTGAGGAAGATTCGCCAAGACCGGGTCCAAGTCATATTGATCTCCCCGGATTGGCCAAGAAGAGTGTGGTACACAGATCTTCACCTCTCCTTGTGCTAGCCGCTCCGTCTCCCTCTCAGGGCAGATCTCCTCTCTCAGATGGAGGGGCAGCTTCTACACCCCCACCTCCAGACCTTACACCTTCATGCCTGGAGATTGAACGGGGCAACCTGAATTCCTTTTCTCTCCCACATGACGTGGTGGATGTCATTCTATCGGCCAGGCGTGATTCCACCAAATCTATCTATTCTTACAGGTGGTCTAAATTTGTTACTTGGTGTGGGGAGAAGTCCATTGACCCTTTGAAGGATCGATTGTCTGACATACTTCAGTTTGCTCTTTCCTTGGCTTGGCAAGGGTTTGCTGTAGCAACAATCAAGGGTTATCTTTCGGCCTTGTCGGCATTTCTCTGCCTACCGGATCAGCAGTCTTTATTGAAATCTCCTGTGGTTTTAAAGTTTCTTAAGGGCCTTGCAAATAAATGTCCTCCTACTCCCTTTATTGTGCCTCAATGGGACTTGAATCTTGTGCTTACTTTTTTGATGGGTTCTCCTTTCGAACCCTTGCACAAGTGTTCCATGAGACTTTTAACTTTCTGCCTAAGGTGGTAACTTCCTTCCATCTGGGGCAGTCCATTACCCTTCCTACCTTCTATCCTCCCCCTTCATCCTTCCAAAGAGGAGGAGAGACTTCACTGCCTGGACCCTAAGAGGGCGGTGAGCTTTTATCTTGATAGGACAAAAGACTATTGAGTGGATGACCAGCTCTTTGTTGGGTTTGCTGGCTGCAAAAAAGGAAGAGCTGTGCACAAGCGCACACTTTCAAGATGGATTATACTATGCATCAAGATCAGCTACTACCTAGCGGGTAAGGAGCCTCCAGAAGGTATAAGGGCTCACTCTACTAAAGCAAAGTCATCAACATCTGCTTTGTCTAGGGGTGTTCTTGTAGAGGATATTTGTAGAGCGCCAACTTGGGCCTCCCTCCACACTTTTGCGAAGCATTACTGCTTGGATACCGAGGTGAGGAGGGACGGCCACTTTGCGCCCTCTGTCCTTCAAGATTTTCTAGTATAGGAGAGTGGACACCCTCCTCCGGGAGTGGGGTCTGCTGTGGAAATCTATTCACAAGGTGAGGAATCCACTGGCAGATGTATCCATCAGAAGAACAAGGTTCGAGGCATGTGGGCTGCTAAATTCATATCTATTGCATAGATCGCCGCCTAGTGTTGGGTCCGGATGATTGCACATTGTTGTCCTGGAAGAGTCTTCGAAGTATCACGAGATAGGTGGCTCCTCCCCTGGACTACAGTGCGCATGGGCATCGACTCCATCCCCAGATTGTTTTTTTCCGCCATTGGGTTCGGATGTGATTTCGACGTCTCCTTGTCGGAATCGAAAAACTTACTTCCTTAAGGCCAAAAGGCCTTCTCTATTGGCGTCGGTATTGTTTGCGATCGGTCCCGAGCATCGTCCGACTCTTCGTGTCGGAATTCTGAGGAGTACTTTACTCTTCGGACATCGAGGCCCTGTACTCGCAGCAAGACCCCGACGACCTGATCATGGAACGGACTCCGTTCAAGTGCTGCCCCGTCTGTGGATCCAAATATCCACACATCGACGTGCACCCAGTCTGTAATAAATGCCTCTCTCCGGACCACGACGAAGACAACTGCATGGCCTGCTCAAAATTCAGGTCCAAGAAAACACTCGAGCATCGGCGCGCAGCGCGCCTCGAGGCCCAGCGACCGGCTCCGGCACCCGATGACATATTCGACGACCCCGCAGAAGAAGGCAGAAGCCATCATCTTGAAATTTCACCGCCGTCGACGGAGGTAGAGCCCGATCCAGAAGAATACATCGAAGGACAGGGCCAAGACCTTGAATACGTCGAGGAGGTAGGGGACGACGAAGAAGTCTATGGGGCCGCGGAAGATAGCTCAGGGGCAGAGCTATGCCCCGAACATTACATGCCTCAGGCTCAGGTCACTCGGCCTTACCCACGACCCTGCACCGCTATCCCCAGCCCCGCCTTCTGGCCTGGCCACGGATACATCGGCAGAGACGCCATTGCGCGTATCGAAAACAAAACCGCAACCGTTGCAGGCGACATCGTCAAAGATGGCCGACGTCCCACCTAAAACGAAACCGAAACCATCGGTCTCGACAACACCTAAGATGGCCGACGTCCCGGCGAAACCGAAACCTACGGCTTCGACTAAATCTAAAATGGCCGATGTCCCAGCCAAATTAACAAAGCCTGCTCCATCTTCGACTCTGTCGCCCTCAGGACCTCCGAAGTCGAAGAAGGCTGTCGAGTCACCAGCGCCACAGACGGTGGTCAAGGACACGTCCTCCAAGCAGGTAGTCCATCACGTCTCGACGGCTGCAGCGTCGACCACCAAACGCACGGTCGAAGCGAAGTCCACTAAGGCCCACGACCCGAAGGCCGGAGGCACTGCGCATCGGCACAAGGACGCCGGATCTGCATCAACGGCGTCGGCGCCTCAGTATACCACAGGGCCGCGAACCGTAGGAGTCGAGGATTCATCGGTGGCCCCTTCAACCACGCCGAAGTCCTCCGAAGCGGACGAGCATGAAGCGTCGGCTGCCAAACCCTCGGCTTCCTTCACAAAACAAGTCACCGCCTCCCTCAAACATATTCGGGACAAATCTCTGCCGTCGGCGTCTACCGCGCCATCGGATCCGAGACCGGTGGACACACCTGCAAAGACGTCCTCCAAGCTTCTCTACACTCTACCACCGAAGGTGGCGCCGAAGGCGTTTGCACCCAGATCGGTGCCGAAAAACACTGAAACGTCGGAATATTCGACGCCCAGAGGACATTTGGCTCCACAACCAGCGTCGGAGGACCATGCAGAGCATTACATCGATGCCCACACAGGGAAATTGACACTTTACAAAAGAAAGATCACTTCCCAGCCATTGGAGTCATATGTTATTCCACTAAAGAAGAAAACGCTACCACAGGACATACCTGCCCCTGTCGTACCTCTTCAGCCACCTCCGAGGAGGAGTCCATCACCTTCCCCCAACCAATCGGAGGGTGAGGATGATGACCAAGATGACCAATACAACTTCCCTGCTGGCAATGACCCTGATGTACAACAGGACCCATATGACGAGGCTGGGGACCAGGGAAGTCACCAAGTGATACTGGACCCACAGGGTTTTGGGAATCGTACATCACCTACTGAGGATTCGGCGGCATTCAATGCTTTGATAGAGCGAGCAGCTGCAAATCATAATGTAGATATGCATGCTGACCCGGTGGAGGAAGATTTCCTGTTTGACACTTTCTCTGTCTCCGAAAGAACAGTTAAAACTCTTCCTATGTTAAAAGGGGTCCTTAAACATGCACCAGAGATCTTTAAAGAACCTACAAGGGCAAGAGTGGTAAACCCACGTATTGAGAAAAAATACAGGCCAGCACCTGGGGACCCTGCCTATATTCGGGGACAGTTGCCTCTAGATTCCTTGGTGGTCGCAAATGCCCGCAAGAGGGCCAACTCCCAAACGACAGGTGAAGCTCCTCCCCCAGACAAGGAGTCGAAATTGCTTGAGGCATCCGGCAAGAGGGTGGCTGCGCAGGCTGCCAATGTCTGGCGTATAGCAAACACACAGGCACTATTGGCACGTTACGATAGGGCGCATTACGACACCCTAGAACAACTCCTTCAACACCTACCTGATCAGTTTAAGGAAGCGGCCGAAATGCTCATACAAGAGGGAAAGCTCATCTCAAACGCAGCAATAAAGTGTGCGCTTGATGTGGCTGATACAGCGGCTAGGGGTATTAACACCAGTGTCATGCTGAGAAGACAGGCTTGGCTTCGCATATCTGGATTTAAGCCCGATATTCAGACAACAATCCTCAATCAGCCCGTCAATCCTGACAGACTGTTTGGTCCAGATGTTGACACCACCCTAGAAAAAATTAAAAAGGACAATGAGACTGCTAAATCGATGGGGGCACTTCAGTCTCAACAATTCAGGGGACACACTTTTCGTCGCTCAGGAGCGCGTGGTGTTACCAGAGGACAATTGGGTCAACAAACACAATTCACAAAAGGTGGTGCACAATCCTCGTACCCCAAACAGGGTAGAGGGGGTTACAGAGGCAACAGTGCCAAAGGCAGGGGCAGAGGGAACAACAACTCCCGTTCCTCTGCCGCAAACAAACAGTGACTCCCTGTCACTGCCCCCCAACCATCCAAACACCTGTCGGGGGGAGACTCCAGCAGTTCCTGCCAGTCTGGACGTCCATCACCACAGACAGGTGGGTGAGAAAACTAATCCAGTACGGTTATTGTTTGGAGTTAACATCCACTCCTCCCAACATTCCCCCAAGACACCGTCCTATGTCGGCAGAGCACTTGCACTTATTGCAGCAGGAAGTGCTAGTAATGCTGCAAAAAGGAGCAATAGAACTCGTGCCAGTGGAGGAAGAAGGAACAGGGGTCTATTCCCTGTACTTACTCATCCCATAAAAGGACCGATCCCTCAGACCCATTCTGGATCTACGCCCTCAACATGTATATACTGTCAGAACACTTTCACATGCTGACACTTCAACAGATCCTTCCCCTTCTAAACCAAGGGGACTTCCTGGCAACCTTAGACCTCAAGGATGCTTACTTCCACATCCCACTCCACCCCTCCCACAGAAAATACCTCAGGTTCACCATTCAGAACAAGCACTATCAGTTCAAAGTCCTACCCTTCGGGGTGACTACTGCCCCCAGAGTGTTTACAAAGTGTCTGGCGACAGTGGCGGCGCACCTCAGAAGACAAAACATACATGTCTACCCGTACCTCGACGACTGGCTCGTTCAAGCAAAGTCGGAAAGACAGTGCGCCTCACACATGTCCCACACTATTCAACTCCTTCACAGCCTGGGGTTCTCGCTAAACTACCCAAAGTCGCACCTTCAACCAGCCCATGTGCGGCAGTATCTGGGCGCGACAATAAACACTCTGACTGCTATGGCTCAGCCAAACAGTCAGAATCAACAGCATTCAGTCGCTGATCCAAAGATTCAGACCGCAACACTCTCTGCCAGCGAGAGTGTTCATGCAGTTGATGGGCATGATGGCCTCCTGCATCTTCATAGTCCCGCACGCAAGGTTGCACATGCGTCCCCTCCAAGAATGCTTAGCAAATCAATGGACACAGGCTCAGGGACAACTGACAGACCTAGTGTTGGTGACCGGTCGGGCATACAACTCTCTGCATTGGTGGAATCCACACAACCTTTGCAAGGGACGACCGTTCCAAGGGCCTGTCCACAGATGTTGAAAATAGCAATGTATATGCACATAAGCGGCGTTCATTTGTGTTCGCTGTACCTCTTGTCGTAAGCAGAATGGATATTGCAAAACACTGACTGTGTTATCCCGCCAGCATAGACCCATGCACACATATATACAACAGCCATTTTAGGTACCATGGTCTCTCTGTTTGCGATCGATCATCAGCCCCTTCCCTGACCCTGCAAGCATCCCCCATGCACCCTGACCGCCCCCGCTCTCACATGCACAAGTCGTGAACCCTCCCCTCCCGCATGACTCTCTGGGAATCACACCCCGCGCCTGACCAACACCTCCTTTTCTTCCATGAATACCCCTCCTTTTATGACCCCTTCCTCTGAGCCTGATTGTCTGCACGGACCGCTGGTCATCCCTCAGCCTGAGGATACAGTTTATTGCCCACTACTGTATGCACTCGCCCCTCTTCAAAGGGGGCTCCTATTGATCATGACCTCCCCACCCCCTGAGATTCGATCAGGCGCACACATTCTAAAGGAATCAGCAGAACACTCAGCTGCGTGACAGCCCCCTCCTATTGTATGGAGGATAAGGGCCCCTACTGTAGCCACGTGTTGGAATATCTTCATACTTCACAATGTCTTGATTGTAATGAAGGATGTCTGTGTGCCATAAACCTGTGTATAAAAGACGAAGCCTCAGAGAAACTTGTTAGAGCACCTCCTGAAGACACTATGAGAGTGTCCGAAATGACAGGCTCTCCTCATGAGAAATAAACTCTGTTCTTGTTTCCCTGCTTCCAGTGCCCGTCTCTTTATTTGGTAATTGTTCAAGATGGGAACTAAGAGGCGTCCTGCGCCAGCAGCCTGGGCATCAGGTGTGTTATGGGCTGACTTTTCCACAATTGGCGCCCAACGTGGGGCCCATCAGCGACATAAGGTCCGGTAAGAGAGGTCCAGACGATGGGGTGAACATCTAAACGATTGGAGTATACCTGCCTTGAGAGGGCCCTCGTCCGGCTGCCGATTGAATGAACTTCACCGATTCCGAACGGATCTCTCTCAAGTGACCTATTGTCCTGACTGGAATCCCACAGGAATGCTGCGGTAAAAACATGGAGAAAGAACGATCGGGCGCTGGAAAAAGGAAGGCGAAGAACTGTCCGTCCGGTCCGGGTAAGGTTAAGTAGGACGTCTTTACGTCTGATTGGTAGGATGGCTTTATCCATCTGATTGATTGATTGATTGTTGATATTGGAAACGGTATTTAGATACTGGTATTGTTCATTGATTGGTTCATTTAGCCTTGGGTGCTACTTGAAGTATTGGTTCTCTTGGAGACATTCTCTGTTTGCAAACAGCGACAGATAGGAACTTCTCTCTCTCTTTGCAAATAGTGAAGGATAGGTAATGCGGACTTTTGTCCCCCATTGTAATCCGTCATACCTATTTTTCTTCCCATTGATTGTTTATCGATCTTTATCGATTATTGCTCTTTGAGATATTCCCTGTCTACAAACAGGGAAGAATAGGAATATTCTGTCCCCCCCCTTTGCAGATAGTGAAGGATGGGTAATGCAGACTTTTGTCCCCTATTGTAATCCGTCATGCCTATTTTTCTCCCCACTGATTGATTGTTTGATCGAGCATTGAATTGTTCGAAGTTGGCTCTCTTAAGGATCTTCTCTGCATACAAACGGGGAAGAATAGGAATATTCTCTCTCCCTTTGCAGATAGTGAAGGGTAGGTAACGCAGGCTTTTGCCCCCATTGTAACCCGTCGTGCCTATTTCGTTCCTCATTGATTTGATTGGTTGTCCGAACATTGACTGTTTGGAATTTGTTCTTTTTGGAGGTATTCTCTGTTTGAAAATAACATAGAAAAGAAATACTCTGTCTAGTCTTTGCAAGTAGTGAAGGGTAGGTAATGCGGACCTTTGTCCCCCGTTGTAATCTGTCATGCCTATCTACTCCCCACTGATTGATAAACCAGTTCCACCCGGACCATTTACTAGAGGTAGGTCATCTGGCCCGACCAGAGAGCACCCCTAGTGAAAAGGACATATGCAATAATAACGAAGTGATCACTGTATCCTGTTAACAGAAACTTTAGCACGAAACAAACTAGAAAGAAAGGAATAGGAAAACGAAATCAGTAGGCCACTGATGAAATTTTTATTAAATAACGAATAAGGAAACGATAACAATACTTAATGATAAAACATATGATTGTCCTAGAAACAAGAAACGTTAGAAATAAGCCCGTAATAAGAAACATGAAAATGATAAGAGAAGCCAGGCTTGACATTGCGACGGCCACGAGGCAACGAGGCTTCATCGCCCCTCACTGCTCCAAACATGTCTGTCCCACCGCCTGCCACGCCCCAATAACGGCAACCTGGGAAAGATACAAGTCAGCAGACATCCGCCCCCATTCTGGAAACTCCCAAAGTGCAACAGGTTTGCGGCTACGCCCAGCCGGAAGACGAGATCTTCAACACATGTAGGGCGGGTCCTGCTGCCAGCCGTCGGCCGGAGGTCATCGCATGAGGTGGGCCTGAGGAGAGGCCGGGGCCGACGGGATCCGGCCGTGGTGGCGGCTGCGACAACACTGGAGAGTTGTAGGGGGGAATGTCCATGCCCCGACCCCCCCTCTCTGACAGTCTGGACCAGCTTCCATAAGAGGCCTGGGGGTGGAGAGGCCACTACGCGAATAGCCCGAAGACGGCACCACGCGCCAAGGTCTGTCCCCAGGATGAACCAAGGGACCCGTTCCTGGGGCCGTGGCGAAGAGCGTCCGGCCGCCATCAATCGGAGGCACGGCCCGAAACGTACTAGGCGCCACTTCTTCTATAATGGCTGCGACAACACTGGGGGGATGTCTTGCCTATGCCTCCGACCCCCCCCCCCCCTCTCTCATCGCCTGGTCCGGCCATCATGTATATTAGCGCCGAGGAAAACGGCGTGGGGTGCGCTGGGAGGGAGAGACGGCGCGAACGAGTCTCTCCCACCTCCCCAGGTGGAGGTCCCCAGGGGCACCCCCAACGCTCCACTCACCCGACATGGGTTCGCCCACTCGTGAAATGGCGGACGATCCTGCTGGAGCGGGCCCGGGGTGAAGAGATGGCCCGGCTGCTTGTTGATTAAGAAACGAGTCCCACCATCATAAAAGTTCTCCTCGACCTTGAAGATTCTATAGGAGCCGCGGGAGTCCCCGACCCCCGCAGACACCCCCGATGGGGAATGACTGCCATGATTGCCCACGGAACGATGAAAATGTAGCCGCGAGACGTCGGCGCTCCCATGCCGGCGCCAGCCTCAGTTTGAATGACTAGAATCCTGCAGACTACAGTTCGGATCAGTTCCGGTGAAAACCCAGTATGACCCGGTAGGAAAATTGTTGCCTCCCTCCCCCTTTGACTGATGGTTCAGACCACCGATCCTTTCTTTTGCCCTTTAACGGAACTTTTGGACTGCCGAAAGAGGCTCTGGGCCAACCACGAGTTAGTGGAGATTTAGACAATGCCTGGATCTGCCTGGTTGCACCCAAAATGGCGCCGGTACAAATGAAACTTTCAACTCCTTGTTGTACCCCGATTGCTCAGCCTTGGTGTCATGGGATATGTATGTAGTTTTTAAACATATGGATTGATATAGGATGTGTACTGATTATATGTTCGGACAATGGATTGATATAGGATGTATACTGTCAGTTCGGACAATGAATTGATATGGGATGGGTACTGATTATGTGTTCGGACAATGAAGGACAATGAATTGACATGAGATGGGTACCGATTGAACAGTCGGACAATGAATTGTTGTTAAGTTTTGACGCATCATGATTATTGAAAGTTCGAATTTCAACACTTATGATACTCGCTCACACTGAAGTTTCGATATGATTATATTGCACTTGTCGCACTTTTTATTATGAAATTAACGACCACCGACTCTATTAGGTTTTCCACTAATAAGTGTCCCCACATGTACAGTTCCAGCCTGCTCCGTGGCCGGCCCACGGGGTTGTAGGTCCGTATGTGTGCACCGACATTCTTATTAAAGATTTTTTTGGGAAAAAGCAAACGCAGTTGTCACGCGTAAATTGGTAAGTTTCAAATAAATGACTACTGTTTCCGATGTAACTAAATTACAGGTGGAATGGCTCAGCTCGATTAGTTAAGAGTTAAAAAGTATAGTGCTCAGAAATATTGCAAATATGAACGGCCCAGGTTTTTGTTGTATGTGTTTTGCAATTTTTGTACAGCCAAAAGCAACCGCTAAAGATCCTGGTATTTAGCCTATACTTTATATGCTACCTGTATAAGAAAAGTCACACTATCGGTCCACCTGGGCTTGAACGCCCAGTTGGCAGGGACTGCATTCCGTGGAGATAGGCCGACTATGCAGTAAGTAAAAGCCTTTCTGGGTTTATGCGCGCTAATGTGTCTATCAATGTAGCCCCTGCCCCCTTCTTTTTTTCCTCTCTCTGCAGGTCACATCGGAATGTCGATTAATGTACGAAAATGGTGATCTAGCGGACGAAGAGACGGGAAAGAAGGTTTGATTATGGTACCTAACCGCGACAAACCCCGAATAATGCAACCAAAAATGACGTACAATAATGAATACATTCCTACGTTTAACTAAATAGGGAAAGTTTAAGGAATATTCCGAGGTAAGGTTTACACAAGTATCCTCCGCCGGGAGGACTAGGAATATTGCCAATATTTAAAAACCTACTACCTCCTTTTTCGCATCCTCATAGACATGTAACTCCAAGCTGCCCCATTGTTCTCCAACTGACACCAACTGTTGTCTCAGCCTGGAAACACATTTGCTAAAATGACTTGAAAATACCACCGTGAGCATTAGCCCGACCAGGTTAGTTCATGACCAATTGGCAGAGGCGTAAGTGTGTGCAACCCCAACCTCCAGTGAAGGCAGCCGACAATAAAAAGAAAAAAAAAGTAAAGAGATCTTAGGATGCTGAGAATGCGCAGCGTACAGGAAGAGATCATTTTGGCCAATAACTGTTCTATGTTTTGTCTTGGATTTTTGTATATAATGCATGCACTGTCTCCCCCGTCTGAGTTTGTGTACGTAGATC